>NW_026947657.1:0-460000 GCF_034190915.1 Cavia porcellus | reverse complement strand
ACATCACGGGGTGGTGCGCATTGTATGGGCGTGTGTTACATTACATTCACTAGTAGGAGTGAGAAAAACATCACGGGGAGGTGCGCATTGTATGGGTGTGTGTTACATTAGATTCACTAGTAGGAGTGAGAAAAACATCACGGGGTGGTGCGCATTGTATGGGTGTGTGTTACATTAGATTCACTAGTAGGAGTGAGAAAAACATCACGGGGTGGTGCGCATTGTATGGGTGTGTGTTACATTACATTCACTAGTAGGAGTGAGAAAAACATCACGGGGTGGTGCGCATTGTATGCGTGTGTGTTACATTAGATTCACTAGTAGGAGTGAGAAAAACATCACGGGGTGGTGCGCATTGTATGGGTGTGTGTTACATTACATTCACTAGTAGGAGTGAGAAAAACATCACGGGGTGGTGCGCATTGTATGCGTGTGTGTTACATTACATTCACTAGTAGGAGTGAGAAAAACATCACGGGGTGGTGCGCATTGTATGGGTGTGTGTTACATTACATTCACTAGTAGGAGTGAGAAAAACATCACGGGGTGGTGCACATTGTATGGGTGTGTGTTACATTACATTCACTAGTAGGAGTGAGAAAAACATCACGGGGTGGTGCGCATTGTATGGGTGTGTGTTACATTACATTCACAAATAGGAGTGAGAAAAACATCACGGGGTGGTGCGCATTGTATGGGTGTGTGTTACATTACATTCACTAGTAGGAGTGAGAAAAACATCACGGGGTGGTGCGCATTGTATGGGTGTGTGTTACATTAGATTCACTAGTAGGAGTGAGAAAAGCATCACGGGGTGGTGCGCATTGTATGGGTGTGTGTTACATTACATTCACTAGTATGAGTGAGAAAAACATCACGGGGTGGTGCGCATTGTATGGGTGTGTGTTACACATTACATTCACTAGTAGGAGTGAGAAAAAACATCACGGGGTGGTGCGCATTGTATGGGTGTGTGTTACATTACATTCACTCGTAGGAGTGAGAAAAACATCACGGGTGGTGCCATTGTATGGGTGTGTGTTACATTACATTCACTAGTAGGAGTGAGAAAAACATCACGGGGTGGTGCGCATTGTATGGGTGTGTGTTACATTACATTCACTAGTAGGAGTGAGAAAAACATCACGGGGTGGTGCGCATTGTATGGGTGTGTGTTACATTACATTCACAAATAGGAGTGAGAAAAACATCACGGGGTGGTGCGCATTGTATGGGTGTGTGTTACATTACATTCACTAGTAGGAGTGAGAAAAACATCACGGGGTGGTGCGCATTGTATGGGTGTTTGTTACATTAGATTCACTAGTAGGAGTGAGAAAAGCATCACGGGGTGGTGCGCATTGTATGGGTGTGTGTTACATTACATTCACTAGTAGGAGTGAGAAAAACATCACGGGGTGGTGCGCATTGTATGGGTGTGTGTTACATTACATTCACTAGTAAGAGTGAGAAAAACATCACGGGGTGGTGCGCATTGTATGGGTGTGTGTTACATTACATTCACTAGTAGGAGTGAGAAAACATCACGGGGTGGTGCGCATTGTATGGGCGTGTGTTACATTACATTCACTAGTAGGAGTGAGAAAAACATCACGGGGAGGTGCGCATTGTATGGGTGTGTGTTACATTAGATTCACTAGTAGGAGTGAGAAAAACATCACGGGGTGGTGCGCATTGTATGGGTGTGTGTTACATTACATTCACTAGTAGGAGTGAGAAAAACATCACGGGGTGGTGCGCATTGTATGGGTGTGTGTTTACATTACCTTCACTTGTAGGAGTGAGAAAAACATCACGGGGTGGTGCGCATTGTATGGGTGTGTGTTACATTACATTCACTCGTAGGAGTGAGAAAAACATCACGGGGTGGTGCGCATTGTATGGGTGTGTGTTACATTACATTCACTAGTAGGAGTGAGAAAAACATCACGGGGTGGTGCGCATTGTATGGGTGTGTGTTACATTACATTCACTAGTAGGAGTGAGAAAAACATCACGGGGTGGTGCGCATTGTATGGGTGTGTGTTACATTACATTCACTAGTAGGAGTGAGAAAAACATCACGGGGTGGTGCGCATTATATGGGTTTGTGTTACATTACATTCACTAGTAGGAGTGAGAAAAACATCACGGGGTGGTGCGCATTGTATGGGTGTGTGTTACGTTAGATTCACTAGTAGGAGTGAGAAAAACATCACGGGGTGTTGCGCATTGTATGGGTGTGTGTTACGTTAGATTCACTAGTAGGAGTGAGAAAAACATCACGGGGTGGTGCGCATTATATGGGTGTGTGTGACATTACATTCACTAGTAGGAGTGAGAAAAACATCACGGGGTGGTGCGCATTGTATGGGTGTTTGTTACATTAGATTCACTAGTAGGAGTGAGAAAATCATCACGGGGTGGTGCGCATTGTATGGGTGTGTGTTACATTACATTCACTAGTAGGAGTGAGAAAAACATCACGGGGTGGTGCGCATTCTATGGGTGTGTGTTACATTACTTTCACTAGTAGGAGTGAGAAAAACATCACGGGGTGGTGCGCATTGTATGGGTGTGTGTTACGTTAGATTCACTAGTAGGAGTGAGAAAAACATCACGGGGTGGTGCGCATTGTATGGGTGTGTGTTACATTACATTCACTAGTAGGAGTGAGAAAAACATCACGGGGTGGTGCGCATTGTATGGATGTGTGTTACATTACATTCACTAGTATGAGTGAGAAAAACATCACGGGTGGTGCGCATTGTATGGGTGTGTGTTACATTACATTCACTAGTAGGAGTGAGAAAAACATCACGGGGTGGTGCGCATTGTATGGGTGTGTGTTACATTAGATTCACTAGTAGGAGTGAGAAAAGCATCACGGGGTGGTGCGCATTGTATGGGTGTGTGTTACATTACATTCACTAGTAGGAGTGAGAAAAACATCACGGGGTGGTGCGCATTGTATGGGTGTGTGTTACATTACATTCACTAGTATGAGTGAGAAAAACATCACGGGGTGGTGCGCATTGTATGGGTGTGTGTTACATTACATTCACTAGTAGGAGTGAGAAAAACATCACGGGGTGGTGCGCATTGTATGGGTGTGTGTTACATTACATTCACAAATAGGAGTGAGAAAAACATCACGGGGTGGTGCGCATTGTATGGGTGTGTGTTACATTACATTCACTAGTAGGAGTTAGAAAAACATCACGGGGTGGTGCGCATTGTATGGGTGTTTGTTACATTAGATTCACTAGTAGGAGTGAGAAAAGCATCACGGGGTGGTGCGCATTGTATGGGTGTGTGTTACATTACATTCACTAGTAGGAGTGAGAAAAACATCACGGGGTGGTGCGCATTGTATGTGTGTGTGTTACATTACATTCACTAGTATGAGTGAGAAAAACATCACGGGGTGGTGCGCATTGTATGCGTGTGTGTTACATTACATTCACTAGTAGGAGTGAGAAAACATCACGGGGTGGTGCGCATTGTATGGTGTGTGTTACATTACATTCACTAGTAGGAGTGAGAAAAACATCACGGGGTGGTGCGCATTGTATGGGTGTGTGTTACATTACATTCACAAATAGGAGTGAGAAAAACATCACGGGGTGGTGCGCATTGTATGGGTGTGTGTTACATTACATTCACTAGTAGGAGTGAGCAAAACATCACGGGGTGGTGCGCATTGTATGGGTGTTTGTTACATTAGATTCACTAGTAGGAGTGAGAAAAGCATCACGGGGTGGTGCGCATTGTATGGGTGTGTGTTACGTTACATTCACTAGTAGGAGTGAGAAAAACATCACGGGGTGGTGCGCATTGTATGGGTGTGTGTTACGTTAGATTCACTAGTAGGAGTGAGAAAAACATCACGGGGTGGTGCGCATTGTATGGGTGTGTGTTACATTACATTCACTAGTAGGAGTGAGAAAAACATCACGGGGTGGTGCGCATTGTATGGGTGTGTGTTACATTACATTCACTAGTAGGAGTGAGAAAAAACATCACGGGGTGGTGCGCATTGTATGGGTGTGTGTTACATTACATTCACTCGTAGGAGTGAGAAAAACATCACGGGGTGGTGCCCATTGTATGGGTGTGTGTTACATTACATTCACTAGTAGGAGTGAGAAAAACATCACGGGGTGGTGCGCATTGTATGGGTGTGTGTTACATTACATTCACTAGTAGGAGTGAGAAAAACATCACGGGGTGGTGCGCATTGTATGGGTGTGTGTTACATTACATTCACAAATAGGAGTGAGAAAAACATCACGGGGTGGGTGCGCATTGTATGGGTGTGTGTTACATTACATTCACTAGTAGGAGTGAGAAAAACATCACGGGGTGGTGCGCATTGTATGGGTGTTTGTTACATTAGATTCACTAGTAAGAGTGAGAAAATCATCACGGGGTGGTGCGCATTGTATGGGTGTGTGTTACATTACATTCACTAGTAGGAGTGAGAAAAACATCACGGGTGGTGCGCATTGTATGGGTGTTTGTTACATTACATTCACTAGTAGGAGTGAGAAAATCATCACGGGTGGTGCGCATTGTATGGGTGTGTGTTACATTACATTCACTAGTAGGAGTGAGAAAAACATCACGGGGTGGTGCGCATTGTATGGGTGTGTGTTACATTACTTTCACTAGTAGGAGTGAGAAAAACATCACGGGGTGGTGCGCATTGTATGGGCGTGTGTTACATTACATTCACTAGTAGGAGTGAGAAAAACATCACGGGGAGGTGCGCATTGTATGGGTGTGTGTTACATTAGATTCACTAGTAGGAGTGAGAAAAACATCACGGGGTGGTGCGCATTGTATGGGTGTGTGTTACATTACATTCACTAGTAGGAGTGAGAAAAACATCACGGGGTGGTGCGCATTGTATGGGTGTGTGTTACATTACCTTCACTTGTAGGAGTGAGAAAAACATCACGGGGTGGTGCGCATTGTATGGGTGTGTGTTACATACATTCACTCGTAGGAGTGAGAAAAACATCACGGGGTGGTGCGCATTGTATGGGTGTGTGTTACATTACATTCACTAGTAGGAGTGAGAAAAACATCACGGGGTGGTGCGCATTGTATGGGTGTGTGTTACATTACATTCACTAGTAGGAGTGAGAAAAACATCACGGGGTGGTGCGCATTGTATGGGTGTGTGTTACATTACATTCACTAGTAGGAGTGAGAAAAACATCACGGGGTGGTGCGCATTATATGGGTTTGTGTTACATTACATTCACTAGTAGGAGTGAGAAAAACATCACGGGGTGGTGCGCATTGTATGGGTGTGTGTTACGTTAGATTCACTAGTAGGAGTGAGAAAAACATCACGGGGTGGTGCGCATTGTATGGGTGTGTGTTACGTTAGATTCACTAGTAGGAGTGAGAAAAACATCACGGGTGGTGCGCATTATATGGGTGTGTGTGACATTACATTCACTAGTAGGAGTGAGAAAAACATCACGGGTGGTGCGCATTGTATGGGTGTTTGTTACATTAGATTCACTAGTAGGAGTGAGAAAATCATCACGGGGTGGTGCGCATTGTATGGGTGTGTGTTACATTACATTCACTAGTAGGAGTGAGAAAAACATCACGGGGTGGTGCGCATTCTATGGGTGTGTGTTACATTACTTTCACTAGTAGGAGTGAGAAAAACATCACGGGTGGTGCGCATTGTATGGGTGTGTGTTACGTTAGATTCACTAGTAGGAGTGAGAAAAACATCACGGGGTGGTGCGCATTGTATGGGTGTGTGTTACATTACATTCACTAGTAGGAGTGAGAAAAACATCACGGGGTGGTGCGCATTGTATGGATGTGTGTTACATTACATTCACTAGTATGAGTGAGAAAAACATCACGGGGTGGTGCGCATTGTATGGGTGTGTGTTACATTACATTCACTAGTAGGAGTGAGAAAAACATCACGGGGTGGTGCGCATTGTATGGGTGTGTGTTACATTAGATTCACTAGTAGGAGTGAGAAAAGCATCACGGGTGGTGCGCATTGTATGGGTGTGTGTTACATTACATTCACTAGTAGGAGTGAGAAAAACATCACGGGGTGGTGCGCATTGTATGGGTGTGTGTTACATTACATTCACTAGTATGAGTGAGAAAAACATCACGGGGTGGTGCGCATTGTATGGGTGTGTGTTACATTACATTCACTAGTAGGAGTGAGAAAAACATCACGGGGTGGTGCGCATTGTATGGGTGTGTGTTACATTACATTCACAAATAGGAGTGAGAAAAACATCACGGGGTGGTGCGCATTGTATGGGTGTGTGTTACATTACATTCACTAGTAGGAGTTAGAAAAACATCACGGGGTGGTGCGCATTGTATGGGTGTTTGTTACATTAGATTCACTAGTAGGAGTGAGAAAAGCATCACGGGGTGGTGCGCATTGTATGGGTGTGTGTTACATTACATTCACTAGTAGGAGTGAGAAAAACATCACGGGGTGGTGCGCATTGTATGTGTGTGTGTTACATTACATTCACTAGTATGAGTGAGAAAAACATCACGGGGTGGTGCGCATTGTATGCGTGTGTGTTACATTACATTCACTAGTAGGAGTGAGAAAAACATCACGGGGTGGTGCGCATTGTATGGGTGTGTGTTACATTACATTCACTAGTAGGAGTGAGAAAAACATCACGGGGTGGTGCGCATTGTATGGGTGTGTGTTACATTACATTCACAAATAGGAGTGAGAAAAACATCACGGGGTGGTGCGCATTGTATGGGTGTGTGTTACATTACATTCACTAGTAGGAGTGAGCAAAACATCACGGGGTGGTGCGCATTGTATGGGTGTTTGTTACATTAGATTCACTAGTAGGAGTGAGAAAAGCATCACGGGGTGGTGCGCATTGTATGGGTGTGTGTTACGTTACATTCACTAGTAGGAGTGAGAAAAACATCACGGGGTGGTGCGCATTGTATGGGTGTGTGTTACGTTAGATTCACTAGTAGGAGTGAGAAAAACATCACGGGGTGGTGCGCATTGTATGGGTGTGTGTTACATTACATTCACTAGTAGGAGTGAGAAAAACATCACGGGGTGGTGCGCATTGTATGGGTGTGTGTTACATTACATTCACTAGTAGGAGTGAGAAAAACATCACGGGGTGGTGCGCATTGTATGGGTGTGTGTTACATTACATTCACTCGTAGGAGTGAGAAAAACATCACGGGGTGGTGCCCATTGTATGGGTGTGTGTTACATTACATTCACTAGTAGGAGTGAGAAAAACATCACGGGGTGGTGCGCATTGTATGGGTGTGTGTTACATTACATTCACTAGTAGGAGTGAGAAAAACATCACGGGGTGGTGCGCATTGTATGGGTGTGTGTTACATTACATTCACAAATAGGAGTGAGAAAAACATCACGGGGTGGTGCGCATTGTATGGGTGTGTGTTACATTACATTCACTAGTAGGAGTGAGAAAAACATCACGGGGTGGTGCGCATTGTATGGGTGTTTGTTACATTAGATTCACTAGTAAGAGTGAGAAAATCATCACGGGGTGGTGCGCATTGTATGGGTGTGTGTTACATTACATTCACTAGTAGGAGTGAGAAAAACATCACGGGGTGGTGCGCATTGTATGGGTGTTTGTTACATTACATTCACTAGTAGGAGTGAGAAAATCATCACGGGGTGGTGCGCATTGTATGGGTGTGTGTTACATTACATTCACTAGTAGGAGTGAGAAAAACATCACGGGGTGGTGCGCATTGTATGGGTGTGTGTTACATTACTTTCACTAGTAGGAGTGAGAAAAACATCACGGGGTGGTGCGCATTGTATGGGCGTGTGTTACATTACATTCACTAGTAGGAGTGAGAAAAACATCACGGGGAGGTGCGCATTGTATGGGTGTGTGTTACATTAGATTCACTAGTAGGAGTGAGAAAAACATCACGGGGTGGTGCGCATTGTATGGGTGTGTGTTACATTACATTCACTAGTAGGAGTGAGAAAAACATCACGGGGTGGTGCGCATTGTATGGGTGTGTGTTACATTACCTTCACTTGTAGGAGTGAGAAAAACATCACGGGGTGGTGCGCATTGTATGGGTGTGTGTTACATTACATTCACTCGTAGGAGTGAGAAAAACATCACGGGGTGGTGCGCATTGTATGGGTGTGTGTTACATTACATTCACTAGTAGGAGTGAGAAAAACATCACGGGGTGGTGCGCATTGTATGGGTGTGTGTTACATTACATTCACTAGTAGGAGTGAGAAAAACATCACGGGGTGGTGCGCATTGTATGGGTGTGTGTTACATTACATTCACTAGTAGGAGTGAGAAAAACATCACGGGGTGGTGCGCATTATATGGGTTTGTGTTACATTACATTCACTAGTAGGAGTGAGAAAAACATCACGGGGTGGTGCGCATTGTATGGGTGTGTGTTACGTTAGATTCACTAGTAGGAGTGAGAAAAACATCACGGGGTGGTGCGCATTGTATGGGTGTGTGTTACGTTAGATTCACTAGTAGGAGTGAGAAAAACATCACGGGGTGGTGCGCATTATATGGGTGTGTGTGACATTACATTCACTAGTAGGAGTGAGAAAAACATCACGGGGTGGTGCGCATTGTATGGGTGTTTGTTACATTAGATTCACTAGTAGGAGTGAGAAAATCATCACGGGGTGGTGCGCATTGTATGGGTGTGTGTTACATTACATTCACTAGTAGGAGTGAGAAAAACATCACGGGGTGGTGCGCATTCTATGGGTGTGTGTTACATTACTTTCACTAGTAGGAGTGAGAAAAACATCACGGGGTGGTGCGCATTGTATGGGTGTGTGTTACGTTAGATTCACTAGTAGGAGTGAGAAAAACATCACGGGGTGGTGCGCATTGTATGGGTGTGTGTTACATTACATTCACTAGTAGGAGTGAGAAAAACATCACGGGGTGGTGCGCATTGTATGGATGTGTGTTACATTACATTCACTAGTATGAGTGAGAAAAACATCACGGGGTGGTGCGCATTGTATGGGTGTGTGTTACATTACATTCACTAGTAGGAGTGAGAAAAACATCACGGGGTGGTGCGCATTGTATGGGTGTGTGTTACATTAGATTCACTAGTAGGAGTGAGAAAAGCATCACGGGGTGGTGCGCATTGTATGGGTGTGTGTTACATTACATTCACTAGTAGGAGTGAGAAAAACATCACGGGGTGGTGCGCATTGTATGGGTGTGTGTTACATTACATTCACTAGTATGAGTGAGAAAAACATCACGGGGTGGTGCGCATTGTATGGGTGTGTGTTACATTACATTCACTAGTAGGAGTGAGAAAAACATCACGGGGTGGTGCGCATTGTATGGGTGTGTGTTACATTACATTCACAAATAGGAGTGAGAAAAACATCACGGGGTGGTGCGCATTGTATGGGTGTGTGTTACATTACATTCACTAGTAGGAGTTAGAAAAACATCACGGGGTGGTGCGCATTGTATGGGTGTTTGTTACATTAGATTCACTAGTAGGAGTGAGAAAAGCATCACGGGGTGGTGCGCATTGTATGGGTGTGTGTTACATTACATTCACTAGTAGGAGTGAGAAAAACATCACGGGGTGGTGCGCATTGTATGTGTGTGTGTTACATTACATTCACTAGTATGAGTGAGAAAAACATCACGGGGTGGTGCGCATTGTATGCGTGTGTGTTACATTACATTCACTAGTAGGAGTGAGAAAAACATCACGGGGTGGTGCGCATTGTATGGGTGTGTGTTACATTACATTCACTAGTAGGAGTGAGAAAAACATCACGGGGTGGTGCGCATTGTATGGGTGTGTGTTACATTACATTCACAAATAGGAGTGAGAAAAACATCACGGGGTGGTGCGCATTGTATGGGTGTGTGTTACATTACATTCACTAGTAGGAGTGAGCAAAACATCACGGGGTGGTGCGCATTGTATGGGTGTTTGTTACATTAGATTCACTAGTAGGAGTGAGAAAAGCATCACGGGGTGGTGCGCATTGTATGGGTGTGTGTTACGTTACATTCACTAGTAGGAGTGAGAAAAACATCACGGGGTGGTGCGCATTGTATGGGTGTGTGTTACGTTAGATTCACTAGTAGGAGTGAGAAAAACATCACGGGGTGGTGCGCATTGTATGGGTGTGTGTTACATTACATTCACTAGTAGGAGTGAGAAAAACATCACGGGGTGGTGCGCATTGTATGGGTGTGTGTTACATTACATTCACTAGTAGGAGTGAGAAAAACATCACGGGGTGGTGCGCATTGTATGGGTGTGTGTTACATTACATTCACTCGTAGGAGTGAGAAAAACATCACGGGGTGGTGCCCATTGTATGGGTGTGTGTTACATTACATTCACTAGTAGGAGTGAGAAAAACATCACGGGGTGGTGCGCATTGTATGGGTGTGTGTTACATTACATTCACTAGTAGGAGTGAGAAAAACATCACGGGGTGGTGCGCATTGTATGGGTGTGTGTTACATTACATTCACAAATAGGAGTGAGAAAAACATCACGGGGTGGTGCGCATTGTATGGGTGTGTGTTACATTACATTCACTAGTAGGAGTGAGAAAAACATCACGGGGTGGTGCGCATTGTATGGGTGTTTGTTACATTAGATTCACTAGTAAGAGTGAGAAAATCATCACGGGGTGGTGCGCATTGTATGGGTGTGTGTTACATTACATTCACTAGTAGGAGTGAGAAAAACATCACGGGGTGGTGCGCATTGTATGGGTGTTTGTTACATTACATTCACTAGTAGGAGTGAGAAAATCATCACGGGGTGGTGCGCATTGTATGGGTGTGTGTTACATTACATTCACTAGTAGGAGTGAGAAAAACATCACGGGGTGGTGCGCATTGTATGGGTGTGTGTTACATTACTTTCACTAGTAGGAGTGAGAAAAACATCACGGGGTGGTGCGCATTGTATGGGTGTGTGTTACATTACATTCACTAGTAGGAGTGAGAAAAACATCACGGGGTGGTGCGCATTGTATGGGTGTGTGTTACATTATATTCACTAGTAGGAGTGAGAAAAACGTCACGGGGTGGTGCGCATTGTATGGGTGTGTGTTACATTACATTCACTAGTAGGAGTGAGAAAAACGTCACGGGGTGGTGCGCATTGTATGGATGTGTGTTACATTACATTCACTAGTAGGAGTGAGAAAAACATCACGGGGTGGTGCGCATTGTATGGGTGTGTGTTACGTTAGATTCACTAGTAGGAGTGAGAAAAACATCACGGGGTGGTGCGCATTGTATGGGTGTGTGTTACATTACATTCACTAGTAGGAGTGAGAAAAACATCACGGGGTGGTGCGCATTGTATGGGTGTTTGTTACATTAGATTCACTAGTAGGAGTGAGAAAATCATCACGGGGTGGTGCGCATTGTATGGGTGTGTGTTACATTACATTCACTAGTAGGAGTGAGAAAAACATCACGGGGTGGTGCGCATTCTATGGGTGTGTGTTACATTACTTTCACTAGTAGGAGTGAGAAAAACATCACGGGGTGGTGCGCATTGTATGGGTGTGTGTTACATTACATTCACTAGTAGGAGTGAGAAAAACATCACGGGGTGGTGCGCATTGTATGGGTGTTTGTTACATTAGATTCACTAGTAGGAGTGAGAAAAACATCACGGGGTGGTGCGCATTGTATGGGTGTGTGTTACATTACATTCACTAGTAGGAGTGAGAAAAACATCACGGGGTGGTGCTCATTGTATGGGTGTGTGTTACATTACATTCACTAGTAGGAGTGAGAAAAACATCACGGGGTGGTGCGCATTGTATGGGTGTGTGTTACATTACATTCACTAGTAGGAGTGAGAAAAACATCACGGGGTGGTGCGCATTGTATGCGTGTGTGTTACATTAGATTCACTAGTAGGAGTGAGAAAAACATCACGGGGTGGTGCGCATTGTATGGGTGTGTGTTACATTACATTCACTAGTAGGAGTGAGAAAAACATCACGGGGTGGTGCGCATTGTATGCGTGTGTGTTACATTAGATTCACTAGTAGGAGTGAGAAAAACATCACGGGGTGGTGCGCATTGTATGGGTGTGTGTTACATTACATTCACTAGTAGGAGTGAGAAAAACATCACGGGGTGGTGCGCATTGTATGGGTGTGTGTTACATTACATTCACTAGTAGGAGTGAGAAAAACATCACGGGGTGGTGCGCATTGTATGGGTGTGTGTTACATTACATTCACTAGTAGGAGTGAGAAAAACATCACGGGGTGGTGCGCATTGTATGGATGTGTGTTACATTACATTCACTAGTAGGAGTGAGAAAAACATCACGGGGTGGTGCGCATTGTATGGGTGTGTGTTACATTACATTCACTAGTAGGAGTGAGAAAAACATCACGGGGTGGGGCGCATTGTATGGGTGTGTGTTACATTAGATTCACTAGTAGGAGTGAGAAAAGCATCACGGGGTGGTGCGCATTGTATGGGTGTGTGTTACATTACATTCACTAGTATGAGTGAGAAAAACATCACGGGGTGGTGCGCATTGTATGGGTGTGTGTTACATTACATTCACTAGTAGGAGTGAGAAAAACATCACGGGGTGGTGCGCATTGTATGGGTGTGTGTTACATTACATTCACTAGTAGGAGTGAGAAAAACATCACGGGGTGGTGCGCATTGTATGGGTGTGTGTTACATTACATTCACAAATAGGAGTGAGAAAAACATCACGGGGTGGTGCGCATTGTATGGGTGTGTGTTACATTACATTCACTAGTAGGAGTGAGAAAAACATCACGGGGTGGTGCCCATTGTATGGGTGTGTGTTACATTACATTCACTAGTAGGAGTGAGAAAAACATCACGGGGTGGTGCGCATTGTATGGGTGTGTGTTACATTACATTCACTAGTAGGAGTGAGAAAAACATCACGGGGTGGTGCGCATTGTATGGGTGTGTGTTACATTACATTCACTAGTAGGAGTGAGAAAAACATCACGGGGTGGTGCGCATTGTATGGGTGTGTGTTACATTACATTCACTAGTAGGAGTGAGAAAAACATCACGGGGTGGTGCGCATTGTATGGGTGTGTGTTACATTACATTCACAAATAGGAGTGAGAAAAACATCACGGGGTGGTGCGCATTGTATGGGTGTGTGTTACATTACATTCACTAGTAGGAGTGAGAAAAACATCACGGGGTGGTGCGCATTGTATGGGTGTTTGTTACATTAGATTCACTAGTAGGAGTGAGAAAAGCATCACGGGGTGGTGCGCATTGTATGGGTGTGTGTTACATTACATTCACTAGTAGGAGTGAGAAAAACATCACGGGGTGGTGCGCATTGTATGGGTGTGTGTTACATTACATTCACTAGTAGGAGTGAGAAAAACATCACGGGGTGGTGCGCATTGTATGGGTGTGTGTTACATTACATTCACTAGTAGGAGTGAGAAAAACATCACGGGGTGGTGCGCATTGTATGGGTGTTTGTTACATTAGATTCACTAGTAGGAGTGAGAAAAGCATCACGGGGTGGTGCGCATTGTATGGGTGTGTGTTACATTACATTCACTAGTAGGAGTGAGAAAAACATCACGGGGTGGTTCGCATTGTATGGGTGTGTGTTACATTACATTCACTAGTAGGAGTGAGAAAAACATCACGGGGTGGTGCGTATTGTATGGGTGTGTGTTACATTACTTTCACTAGTAGGAGTGAGAAAAACATCACGGGGTGGTGCGCATTGTATGGGTGTGTGTTACATTACATTCACTAGTAGGAGTGAGAAAAACATCACGGGGTGGTGCGCATTGTATGGGTGTGTGTTACATTATATTCACTAGTAGGAGTGAGAAAAACGTCACGGGGTGGTGCGCATTGTATGGGTGTGTGTTACATTACATTCACTAGTAGGAGTGAGAAAAACGTCACGGGGTGGTGCGCATTGTATGGATGTGTGTTACATTACATTCACTAGTAGGAGTGAGAAAAACATCACGGGGTGGTGCGCATTGTATGGGTGTGTGTTACATTACATTCACTAGTAGGAGTGAGAAAAACATCACGGGGTGGTGCGCATTGTATGGGTGTGTGTTACATTACATTCACTAGTAGGAGTGAGAAAAACATCACGGGGTGGTGCGCATTGTATGGGTGTTTGTTACATTAGATTCACTAGTAGGAGCGAGAAAATCATCACGGGGTGGTGCGCATTGTATGGGTGTGTGTTACATTACATTCACTAGTAGGAGTGAGAAAAACATCACGGGGTGGTGCGCATTCTATGGGTGTGTGTTACATTACTTTCACTAGTAGGAGTGAGAAAAACATTACGGGGTGGTGCGCATTGTATGGGTGTGTGTTACATTACATTCACTAGTAGGAGTGAGAAAAACATCACGGGGTGGTGCGCATTGTATGGGTGTTTGTTACATTAGATTCACTAGTAGGAGTGAGAAAAACATCACGGGGTGGTGCGCATTGTATGGGTGTGTGTTACATTACATTCACTAGTAGGAGTGAGAAAAACATCACGGGGTGGTGCTCATTGTATGGGTGTGTGTTACATTACATTCACTAGTAGGAGTGAGAAAAACATCACGGGGTGGTGCGCATTGTATGGGTGTGTGTTACATTACATTCACTAGTAGGAGTGAGAAAAACATCACGGGGTGGTGCGCATTGTATGCGTGTGTGTTACATTAGATTCACTAGTAGGAGTGAGAAAAACATCACGGGGTGGTGCGCATTGTATGGGTGTGTGTTACATTACATTCACTAGTAGGAGTGAGAAAAACATCACGGGGTGGTGCGCATTGTATGCGTGTGTGTTACATTAGATTCACTAGTAGGAGTGAGAAAAACATCACGGGGTGGTGCGCATTGTATGGGTGTGTGTTACATTACATTCACTAGTAGGAGTGAGAAAAACATCACGGGGTGGTGCGCATTGTATGGGTGTGTGTTACATTACATTCACTAGTAGGAGTGAGAAAAACATCACGGGGTGGTGCGCATTGTATGGGTGTGTGTTACATTACATTCACTAGTAGGAGTGAGAAAAACATCACGGGGTGGTGCGCATTGTATGGATGTGTGTTACATTACATTCACTAGTAGGAGTGAGAAAAACATCACGGGGTGGTGCGCATTGTATGGGTGTGTGTTACATTACATTCACTAGTAGGAGTGAGAAAAACATCACGGGGTGGTGCGCATTGTATGGGTGTGTGTTACATTAGATTCACTAGTAGGAGTGAGAAAAGCATCACGGGGTGGTGCGCATTGTATGGGTGTGTGTTACATTACATTCACTAGTATGAGTGAGAAAAACATCACGGGGTGGTGCGCATTGTATGGGTGTGTGTTACATTACATTCACTAGTAGGAGTGAGAAAAACATCACGGGGTGGTGCGCATTGTATGGGTGTGTGTTACATTACATTCACTAGTAGGAGTGAGAAAAACATCACGGGGTGGTGCGCATTGTATGGGTGTGTGTTACATTACATTCACAAATAGGAGTGAGAAAAACATCACGGGGTGGTGCGCATTGTATGGGTGTGTGTTACATTACATTCACTAGTATGAGTGAGAAAAACATCACGGGGTGGTGCCCATTGTATGGGTGTGTGTTACATTACATTCACTAGTAGGAGTGAGAAAAACATCACGGGGTGGTGCGCATTGTATGGGTGTGTGTTACATTACATTCACTAGTAGGAGTGAGAAAAACATCACGGGGTGGTGCGCATTGTATGGGTGTGTGTTACATTACATTCACAAATAGGAGTGAGAAAAACATCACGGGGTGGTGCGCATTGTATGGGTGTGTGTTACATTACATTCACTAGTAGGAGTGAGAAAAACATCACGGGGTGGTGCGCATTGTATGGGTGTGTGTTACATTACATTCACAAATAGGAGTGAGAAAAACATCACGGGGAGGTGCGCATTGTATGGGTGTGTGTTACATTACATTCACTAGTAGGAGTGAGAAAAACATCACGGGGTGGTGCGCATTGTATCGGTGTTTGTTACATTAGATTCACTAGTAGGAGTGAGAAAAGCATCACGGGGTGGTGCGCATTGTATGGGTGTGTGTTACATTACATTCACTAGTAGGAGTGAGAAAAACATCACGGGGTGGTGCGCATTGTATGGGTGTGTGTTACATTACATTCACTAGTAGGAGTGAGAAAAACATCACGGGGTGGTGCGCATTGTATGGGTGTGTGTTACATTACATTCACTAGTATGAGTGAAAAAAACATCACGGGGTGGTGCGCATTGTATGCGTGTGTGTTACATTAGATTCACTAGTAGGAGTGAGAAAAACATCACGGGGTGGTGCGCATTGTATGGGTGTGTGTTACATTACATTCACTAGTAGGAGTGAGAAAAACATCACGGGGTGGTGCGCATTGTATGCGTGTGTGTTACATTAGATTCACTAGTAGGAGTGAGAAAAACATCACGGGGTGGTGCGCATTGTATGGGTGTGTGTTACATTACATTCACTAGTAGGAGCGAGAAATACATCACGGGGTGGTGCGCATTGTATTGGTGTGTGTTACATTACATTCACTAGTAGGAGCGAGAAAAACATCACGGGGTGGTGCGCATTGTATGGGTGTGTGTTACATTACATTCACTAGTAGGAGCTAGAAAAACATCACGGGGTGGTGCGCATTGTATGGGTGTGTGTTACTTTACATTCACTAGTAGGAGCGAGAAAAACATCACGGGGTGGTGCTCATTGTATGGGTGTGTGTTACATTACATTCACTAGTAGGAGCGAGAAAAACATCACGGGGTGGTGCGCATTGTATGGGTGTGTGTTACATTACATTCACTAGTAGGAGCGAGAAAAACATCACGGAGTGGTGCGCATTGTATGGGTGTTTGTTACATTACATTCACTAGTAGGAGTGAGAAAATAATCATGGGGTGGTGCGCATTTTATGGGTGTGTGTTACATTACATTCACTAGTAGGAGTGAGAAAAACATCACGCGGTGGTGCGCATTGTATGGGTGTGTGTTACATTACATTCACTAGTAGGAGCGAGAAAAACATCAAGGGGTGGTGCGCATTGTATGGGTGTGTGTTACATTACATTCACTAGTAGGAGCGAGAAAAACATCACGGGGTGGTGCGCATTGTATGGGTGTGTGTTACATTACATTCACTAGTAGGAGAGAGAAAAACATCACGGGGTGGTGCGCATTGTATGGGTGTGTGTTACATTACATTCACTAGTAGGAGTGAGAAAATCATCACGGGGTGGTGCGCATTTTATGGGTGTGTGTTACATTACTTTCACTACTAGGAGTGAGAAAAACATCACGCGGTGGTGCGCATTGTATTGGTGTGTGTTACATTACATTCACTAGTAGGAGTGAGAAAAACATCACGGGGTGGTGCGCATTGTATGGGTGTGTGTTACATTACATTCACTATTAGGAGTGAGAAAAACATCACGGGGTCGTGCGCATTGTATGGGTGTGTGTTACATGACATTCACTAGTAGGAGTGAGAAAAACATCACGGGGTGGTGCGCATTGTATGGGTGTGTGTTACATTACTTTCACTAGTAGGAGTGAGAAAAACATCACGGGGTGGTGCGCATTGTATGGGTGTGTGTTACATTACATTCACTAGTAGGAGTGAGAAAAACATCACGGGGTGGTGCGCATTGTATGGGTGTTTGTTACATTAGATTCACTAGTAGGAGTGAGAAAAACATCACGGGGTGGTGCGCATTGTATGCGTGTGTGTTACATTACATTCACTAGTAGGAGTGAGAAAAACATCACGGGGTGGTGCTCATTGTATGGGTGTGTGTTACATTACATTCACTAGTAGGAGTGAGAAAAACATCACGGGGTGGTGCGCATTGTATGGGTGTGTGTTACATTACATTCACTAGTATGAGTGAGAAAAACATCACGGGGTGGTGCGCATTGTATGCGTGTGTGTTACATTAGATTCACTAGTAGGAGTGAGAAAAACATCACGGGGTGGTGCGCATTGTATGGGTGTGTGTTACATTACATTCACTAGTATGAGTGAGAAAAACATCACGGGGTGGTGCGCATTGTATGAGTGTGTGTTACATTAGATTCACTAGTAGGAGTGAGAAAAACATCACGGGGTGGTGCGCATTGTATGGGTGTGTGTTACATTACATTCACTAGTAGGAGTGAGAAAAACATCACGGGGTGGTGCGCATTGTATGGGTGTGTGTTACATTACATTCACTAGTAGGAGTGAGAAAAACATCACGGGGTGGTGCGCATTGTATGGGTGTGTGTTACGTTAGATTCACTAGTAGGAGTGAGAAAAACATCACGGGGTGGTGCACATTGTATGGGTGTGTGTTACATTACATTCACTAGTAGGAGTGAGAAAAACATCACGGGGTGGTGCGCATTGTATGGATGTGTGTTACATTACATTCACTAGTAGGAGTGAGAAAAACATCACGGGGTGGTGCGCATTGTATGGGTGTGCGTTACATTACATTCACTAGTAGGAGTGAGAAAAACATCACGGGGTGGTGCGCATTGTATGGGTGTGTGTTACATTAGATTCACTAGTAGGAGTGAGAAAAGCATCACGGGGTGGTGCGCATTGTATGGGTGTGTGTTACATTACATTCACTAGTATGAGTGAGAAAAACATCACGGGGTGGTGCGCATTGTATGGGTGTGTGTTACATTACATTCACTCGTAGGAGTGAGAAAAACATCACGGGGTGGTGCCCATTGTATGGGTGTGTGTTACATTACATTCACTAGTAGGAGTGAGAAAAACATCACGGGGTGGTGCGCATTGTATGGGTGTGTGTTACATTACATTCACTAGTAGGAGTGAGAAAAACATCACGGGGTGGTGCGCATTGTATGGGTGTGTGTTACATTACATTCACAAATAGGAGTGAGAAAAACATCACGGGGTGGTGCGCATTGTATGGGTGTGTGTTACATTACATTCACTAGTAGGAGTGAGAAAAACATCACGGGGTGGTGCGCATTGTATGGGTGTTTGTTACATTAGATTCACTAGTAGGAGTGAGAAAAGCATCACGGGGTGGTGCGCATTGTATGGGTGTGTGTTACATTACATTCACTAGTAGGAGTGAGAAAAACATCACGGGGTGGTGCGCATTGTATGGGTGTGTGTTACATTACATTCACTAGTAAGAGTGAGAAAAACATCACGGGGTGGTGCGCATTGTATGGGTGTGTGTTACATTACATTCACTAGTATGCGTGAGAAAAACATCACGGGGTGGTGCGCATTGTATGCGTGTGTGTTACATTAGATTCACTAGTAGGAGTGAGAAAAACATCACGGGGTGGTGCGCATTGTATGGGTGTGTGTTACATTACATTCACTAGTAGGAGTGAGAAAAACATCACGGGGTGGTGCGCATTGTATGGGTGTGTGTTACATTACATTCACTAGTAGGAGTGAGAAAAACATCACGGGGTGGTGCGCATTGTATGGGTGTGTGTTACATTACATTCACTAGTAGGAGTGAGAAAAACATCACGGGGTGGTGCGCATTGTATGGGCGTGTGTTACATTACATTCACTAGTAGGAGTGAGAAAAACATCACGGGGAGGTGCGCATTGTATGGGTGTGTGTTACATTAGATTCACTAGTAGGAGTGAGAAAAACATCACGGGGTGGTGCGCATTGTATGGGTGTTTGTTACATTACATTCACTAGTAGGAGTGAGAAAAACATCACGGGGTGGTGCGCATTGTATGGGTGTGTGTTACATTACCTTCACTTGTAGGAGTGAGAAAAACATCACGGGGTGGTGCGCATTGTATGGGTGTGTGTTACATTACATTCACTCGTAGGAGTGAGAAAAACATCACGGGGTGGTGCGCATTGTATGGGTGTGTGTTACATTACATTCACTCGTAGGAGTGAGAAAAACATCACGGGGTGGTGCGCATTGTATGCGTGTGTGTTACATTACATTCACTCGTAGGAGTGAGAAAAACATCACGGGGTGGTGCGCATTGTATGGGTGTGTGTTACATTACATTCACTAGTAGGAGTGAGAAAAACATCACGGGGTGGTGCGCATTGTATGGGTGTGTGTTACATTACATTCACTAGTAGGAGTGAGAAAAACATCACGGGGTGGTGCGCATTGTATGGGTGAGTGTTACATTACATTCACTAGTAGGAGTGAGAAAAACATCACGGGGTTGTGCGCATTATATGGGTTTGTGTTACATTACATTCACTAGTAGGAGTGAGAAAAACATCACGGGGTGGTGCGCATTGTATGGGTGTGTGTTACGTTAGATTCACTAGTAGGAGTGAGAAAAACATCACGGGTTGGTGCGCATTGTATGGGTGTGTGTTACGTTAGATTCACTAGTAGGAGTGAGAAAAACATCACGGGGTGGTGCGCATTATATGGGTGTGTGTTACATTACATTCACTAGTAGGAGTGAGAAAAACATCACGGGGTGGTGCGCATTGTATGGGTGTTTGTTACATTAGATTCACTAGTAGGAGTGAGAAAAGCATCACGGGGTGGTGCGCATTGTATGGGTGTGTGTTACATTACATTCACTAGTAGGAGTGAGAAAAACATCACGGGGTGGTGCGCATTGTATGTGTGTGTGTTACATTACATTCACTAGTATGAGTGAGAAAAACATCACGGGGTGGTGCGCATTGTAGGCGTGTGTGTTACATTACATTCACTAGTAGGAGTGAGAAAAACATCACGGGGTGGTGCGCATTGTATGGGTGTGTGTTACATTACATTCACTAGTAGGAGTGAGAAAAACATCACGGGGTGGTGTGCATTGTATGGGTGTGTGTTACATTACATTCACAAATAGGAGTGAGAAAAACATCACGGGGTGGTGCGCATTGTATGGGTGTGTGTTACATTACATTCACTTGTAGGAGTGAGAAAAACATCACGGGGTGGTGCGCATTGTATGGGTGTGTGTTACATTACATTCACTAGTAGGAGTGAGAAAAACATCACGGGGTGGTGCGCATTGTATGGGTGTGTGTTACATTACATTCACTAGTAGGAGTGAGAAAAACATCACGGGGTGGTGCGCATTGTATGGGTGTGTGTTACATTACATTCACTAGTAGGAGTGAGAAAAACATCACGGGGTGGTGCGCATTATATGGGTTTGTGTTACATTACATTCACTAGTAGGAGTGAGAAAAACATCACGGGGTGGTGCGCATTGTATGGGTGTGTGTTACGTTAGATTCACTAGTAGGAGTGAGAAAAACATCACGGGTTGGTGCGCATTGTATGGGTGTGTGTTACGTTAGATTCACTAGTAGGAGTGAGAAAAACATCACGGGGTGGTGCGCATTATATGGGTGTGTGTTACATTACATTCACTAGTAGGAGTGAGAAAAACATCACGGGGTGGTGCGCATTGTATGGGTGTTTGTTACATTAGATTCACTAGTAGGAGTGAGAAAAGCATCACGGGGTGGTGCGCATTGTATGGGTGTGTGTTACATTACATTCACTAGTAGGAGTGAGAAAAACATCACGGGGTGGTGCGCATTGTATGTGTGTGTGTTACATTACATTCACTAGTATGAGTGAGAAAAACATCACGGGGTGGTGCGCATTGTAGGCGTGTGTGTTACATTACATTCACTAGTAGGAGTGAGAAAAACATCACGGGGTGGTGCGCATTGTATGGGTGTGTGTTACATTACATTCACTAGTAGGAGTGAGAAAAACATCACGGGGTGGTGTGCATTGTATGGGTGTGTGTTACATTACATTCACAAATAGGAGTGAGAAAAACATCACGGGGTGGTGCGCATTGTATGGGTGTGTGTTACATTACATTCACTAGTAGGAGTGAGAAAAACATCACGGGGTGGTGCGCATTGTATGGGTGTTTGTTACATTAGATTCACTAGTAGGAGTGAGAAAAGCATCACGGGGTGGCGCGCATTGTATGGGTGTGTGTTACGTTACATTCACTAGTAGGAGTGAGAAAAACATCACGGGGTGGTGCGCATTGTATGGGTGTGTGTTACGTTAGATTCACTAGTAGGAGTGAGAAAAACATCACGGGGTGGTGCGCATTGTATGGGTGTGTGTTACATTACATTCACTAGTAGGAGTGAGAAAAACATCACGGGGTGGTGCGCATTGTATGGGTGTGTGTTACATTACATTCACTAGTAGGAGTGAGAAAAACATCACGGGGTGGTGCGCATTGTATGGGTGTGTGTTACATTACATTCACTCGTAGGAGTGAGAAAAACATCACGGGGTGGTGCCCATTGTATGGGTGTGTGTTACATTACATTCACTAGTAGGAGTGAGAAAAACATCACGGGGTGGTGCGCATTGTATGGGTGTGTGTTACATTACATTCACTAGTAGGAGTGAGAAAAACATCACGGGGTGGTGCGCATTGTATGGGTGTGTGTTACATTACATTCACAAATAGGAGTGAGAAAAACATCACGGGGTGGTGCGCATTGTATGGGTGTGTGTTACATTACATTCACTAGTAGGAGTGAGAAAAACATCACGGGGTGGTGCGCATTGTATGGGTGTTTGTTACATTAGATTCACTAGTAAGAGTGAGAAAATCATCACGGGGTGGTGCGCATTGTATGGGTGTGTGTTACATTACATTCACTAGTAGGAGTGAGAAAAACATCACGGGGTGGTGCGCATTGTATGGGTGTGTGTGACATTACATTCACTAGTAGGAGTGAGAAAAACATCACGGGGTGGTGCGCATTGTATGGGTGTGTGTTACATTACATTCACTAGTAGGAGTGAGAAAAACATCACGGGGTGGTGCGCATTGTATGGGTGTGTGTTACATTACATTCACTAGTAGGAGTGAGAAAAACATCACGGGGTGGTGCGCATTGTATGGGTGTGTGTTACATTACATTCACTAGTAGGAGTGAGAAAAACATCACGGGGTGGTGCGCATTGTATGGGTGTGTGTTACATTACATTCACTAGTAGGAGTGAGAAAAACATCACGGGGTGGTGCGCATTGTATGGGCGTGTGTTACATTACATTCACTAGTAGGAGTGAGAAAAACATCACGGGGAGGTGCGCATTGTATGGGTGTGTGTTACATTAGATTCACTAGTAGGAGTGAGAAAAACATCACGGGGTGGTGCGCATTGTATGGGTGTTTGTTACATTACATTCACTAGTAGGAGTGAGAAAAACATCACGGGGTGGTGCGCATTGTATGGGTGTGTGTTACATTACCTTCACTTGTAGGAGTGAGAAAAACATCACGGGGTGGTGCGCATTGTATGGGTGTGTGTTACATTACATTCACTCGTAGGAGTGAGAAAAACATCACGGGGTGGTGCGCATTGTATGGGTGTGTGTTACATTACATTCACTCGTAGGAGTGAGAAAAACATCACGGGGTGGTGCGCATTGTATGCGTGTGTGTTACATTACATTCACTCGTAGGAGTGAGAAAAACATCACGGGATGGTGCGCATTGTATGGGTGTGTGTTACATTACATTCACTAGTAGGAGTGAGAAAAACATCACGGGGTGGTGCGCATTGTATGGGTGTGTGTTACATTACATTCACTAGTAGGAGTGAGAAAAACATCACGGGGTGGTGCGCATTGTATGGGTGTGTGTTACATTACATTCACTAGTAGGAGTGAGAAAAACATCACGGGGTGGTGCGCATTATATGGGTTTGTGTTACATTACATTCACTAGTAGGAGTGAGAAAAACATCACGGGGTGGTGCGCATTGTATGGGTGTGTGTTACGTTAGATTCACTAGTAGGAGTGAGAAAAACATCACGGGTTGGTGCGCATTGTATGGGTGTGTGTTACGTTAGATTCACTAGTAGGAGTGAGAAAAACATCACGGGGTGGTGCGCATTATATGGGTGTGTGTTACATTACATTCACTAGTAGGAGTGAGAAAAACATCACGGGGTGGTGCGCATTGTATGGGTGTTTGTTACATTAGATTCACTAGTAGGAGTGAGAAAAGCATCACGGGGTGGTGCGCATTGTATGGGTGTGTGTTACATTACATTCACTAGTAGGAGTGAGAAAAACATCACGGGGTGGTGCGCATTGTATGTGTGTGTGTTACATTACATTCACTAGTATGAGTGAGAAAAACATCACGGGGTGGTGCGCATTGTAGGCGTGTGTGTTACATTACATTCACTAGTAGGAGTGAGAAAAACATCACGGGGTGGTGCGCATTGTATGGGTGTGTGTTACATTACATTCACTAGTAGGAGTGAGAAAAACATCACGGGGTGGTGTGCATTGTATGGGTGTGTGTTACATTACATTCACAAATAGGAGTGAGAAAAACATCACGGGGTGGTGCGCATTGTATGGGTGTGTGTTACATTACATTCACTTGTAGGAGTGAGAAAAACATCACGGGGTGGTGCGCATTGTATGGGTGTGTGTTACATTACATTCACTATTAGGAGTGAGAAAAACATCACGGGGTGGTGCGCATTGTATGGGTGTGTGTTACATTACATTCACTAGTAGGAGTGAGAAAAACATCACGGGGTGGTGCGCATTGTATGGGTGTGTGTTACATTACATTCACTAGTAGGAGTGAGAAAAACATCACGGGGTGGTGCGCATTATATGGGTTTGTGTTACATTACATTCACTAGTAGGAGTGAGAAAAACATCACGGGGTGGTGCGCATTGTATGGGTGTGTGTTACGTTAGATTCACTAGTAGGAGTGAGAAAAACATCACGGGTTGGTGCGCATTGTATGGGTGTGTGTTACGTTAGATTCACTAGTAGGAGTGAGAAAAACATCACGGGGGGGTGCGCATTATATGGGTGTGTGTTACATTACATTCACTAGTAGGAGTGAGAAAAACATCACGGGGTGGTGCGCATTGTATGGGTGTTTGTTACATTAGATTCACTAGTAGGAGTGAGAAAAGCATCACGGGGTGGTGCGCATTGTATGGGTGTGTGTTACATTACATTCACTAGTAGGAGTGAGAAAAACATCACGGGGTGGTGCGCATTGTATGTGTGTGTGTTACATTACATTCACTAGTATGAGTGAGAAAAACATCACGGGGTGGTGCGCATTGTAGGCGTGTGTGTTACATTACATTCACTAGTAGGAGTGAGAAAAACATCACGGGGTGGTGCGCATTGTATGGGTGTGTGTTACATTACATTCACTAGTAGGAGTGAGAAAAACATCACGGGGTGGTGTGCATTGTATGGGTGTGTGTTACATTACATTCACAAATAGGAGTGAGAAAAACATCACGGGGTGGTGCGCATTGTATGGGTGTGTGTTACATTACATTCACTAGTAGGAGTGAGAAAAACATCACGGGGTGGTGCGCATTGTATGGGTGTTTGTTACATTAGATTCACTAGTAGGAGTGAGAAAAGCATCACGGGGTGGCGCGCATTGTATGGGTGTGTGTTACGTTACATTCACTAGTAGGAGTGAGAAAAACATCACGGGGTGGTGCGCATTGTATGGGTGTGTGTTACGTTAGATTCACTAGTAGGAGTGAGAAAAACATCACGGGGTGGTGCGCATTGTATGGGTGTGTGTTACATTACATTCACTAGTAGGAGTGAGAAAAACATCACGGGGTGGTGCGCATTGTATGGGTGTGTGTTACATTACATTCACTAGTAGGAGTGAGAAAAACATCACGGGGTGGTGCGCATTGTATGGGTGTGTGTTACATTACATTCACTCGTAGGAGTGAGAAAAACATCACGGGGTGGTGCCCATTGTATGGGTGTGTGTTACATTACATTCAGTAGTAGGAGTGAGAAAAACATCACGGGGTGGTGCGCATTGTATGGGTGTGTGTTACATTACATTCACTAGTAGGAGTGAGAAAAACATCACGGGGTGGTGCGCATTGTATGGGTGTGTGTTACATTACATTCACAAATAGGAGTGAGAAAAACATCACGGGGTGGTGCGCATTGTATGGGTGTGTGTTACATTACATTCACTAGTAGGAGTGAGAAAAACATCACGGGGTGGTGCGCATTGTATGGGTGTTTGTTACATTAGATTCACTAGTAAGAGTGAGAAAATCATCACGGGGTGGTGCGCATTGTATGGGTGTGTGTTACATTACATTCACTAGTAGGAGTGAGAAAAACATCACGGGGTGGTGCGCATTGTATGGGTGTTTGTTACATTACATCCACTAGTAGGAGTGAGAAAATCATCACGGGGTGGTGCGCATTGTATGGGTGTGTGTTACATTACATTCACTAGTAGGAGTGAGAAAAACATCACGGGGTGGTGCGCATTGTATGGGTGTGTGTTACATTACTTTCACTAGTAGGAGTGAGAAAAACATCACGGGGTGGTGCGCATTGTATGGGTGTGTGTTACATTACATTCACTAGTAGGAGTGAGAAAAACGTCACGGGGTGGTGCGCATTGTATGGATGTGTGTTACATTACATTCACTAGTAGGAGTGAGAAAAACATCACGGGGTGGTGCGCATTGTATGGGCGTGTGTTACATTACATTCACTAGTAGGAGTGAGAAAAACATCACGGGGAGGTGCGCATTGTATGGGTGTTTGTTACATTAGATTCACTAGTAGGAGTGAGAAAAACATCACGGGGTGGTGCGCATTGTATGGGTGTGTGTTACATTACATTCACTAGTAGGAGTGAGAAAAACATCACGGGGTGGTGCGCATTGTATGGGTGTGTGTTACATTACATTCACTAGTAGGAGTGAGAAAAACATCACGGTGTGGTGCGCATTGTATGGGTGTGTGTTACATTACATTCACTCGTAGGAGTGAGAAAAACATCACGGGGTGGTGCGCATTGTATGGGTGTGTGTTACATTACCTTCACTCGTAGGAGTGAGAAAAACATCACGGGGTGGTGCGCATTGTATGGGTGTGTGTTACATTACATTCACTCGTAGGAGTGAGAAAAACATCACGGGGTGGTGCGCATTGTATGGGTGTGTGTTACATTACATTCACTAGTAGGAGTGAGAAAAACATCACGGGGTGGTGCGCATTGTATGGGTGTGTGTTACATTACATTCACTAGTAGGAGTGAGAAAAACATCACGGGGTGGTGCGCATTGTATGGGTGTGTGTTACATTACATTCACTAGTAGGAGTGAGAAAAACATCACGGGGTGGTGCGCATTGTATGGGTTTGTGTTACATTACATTCACTAGTTGGAGTGAGAAAAACATCACGGGGTGGTGCGCATTGTATGGGTGTGTGTTACGTTAGATTCACTAGTAGGAGTGAGAAAAACATCACGGGATGGTGCGCATTGTATGGGTGTGTGTTACATTACATTCACTAGTAGGAGTGAGAAAAACATCACGGGGTGGTGCGCATAGTATGGGTGTTTGTTACATTAGATTCACTAGTAGGAGTGAGAAAATCATCACGGGGTGGTGCGCATTGTATGGGTGTGTGTTACATTACATTCACTAGTAGGAGTGAGAAAAACATCACGGGGTGGTGCGCATTGTATGGGTGTGTGTTACATTACATTCACTAGTAGGAGTGAGAAAAACATCACGGGGTGGTGCGCATTGTATGGATGTGTGTTACATTACATTCACTAGTAGGAGTGAGAAAAACATCACGGGGTGGTGCGCATTGTATGGGTGTGTGTTACATTACATTCACTAGTAGGAGTGAGAAAAACATCACGGGGTGGTGCGCATTGTATGGGTGTGTGTTACATTACATTCACAAATAGGAGTGAGAAAAACATCACGGGGTGGTGCGCATTGTATGGGTGTGTGTTACATTACATTCACTAGTATGAGTGAGAAAAACATCACGGGGTGGTGCCCATTGTATGGGTGTGTGTTACATTACATTCACTAGTAGGAGTGAGAAAAACATCACGGGGTGGTGCGCATTGTATGGGTGTGTGTTACATTACATTCACTAGTAGGAGTGAGAAAAACATCACGGGGTGGTGCGCATTGTATGGGTGTGTGTTACATTACATTCACAAATAGGAGTGAGAAAAACACGGGGTGGTGCGCATTGTATGGGTGTGTGTTACATTACATTCACTAGTAGGAGTGAGAAAAACATCACGGGGTGGTGTGCATTGTATGGGTGTGTGTTACATTACATTCACAAATAGGAGTGAGAAAAACATCACGGGGTGGTGCGCATTGTATGGGTGTGTGTTACATTACATTCACTAGTAGGAGTGAGAAAAACATCACGGGGTGGTGCGCATTGTATGGGTGTTTGTTACATTAGATTCACTAGTAGGAGTGAGAAAAGCATCACGGGGTGGTGCGCATTGTATGGGTGTGTGTTACATTACATTCACTAGTAGGAGTGAGAAAAACATCACGGGGTGGTGCGCATTGTATGGGTGTGTGTTACATTACATTCACTAGTAGGAGTGAGAAAAACATCACGGGGTGGTGCGCATTGTATGGGTGTGTGTTACATTACATTCACTAGTATGAGTGAAAAAAACATCACGGGGTGGTGCGCATTGTATGCGTGTGTGTTACATTAGATTCACTAGTAGGAGTGAGAAAAACATCACGGGGTGGTGCGCATTGTATGGGTGTGTGTTACATTACATTCACTAGTATGAGTGAGAAAAACATCACGGGGTGGTGCGCATTGTATGCGTGTGTGTTACATTAGATTCACTAGTAGGAGTGAGAAAAACATCACGGGGTGGTGCGCATTGTATGGGTGTGTGTTACATTACATTCACTAGTAGGAGCGAAAAATACATCACGGGGTGGTGCGCATTGTATTGGTGTGTGTTACATTACATTCACTAGTAGGAGCGAGAAAAACATCACGGGGTGGTGCGCATTGTATGGGTGTGTGTTACATTACATTCACTAGTAGGAGCTAGAAAAACATCACGGGGTGGTGCGCATTGTATGGGTGTGTGTTACTTTACATTCACTAGTAGGAGCGAGAAAAACATCACGGGGTGGTGCTCATTGTATGGGTGTGTGTTACATTACATTCACTAGTAGGAGCGAGAAAAACATCACGGGGTGGTGCGCATTGTATGGGTGTGTGTTACATTACATTCACTAGTAGGAGCGAGAAAAACATCTTGGAGTGGTGCGCATTGTATGGGTGTTTGTTACATTACATTCACTAGTAGGAGTGAGAAAATAATCATGGGGTGGTGCGCATTTTATGGGTGTGTGTTACATTACATTCACTAGTAGTAGTGAGAAAAACATCACGCGGTGGTGCGCATTGTATGGGTGTGTGTTACATTACATTCACTAGTAGGAGCGAGAAAAACATCACGGGGTGGTGCGCATTGTATGGGTGTGTGTTACATTACATTCACTAGTAGGAGCGAGAAAAACATCACGGGGTGGTGCGCATTGTATGGGTGTGTGTTACATTACATTCACTAGTAGGAGAGAGAAAAACATCACGGGGTGGTGCGCATTGTATGGGTGTGTGTTACATTACATTCACTAGTAGGAGTGAGAAAATCATCACGGGGTGGTGCGCATTTTATGGGTGTGTGTTACATTACATTCACTACTAGGAGTGAGAAAAACATCACGCGGTGGTGCGCATTGTATGGGTGTGTGTTACATTACATTCACTAGTAGGAGTGAGAAAAACATCACGGGGTGGTGCGCATTGTATGGGTGTGTGTTACATTACATTCACTAGTAGGAGTGAGAAAAACATCACGGGGTCGTGCGCATTGTATGGGTGTGTGTTACATGACATTCACTAGTAGGAGTGAGAAAAACATCACGGGGTGGTGCGCATTGTATGGGTGTGTGTTACATTACTTTCACTAGTAGGAGTGAGAAAAACATCACGGGGTGGTGCGCATTGTATGGGTGTGTGTTACATTACATTCACTAGTAGGAGTGAGAAAAACATCACGGGGTGGTGCGCATTGTATGGGTGTTTGTTACATTAGATTCACTAGTAGGAGTGAGAAAAACATCACGGGGTGGTGCGCATTGTATGCGTGTGTGTTACATTACATTCACTAGTAGGAGTGAGAAAAACATCACGGCGTGGTGCTCATTGTATGGGTGTGTGTTACATTACATTCACTAGTAGGAGTGAGAAAAACATCACGGGGTGGTGCGCATTGTATGGGTGTGTGTTACATTACATTCACTAGTATGAGTGAGAAAAACATCACGGGGTGGTGCGCATTGTATGCGTGTGTGTTACATTAGATTCACTAGTAGGAGTGAGAAAAACATCACGGAGTGGTGCGCATTGTATGGGTGTGTGTTACATTACATTCACTAGTATGAGTGAGAAAAACATCACGGGGTGGTGCGCATTGTATGCGTGTGTGTTACATTAGATTCACTAGTAGGAGTGAGAAAAACATCACGGGGTGGTGAGCATTGTATGGGTGTGTGTTACATTACATTCACTAGTAGGAGTGAGAAAAACATCACGGGGTGGTGCGCATTGTATGGGTGTGTGTTACATTACATTCACTAGTAGGAGTGAGAAAAACATAACGGGGTGGTGCGCATTGTATGGGTGTGTGTTACGTTAGATTCACTAGTAGGAGTGAGAAAAACATCACGGGGTGGTGCACATTGTATGGGTGTGTGTTACATTACATTCACTAGTAGGAGTGAGAAAAACATCACGGGGTGGTGCGCATTGTATGGATGTGTGTTACATTACATTCACTAGTAGGAGTGAGAAAAACATCACGGGGTGGTGCGCATTGTATGGGTGTGTGTTACATTACATTCACTAGTAGGAGTGAGAAAAACATCACGGGGTGGTGCGCATTGTATGGGTGTGTGTTACATTAGATTCACTAGTAGGAGTGAGAAAAGCATCACGGGGTGGTGCGCATTGTATGGGTGTGTGTTACATTACATTCACTAGTATGAGTGAGAAAAACATCACGGGGTGGTGCGCATTGTATGGGTGTGTGTTACATTACATTCACTAGTAGGAGTGAGAAAAACATCACGCGGTGGTGCGCATTGTATGGGTGTGTGTTACATTACATTCACTCGTAGGAGTGAGAAAAACATCACGGGGTGGTGCCCATTGTATGGGTGTGTGTTACATTACATTCACTAGTAGGAGTGAGAAAAACATCACGGGGTGGTGCGCATTGTATGGGTGTGTGTTACATTACATTCACTAGTAGGAGTGAGAAAAACATCACGGGGTGGTGCGCATTGTATGGGTGTGTGTTACATTACATTCACAAATAGGAGTGAGAAAAACATCACGGGGTGGTGCGCATTGTATGGGTGTGTGTTACATTACATTCACTAGTAGGAGTGAGAAAAACATCACGGGGTGGTGCGCATTGTATGGGTGTTTGTTACATTAGATTCACTAGTAGGAGTGAGAAAAGCATCACGGGGTGGTGCGCATTGTATGGGTGTGTGTTACATTACATTCACTAGTAGGAGTGAGAAAAACATCACGGGGTGGTGCGCATTGTATGGGTGTGTGTTACATTACATTCACTAGTAAGAGTGAGAAAAACATCACGGGGTGGTGCGCATTGTATGGGTGTGTGTTACATTACATTCACTAGTATGCGTGAGAAAAACATCACGGGGTGGTGCGCATTGTATGCGTGTGTGTTACATTAGATTCACTAGTAGGAGTGAGAAAAACATCACGGGGTGGTGCGCATTGTATGGGTGTGTGTTACATTACATTCACTAGTAGGAGTGAGAAAAACATCACGGGGTGGTGCGCATTGTATGGGTGTGTGTTACATTACATTCACTAGTAGGAGTGAGAAAAACATCACGGGGTGGTGCGCATTGTATGGGTGTGTGTTACATTACATTCACTAGTATGAGTGAGAAAAACATCACGGGGTGGTGCGCATTGTATGCGTGTGTGTTACATTAGATTCACTAGTAGGAGTGAGAAAAACAAAACGGGGTGGTGCGCATTGTATGGGTGTGTGTTACATTACATTCACTAGTAGGAGTGAGAAAAACATCACGGGGTGGTGCGCATTGTATGCGTGTGTGTTACATTAGATTCACTAGTAGGAGTGAGAAAAACATCACGGGGTGGTGCGCATTGTATGGGTGTGTGTTACATTACATTCACTAGTAGGAGTGAGAAAAACATCACGGGGTGGTGCGCATTGTATGGGTGTTTGTTACTTTACATTCACTAGTAGGAGCGAGAAAAACATCACGGGGTGGTGCTCATTGTATGGGTGTGTGTTACATTACATTCACTAGTAGGAGCGAGAAAAACATCACGGGGTGGTGCGCATTGTATGGGTGTGTGTTACATTACATTCACTAGTAGGAGCGAGAAAAACATCACGGAGTGGTGCGCATTGTATGGGTGTTTGTTACATTACATTCACTAGTAGGAGTGAGAAAATAATCATGGGGTGGTGCGCATTTTATGGGTGTGTGTTACATTACATTCACTAGTAGGAGTGAGAAAAACATCACGCGGTGGTGCGCATTGTATGGGTGTGTGTTACATTACATTCACTAGTATGAGTGAGAAAAACATCACGGGGTGGTGCGCATTGTATGCGTGTGTGTTACATTAGATTCACTAGTAGGAGTGAGAAAAACATCACGGGGTGGTGCGCATTGTATGGGTGTGTGTTACATTACATTCACTAGTAGGAGTGAGAAAAACATCACGGGGTGGTGCGCATTGTATGGGTGTGTGTTACATTACATTCACTAGTAGGAGTGAGAAAAACATCACGGGGTGGTGCGCATTGTATGGGTGTGTGTTACATTACATTCACTAGTAGGAGTGAGAAAAACATCACGGGGTGGTGCGCATTGTATGGGTGTGTGTTACATTACATTCACTAGTAGGAGTGAGAAAAACATCACGGGGTGGTGCGCATTGTATGGATGTGTGTTACATTACATTCACTAGTAGGAGTGAGAAAAACATCACGGGGTGGTGCGCATTGTATGGGTGTGTGTTACATTACATTCACTAGTAGGAGTGAGAAAAACATCACGGGGTGGTGCGCATTGTATGGGTGTGTGTTACATTAGATTCACTAGTAGGAGTGAGAAAAGCATCACGGGGTGGTGCGCATTGTATGGGTGTGTGTTACATTACATTCACTAGTAGGAGTGAGAAAAACATCACGGGGTGGTGCGCATTGTATGGGTGTGTGTTACATTACATTCACTAGTAGGAGTGAGAAAAACATCACGGGGTGGTGCGCATTGTATGGGTGTGTGTTACATTACATTCACTAGTAGGAGTGAGAAAAACATCACGGGGTGGTGCGCATTGTATGGGTGTGTGTTACATTACATTCACAAATAGGAGTGAGAAAAACATCACGGGGTGGTGCGCATTGTATGGGTGTGTGTTACATTACATTCACTAGTATGAGTGAGAAAAACATCACGGGGTGGTGCCCATTGTATGGGTGTGTGTTACATTACATTCACTAGTAGGAGTGAGAAAAACATCACGGGGTGGTGCGCATTGTATGGGTGTGTGTTACATTACATTCACTAGTAGGAGTGAGAAAAACATCACGGGGTGGTGCGCATTGTATGGGTGTGTGTTACATTACATTCACAAATAGGAGTGAGAAAAACATCACGGGGTGGTGCGCATTGTATGGGTGTGTGTTACATTACATTCACTAGTAGGAGTGAGAAAAACATCACGGGGTGGTGCGCATTGTATGGGTGTGTGTTACATTACATTCACAAATAGGAGTGAGAAAAACATCACGGGGTGGTGCGCATTGTATGGGTGTGTGTTACATTACATTCACTAGTAGGAGTGAGAAAAACATCACGGGGTGGTGCGCATTGTATGGGTGTTTGTTACATTAGATTCACTAGTAGGAGTGAGAAAAGCATCACGGGGTGGTGCGCATTGTATGGGTGTGTGTTACATTACATTCACTAGTAGGAGTGAGAAAAACATCACGGGGTGGTGCGCATTGTATGGGTGTGTGTTACATTACATTCACTAGTAGGAGTGAGAAAAACATCACGGGGTGGTGCGCATTGTATGGGTGTGTGTTACATTACATTCACTAGTATGAGTGAAAAAAACATCACGGGGTGGTGCGCATTGTATGCGTGTGTGTTACATTAGATTCACTAGTAGGAGTGAGAAAAACATCACGGGGTGGTGCGCATTGTATGGGTGTGTGTTACATTACATTCACTAGTATGAGTGAGAAAAACATCACGGGGTGGTGCGCATTGTATGCGTGTGTGTTACATTAGATTCACTAGTAGGAGTGAGAAAAACATCACGGGGTGGTGCGCATTGTATGGGTGTGTGTTACATTACATTCACTAGTAGGAGCGAAAAATACATCACGGGGTGGTGCGCATTGTATTGGTGTGTGTTACATTACATTCACTAGTAGGAGCTAGAAAAACATCACGGGGTGGTGCGCATTGTATGGGTGTGTGTTACTTTACATTCACTAGTAGGAGCGAGAAAAACATCACGGGGTGGTGCTCATTGTATGGGTGTGTGTTACATTACATTCACTAGTAGGAGCGAGAAAAACATCACGGGGTGGTGCGCATTGTAATGGTGTGTGTTACATTACATTCACTAGTAGGAGCGAGAAAAACATCACGGAGTGGTGCGCATTGTATGGGTGTTTGTTACATTACATTCACTAGTAGGAGTGAGAAAATAATCATGGGGTGGTGCGCATTTTATGGGTGTGTGTTACATTACATTCACTAGTAGGAGTGAGAAAAACATCACGCGGTGGTGCGCATTGTATGGGTGTGTGTTACATTACATTCACTAGTAGGAGCGAGAAAAACATCACGGGGTGGTGCGCATTGTATGGGTGTGTGTTACATTACATTCACTAGTAGGAGCGAGAAAAACATCACGGGGTGGTGCGCATTGTATGGGTGTGTGTTACATTACATTCACTAGTAGGAGAGAGAAAAACATCACGGGGTGGTGCGCATTGTATGGGTGTGTGTTACATTACATTCACTAGTAGGAGTGAGAAAATCATCACGGGGTGGTGCGCATTGTATGGGTGTGTGTTACATTACATTCAATAGTAAGAGTGAGAAAAACATCACGGGGTGGTGCGCATTGTATGGGTGTGTGTTACATTACATTCACTAGTATGCGTGAGAAAAACATCACGGGGTGGTGCGCATTGTATGCGTGTGTGTTACATTAGATTCACTAGTAGGAGTGAGAAAAACATCACGGGGTGGTGCGCATTGTATGGGTGTGTGTTACATTACATTCACTAGTAGGAGTGAGAAAAACATCACGGGGTGGTGCGCATTGTATGGGTGTGTGTTACATTACATTCACTAGTAGGAGTGAGAAAAACATCACGGGGTGGTGCGCATTGTATGGGTGTGTGTTACATTACATTCACTAGTAGGAGTGAGAAAAACATCACGGGGTGGTGCGCATTGTATGGGTGTGTGTTACGTTAGATTCACTAGTAGGAGTGAGAAAAACATCACGGGGTGGTGCACATTGTATAGGTGTGTGTTACATTACATTCACTAGTAGGAGTGAGAAAAATATCACGGGGTGGTGCGCATTGTATGGATGTGTGTTACATTACATTCACTAGTAGGAGTGAGAAAAACATCACGGGGTGGTGCGCATTGTATGGGTGTGTGTTACATTACATTCACTAGTAGGAGTGAGAAAAACATCACGGGGTGGTGCGCATTGTATGGGTGTGTGTTACATTAGATTCACTAGTAGGAGTGAGAAAAGCATCACGGGGTGGTGCGCATTGTATGGGTGTGTGTTACATTACATTCACTAGTATGAGTGAGAAAAACATCACGGGGTGGTGCGCATTGTATGGGTGTGTGTTACATTACATTCACTAGTAGGAGTGAGAAAAACATCACGCGGTGGTGCGCATTGTATGGGTGTGTGTTACATTACATTCACTCGTAGGAGTGAGAAAAACATCACGGGGTGGTGCCCATTGTATGGGTGTGTGTTACATTACATTCACTAGTAGGAGTGAGAAAAACATCACGGGGTGGTGCGCATTGTATGGGTGTGTGTTACATTACATTCACAAATAGGAGTGAGAAAAACATCACGGGGTGGTGCGCATTGTATGGGTGTGTGTTACATTACATTCACTAGTAGGAGTGAGAAAAACATCACGGGGTGGTGCGCATTGTATGGGTGTTTGTTACATTAGATTCACTAGTAGGAGTGAGAAAAGCATCACGGGGTGGTGCGCATTGTATGGGTGTGTGTTACATTACATTCACTAGTAGGAGTGAGAAAAACATCACGGGGTGGTGCGCATTGTATGGGTGTGTGTTACATTACATTCACTAGTAAGAGTGAGAAAAACATCACGGGGTGGTGCGCATTGTATGGGTGTGTGTTACATTACATTCACTAGTATGCGTGAGAAAAACATCACGGGGTGGTGCGCATTGTATGCGTGTGTGTTACATTAGATTCACTAGTAGGAGTGAGAAAAACATCACGGGGTGGTGCGCATTGTATGGGTGTGTGTTACATTACATTCACTAGTAGGAGTGAGAAAAACATCACGGGGTGGTGCGCATTGTATGGGTGTGTGTTACATTACATTCACTAGTAGGAGTGAGAAAAACATCACGGGGTGGTGCGCATTGTATGGGTGTGTGTTACATTACATTCACTAGTAGGAGTGAGAAAAACATCACGGGGTGGTGCGCATTGTATGGGTGTTTGTTACATTAGATTCACTAGTATGAGTGAGAAAAACATCACGGGGTGGTGCGCATTGTATGGGTGTGTGTTACATTACATTCACTAGTAGGAGTGAGAAAAACATCACGGGGTGGTGCGCATTGTATGGGTGTGTGTTACATTACATTCACTAGTAGGAGTGAGAAAAACATCACGGGGTGGTGCGCATTGTATGGGTGTGTGTTACATTACATTCACTAGTAGGAGTGAGAAAAACCTCACGGGGTGGTGCGCATTGTATGGGTGTGTGTTACATTACATTCACTAGTATGAGTGAGAAAAACATCACGGGGTGGTGCGCATTGTATGCGTGTGTGTTACGTTAGATTCACTAGTAGGAGTGAGAAAAACAAAACGGGGTGGTGCGCATTGTATGGGTGTGTGTTACATTACATTCACTAGTAGGAGTGAGAAAAACATCACGGGGTGGTGCGCATTGTATGCGTGTGTGTTACATTAGATTCACTAGTAGGAGTGAGAAAAACATCACGGGGTGGTGCGCATTGTATGGGTGTGTGTTACATTACATTCACTAGTAGGAGTGAGAAAAACATCACGGGGTGGTGCGCATTGTATGGGTGTTTGTTACTTTACATTCACTAGTAGGAGCGAGAAAAACATCACGGGGTGGTGCTCATTGTATGGGTGTGTGTTACATTACATTCACTAGTAGGAGCGAGAAAAACATCACGGGGTGGTGCGCATTGTATGGGTGTGTGTTACATTACATTCACTAGTAGGAGCGAGAAAAACATCACGGAGTGGTGCGCATTGTATGGGTGTTTGTTACATTACATTCACTAGTAGGAGTGAGAAAATAATCATGGGGTGGTGCGCATTTTATGGGTGTGTGTTACATTACATTCACTAGTAGGAGTGAGAAAAACATCACGCGGTGGTGCGCATTGTATGCGTGTGTGTTACATTACATTCACTAGTAGGAGCGAGAAAAACATCACGGGGTGGTGCGCATTGTATGGGTGTGTGTTACATTACATTCACTAGTAGGAGCGAGAAAAACATCACGGGGTGGTGCGCATTGTATGGGTGTGTGTTACATTACATTCACTAGTAGGAGAGAGAAAAACATCACGGGGTGGTGCGCATTGTATGGGTGTGTGTTACATTACATTCACTAGTAGGAGTGAGAAAATCATCACGGGGTGGTGCGCATTTTATGGGTGTGTGTTACATTACATTCACTACTAGGAGTGAGAAAAACATCACGCGGTGGTGCGCATTGTATGGGTGTGTGTTACATTACATTCACTCGTAGGAGTGAGAAAAACATCACGGGGTGGTGCCCATTGTATGGGTGTGTGTTACATTACATTCACTAGTAGGAGTGAGAAAAACATCACGGGGTGGTGCGCATTGTATGGGTGTGTGTTACATTACATTCACAAATAGGAGTGAGAAAAACATCACGGGGTGGTGCGCATTGTATGGGTGTGTGTTACATTACATTCACTAGTAGGAGTGAGAAAAACATCACGGGGTGGTGCGCATTGTATGGGTGTTTGTTACATTAGATTCACTAGTAGGAGTGAGAAAAGCATCACGGGGTGGTGCGCATTGTATGGGTGTGTGTTACATTACATTCACTAGTAGGAGTGAGAAAAACATCACGGGGTGGTGCGCATTGTATGGGTGTGTGTTACATTACATTCACTAGTAAGAGTGAGAAAAACATCACGGGGTGGTGCGCATTGTATGGGTGTGTGTTACATTACATTCACTAGTATGCGTGAGAAAAACATCACGGGGTGGTGCGCATTGTATGCGTGTGTGTTACATTAGATTCACTAGTAGGAGTGAGAAAAACATCACGGGGTGGTGCGCATTGTATGGGTGTGTGTTACATTACATTCACTAGTAGGAGTGAGAAAAACATCACGGGGTGGTGCGCATTGTATGGGTGTGTGTTACATTACATTCACTAGTAGGAGTGAGAAAAACATCACGGGGTGGTGCGCATTGTATGGGTGTGTGTTACATTACATTCACTAGTAGGAGTGAGAAAAACATCACGGGGTGGTGCGCATTGTATGGGTGTGTGTTACGTTAGATTCACTAGTAGGAGTGAGAAAAACATCACGGGGTGGTGCACATTGTATAGGTGTGTGTTACATTACATTCACTAGTAGGAGTGAGAAAAACATCACGGGGTGGTGCGCATTGTATGGATGTGTGTTACATTACATTCACTAGTAGGAGTGAGAAAAACATCACGGGGTGGTGCGCATTGTATGGGTGTGTGTTACATTACATTCACTAGTAGGAGTGAGAAAAACATCACGGGGTGGTGCGCATTGTATGGGTGTGTGTTACATTAGATTCACTAGTAGGAGTGAGAAAAGCATCACGGGGTGGTGCGCATTGTATGGGTGTGTGTTACATTACATTCACTAGTATGAGTGAGAAAAACATCACGGGGTGGTGCGCATTGTATGGGTGTGTGTTACATTACATTCACTAGTAGGAGTGAGAAAAACATCACGCGGTGGTGCGCATTGTATGGGTGTGTGTTACATTACATTCACTCGTAGGAGTGAGAAAAACATCACGGGGTGGTGCCCATTGTATGGGTGTGTGTTACATTACATTCACTAGTAGGAGTGAGAAAAACATCACGGGGTGGTGCGCATTGTATGGGTGTGTGTTACATTACATTCACAAATAGGAGTGAGAAAAACATCACGGGGTGGTGCGCATTGTATGGGTGTGTGTTACATTACATTCACTAGTAGGAGTGAGAAAAACATCACGGGGTGGTGCGCATTGTATGGGTGTTTGTTACATTAGATTCACTAGTAGGAGTGAGAAAAGCATCACGGGGTGGTGCGCATTGTATGGGTGTGTGTTACATTACATTCACTAGTAGGAGTGAGAAAAACATCACGGGGTGGTGCGCATTGTATGGGTGTGTGTTACATTACATTCACTAGTAAGAGTGAGAAAAACATCACGGGGTGGTGCGCATTGTATGGGTGTGTGTTACATTACATTCACTAGTATGCGTGAGAAAAACATCACGGGGTGGTGCGCATTGTATGCGTGTGTGTTACATTAGATTCACTAGTAGGAGTGAGAAAAACATCACGGGGTGGTGCGCATTGTATGGGTGTGTGTTACATTACATTCACTAGTAGGAGTGAGAAAAACATCACGGGGTGGTGCGCATTGTATGGGTGTGTGTTACATTACATTCACTAGTAGGAGTGAGAAAAACATCACGGGGTGGTGCGCATTGTATGGGTGTGTGTTACATTACATTCACTAGTAGGAGTGAGAAAAACATCACGGGGTGGTGCGCATTGTATGGGTGTTTGTTACATTAGATTCACTAGTATGAGTGAGAAAAACATCACGGGGTGGTGCGCATTGTATGGGTGTGTGTTACATTACATTCACTAGTAGGAGTGAGAAAAACATCACGGGGTGGTGCGCATTGTATGGGTGTGTGTTACATTACATTCACTAGTAGGAGTGAGAAAAACATCACGGGGTGGTGCGCATTGTATGGGTGTGTGTTACATTACATTCACTAGTAGGAGTGAGAAAAACATCACGGGGTGGTGCGCATTGTATGGGTGTGTGTTACATTACATTCACTAGTATGAGTGAGAAAAACATCACGGGGTGGTGCGCATTGTATGCGTGTGTGTTACATTAGATTCACTAGTAGGAGTGAGAAAAACAAAACGGGGTGGTGCGCATTGTATGGGTGTGTGTTACATTACATTCACTAGTAGGAGTGAGAAAAACATCACGGGGTGGTGCGCATTGTATGCGTGTGTGTTACATTAGATTCACTAGTAGGAGTGAGAAAAACATCACGGGGTGGTGCGCATTGTATGGGTGTGTGTTACATTACATTCACTAGTAGGAGTGAGAAAAACATCACGGGGTGGTGCGCATTGTATGGGTGTTTGTTACTTTACATTCACTAGTAGGAGCGAGAAAAACATCACGGGGTGGTGCTCATTGTATGGGTGTGTGTTACATTACATTCACTAGTAGGAGCGAGAAAAACATCACGGGGTGGTGCGCATTGTATGGGTGTGTGTTACATTACATTCACTAGTAGGAGCGAGAAAAACATCACAGAGTGGTGCGCATTGTATGGGTGTTTGTTACATTACATTCACTAGTAGGAGTGAGAAAATAATCATGGGGTGGTGCGCATTTTATGGGTGTGTGTTACATTACATTCACTAGTAGGAGTGAGAAAAACATCACGCGGTGGTGCGCATTGTATGGGTGTGTGTTACATTACATTCACTAGTAGGAGCGAGAAAAACATCACGGGGTGGTGCGCATTGTATGGGTGTGTGTTACATTACATTCACTAGTAGGAGCGAGAAAAACATCACGGGGTGGTGCGCATTGTATGGGTGTGTGTTACATTACATTCACTAGTAGGAGAGAGAAAAACATCACGGGGTGGTGCGCATTGTATGGGTGTGTGTTACATTACATTCACTAGTAGGAGTGAGAAAATCATCACGGGGTGGTGCGCATTTTATGGGTGTGTGTTACATTACATTCACTACTAGGAGTGAGAAAAACATCACGCGGTGGTGCGCATTGTATGGGTGTGTGTTACATTACATTCACTAGTAGGAGTGAGAAAAACATCACGGGGTGGTGCGCATTGTATGGGTGTGTGTTACATTACATTCACTAGTAGGAGTGAGAAAAACATCACGGGGTCGTGCGCATTGTATGGGTGTGTGTTACATGACATTCACTAGTAGGAGTGAGAAAAACATCACGGGGTGGTGCGCATTGTATGGGTGTGTGTTACATTACTTTCACTAGTAGGAGTGAGAAAAACATCACGGGGTGGTGCGCATTGTATGGGTGTGTGTTACATTACATTCACTAGTAGGAGTGAGAAAAACATCACGGGGTGGTTCGCATTGTATGGGTGTTTGTTACATTAGATTCACTAGTAGGAGTGAGAAAAACATCACGGGGTGGTGCGCATTGTATGCGTGTGTGTTACATTACATTCACTAGTAGGAGTGAGAAAAACATCACGGGGTGGTGCTCATTGTATGGGTGTGTGTTACATTACATTCACTAGTAGGAGTGAGAAAAACATCACGGGGTGGTGCGCATTGTATGGGTGTGTGTTACATTACATTCACTAGTATGAGTGAGAAAAACATCACGGGGTGGTGCGCATTGTATGCGTGTGTGTTACATTAGATTCACTAGTAGGAGTGAGAAAAACATCACGGGGTGGTGCGCATTGTATGGGTGTGTGTTACATTACATTCACTAGTATGAGTGAGAAAAACATCACGGGGTGGTGCGCATTGTATGCGTGTGTGTTACATTAGATTCACTAGTAGGAGTGAGAAAAACATCACGGGGTGGTGCGCATTGTATGGGTGTGTGTTACATTACATTCACTAGTAGGAGTGAGAAAAACATCACGGGGTGGTGCGCATTGTATGGGTGTGTGTTACATTACATTCACTAGTAGGAGTGAGAAAAACATCACGGGGTGGTGCGCATTGTATGGGTGTGTGTTACGTTAGATTCACTAGTAGGAGTGAGAAAAACATCACGGGGTGGTGCACATTGTATGGGTGTGTGTTACATTACATTCACTAGTAGGAGTGAGAAAAACATCACGGGGTGGTGCGCATTGTATGGATGTGTGTTACATTACATTCACTAGTAGGAGTGAGAAAAACATCACGGGGTGGTGCGCATTGTATGGGTGTGTGTTACATTACATTCATTAGTAGGAGTGAGAAAAACATCACGGGGTGGTGCGCATTGTATGGGTGTGTGTTACATTAGATTCACTAGTAGGAGTGAGAAAAGCATCACGGGGTGGTGCGCATTGTATGGGTGTGTGTTACATTACATTCACTAGTATGAGTGAGAAAAACATCACGGGGTGGTGCGCATTGTATGGGTGTGTGTTACATTACATTCACTAGTAGGAGTGAGAAAAACATCACGGGGTGGTGCGCATTGTATGGGTGTGTGTTACATTACATTCACTCGTAGGAGTGAGAAAAACATCACGGGGTGGTGCCCATTATATGGGTGTGTGTTACATTACATTCACTAGTAGGAGTGAGAAAAACATCACGGGGTGGTGCGCATTGTATGGGTGTGTGTTACATTACATTCACTAGTAGGAGTGAGAAAAACATCACGGGGTGGTGCGCATTGTATGGGTGTGTGTTACATTACATTCACAAATAGGAGTGAGAAAAACATCACGGGGTGGTGCGCATTGTATGGGTGTGTGTTACATTACATTCACTAGTAGGAGTGAGAAAAACATCACGGGGTGGTGCGCATTGTATGGGTGTTTGTTACATTAGATTCACTAGTAGGAGTGAGAAAAGCATCACGGGGTGGTGCGCATTGTATGGGTGTGTGTTACATTACATTCACTAGTAGGAGTGAGAAAAACATCACGGGGTGGTGCGCATTGTATGGGTGTGTGTTACATTACATTCACTAGTAAGAGTGAGAAAAACATCACGGGGTGGTGCGCATTGTATGGGTGTGTGTTACATTACATTCACTAGTATGCGTGAGAAAAACATCACGGGGTGGTGCGCATTGTATGCGTGTGTGTTACATTAGATTCACTAGTAGGAGTGAGAAAAACATCACGGGGTGGTGCGCATTGTATGGGTGTGTGTTACATTACATTCACTAGTAGGAGTGAGAAAAACATCACGGGGTGGTGCGCATTGTATGGGTGTGTGTTACATTACATTCACTAGTATGAGTGAGAAAAACATCACGGGGTGGTGCGCACTGTATGCGTGTGTGTTACATTAGATTCACTAGTAGGAGTGAGAAAAACAAAACGGGGTGGTGCGCATTGTATGGGTGTGTGTTACATTACATTCACTAGTAGGAGTGAGAAAAACATCACGGGGTGGTGCGCATTGTATGCGTGTGTGTTACATTAGATTCACTAGTAGGAGTGAGAAAAACATCACGGGGTGGTGCGCATTGTATGGGTGTGTGTTACATTACATTCACTAGTAGGAGTGAGAAAAACATCACGGGGTGGTGCGCATTGTATGGGTGTTTGTTACTTTACATTCACTAGTAGGAGCGAGAAAAACATCACGGGGTGGTGCTCATTGTATGGGTGTGTGTTACATTACATTCACTAGTAGGAGCGAGAAAAACATCACGGGGTGGTGCGCATTGTATGGGTGTGTGTTACATTACATTCACTAGTAGGAGCGAGAAAAACATCACGGAGTGGTGCGCATTGTATGGGTGTTTGTTACATTACATTCACTAGTAGGAGTGAGAAAATAATCATGGGGTGGTGCGCATTTTATGGGTGTGTGTTACATTACATTCACTAGTAGGAGCGAGAAAAACATCACGCGGTGGTGCGCATTGTATGGGTGTGTGTTACATTACATTCACTAGTAGGAGCGAGAAAAACATCACGGGGTGGTGCGCATTGTATGGGTGTGTGTTACATTACATTCACTAGTAGGAGCGAGAAAAACATCACGGGGTGGTGCGCATTGTATGGGTGTGTGTTACATTACATTCACTAGTAGGAGAGAGAAAAACATCACGGGGTGGTGCGCATTGTATGGGTGTGTGTTACATTACATTCACTAGTAGGAGTGAGAAAATCATCACGGGGTGGTGCGCATTTTATGGGTGTGTGTTACATTACATTCACTACTAGGAGTGAGAAAAACATCACGCGGTGGTGCGCATTGTATGGGTGTGTGTTACATTACATTCACTAGTAGGAGCGAGAAAAACATCACGGGGTGGTGCGCATTGTATGGGTGTGTGTTACATTACATTCACTAGTAGGAGCGAGAAAAACATCACGGGGTGGTGCGCATTGTATGGGTGTGTGTTACATTACATTCACTAGTAGGAGAGAGAAAAACATCACGGGGTGGTGCGCATTGTATGGGTGTGTGTTACATTACATTCACTAGTAGGAGTGAGAAAATCATCACGGGGTGGTGCGCATTTTATGGGTGTGTGTTACATTACATTCACTACTAGGAGTGAGAAAAACATCACGCGGTGGTGCGCATTGTATGGGTGTGTGTTACATTACATTCACTAGTAGGAGTGAGAAAAACATCACGGGGTGGTGCGCATTGTATGGGTGTGTGTTACATTACATTCACTAGTAGGAGTGAGAAAAACATCACGGGGTCGTGCGCATTGTATGGGTGTGTGTTACATGACATTCACTAGTAGGAGTGAGAAAAACATAACGGGGTGGTGCGCATTGTATGGGTGTGTGTTACATTACTTTCACTAGTAGGAGTGAGAAAAACATCACGGGGTGGTGCGCATTGTATGGGTGTGTGTTACATTACATTCACTAGTAGGAGTGAGAAAAACATCACGGGGTGGTGCGCATTGTATGGGTGTTTGTTACATTAGATTCACTAGTAGGAGTGAGAAAAACATCACGGGGTGGTGCGCATTGTATGCGTGTGTGTTACATTACATTCACTAGTAGGAGTGAGAAAAACATCACGGGGTGGTGCTCATTGTATGGGTGTGTGTTACATTACATTCACTAGTAGGAGTGAGAAAAACATCACGGGGTGGTGCGCATTGTATTGGTGTGTGTTACATTACATTCACTAGTATAAGTGAGAAAAACATCACGGGGTGGTGCGCATTGTATGCGTGTGTGTTACATTAGATTCACTAGTAGGAGTGAGAAAAACATCACGGGGTGGTGCGCATTGTATGGGTGTGTGTTACATTACATTCACTAGTATGAGTGAGAAAAACATCACGGGGTGGTGCGCATTGTATGCGTGTGTGTTACATTAGATTCACTAGTAGGAGTGAGAAAAACATCACGGGGTGGTGCGCATTGTATGGGTGTGTGTTACATTACATTCACTGGTAGGAGTGAGAAAAACATCACGGGGTGGTGCGCATTGTATGGGTGTGTGTTACATTACATTCACTAGTAGGAGTGAGAAAAACATCACGGGGTGGTGCGCATTGTATGGGTGTGTGTTACGTTAGATTCACTAGTAAGGAGTGAGAAAAACATCACGGGGTGGTGCACATTGTATGGGTGTGTGTTACATTACATTCACTAGTAGGAGTGAGAAAAACATCACGGGGTGGTGCGCATTGTATGGATGTGTGTTACATTACATTCACTAGTAGGAGTGAGAAAAACATCACGGGGTGGTGCGCATTGTATGGGTGTGTGTTACATTACATTCACTAGTAGGAGTGAGAAAAACATCACGGGGTGGTGCGCATTGTATGGGTGTGTGTTACATTAGATTCACTAGTAGGAGTGAGAAAAGCATCACGGGGTGGTGCGCATTGTATGGGTGTGTGTTACATTACATTCACTAGTATGAGTGAGAAAAACATCACGGGGTGGTGCGCATTGTATGGGTGTGTGTTACATTACATTCACTAGTAGGAGTGAGAAAAACATCACGGGGTGGTGCGCATTGTATGGGTGTGTGTTACATTACATTCACAAATAGGAGTGAGAAAAACATCACGGGGTGGTGCGCATTGTATGGGTGTGTGTTACATTACATTCACTAGTAGGAGTGAGAAAAACATCACGGGGTGGTGCGCATTGTATGGGTGTTTGTTACATTAGATTCACTAGTAGGAGTGAGAAAAGCATCACGGGGTGGTGCGCATTGTATGGGTGTGTGTTACATTACATTCACTAGTAGGAGTGAGAAAAACATCACGGGGTGGTGCGCATTGTATGGGTGTGTGTTACATTACATTCACTAGTAAGAGTGAGAAAAACATCACGGGGTGGTGCGCATTGTATGGGTGTGTGTTACATTACATTCACTAGTATGCGTGAGAAAAACATCACGCGGTGGTGCGCATTGTATGCGTGTGTGTTACATTAGATTCACTAGTAGGAGTGAGAAAAACATCACGGGGTGGTGCGCATTGTATGGGTGTGTGTTACATTACATTCACTAGTAGGAGTGAGAAAAACATCACGGGGTGGTGCGCATTGTATGGGTGTGTGTTACATTACATTCACTAGTAGGAGTGAGAAAAACATCACGGGGTGGTGCGCATTGTATGGGTGTGTGTTACATTACATTCACTAGTAGGAGTGAGAAAAACATCACGGGGTGGTGCGCATTGTATGGGCGTGTGTTACATTACATTCACTAGTAGGAGTGAGAAAAACATCACGGGGAGGTGCGCATTGTATGGGCGTGTGTTACATTAGATTCACTAGTAGGAGTGAGAAAAACATCACGGGGTGGTGCGCATTGTATGGGTGTGTGTTACATTACATTCACTAGTAGGAGTGAGAAAAACATCACGGGGTGGTGCGCATTGTATGGGTGTGTGTTACATTACCTTCACTTGTAGGAGTGAGAAAAACATCACGGGGTGGTGCGCATTGTATGGGTGTGTGTTACATTACATTCACTCGTAGGAGTGAGAAAAACATCACGGGGTGGTGCGCATTGTATGGGTGTGTGTTACATTACATTCACTCGTAGGAGTGAGAAAAACATCACGGGGTGGTGCGCATTGTATGGGTGTGTGTTACATTACATTCACTAGTAGGAGTGAGAAAAACATCACGGGGTGGTGCGCATTGTATGGGTGTGTGTTACATTACATTCACTAGTAGGAGTGAGAAAAACATCACGGGGTGGTGCGCATTGTATGGGTGTGTGTTACATTACATTCACTAGTAGGAGTGAGAAAAACATCACGGGGTGGTGCGCATTATATGGGTTTGTGTTACATTACATTCACTAGTAGGAGTGAGAAAAACATCACGGGGTGGTGCGCATTGTATGGGTGTGTGTTACGTTAGATTCACTAGTAGGAGTGAGAAAAACATCACGGGGTGGTGCGCATTGTATGGGTGTGTGTTACGTTAGATTCACTAGTAGGAGTGAGAAAAACATCACGGGGTGGTGCGCATTATATGGGTGTGTGTTACATTACATTCACTAGTAGGAGTGAGAAAAACATCACGGGGTGGTGCGCATTGTATGGGTGTTTGTTACATTACATTCACTAGTAGGAGTGAGAAAATCATCACGGGGTGGTGCGCATTGTATGGGTGTGTGTTACATTACATTCACTAGTAGGAGTGAGAAAAACATCACGGGGTGGTGCGCATTCTATGGGTGTGTGTTACATTACTTTCACTAGTAGGAGTGAGAAAAACATCACGGGGTGGTGCGCATTGTATGGGTGTGTGTTACATTACATTCACTAGTAGGAGTGAGAAAAACATCACGGGGTGGTGCGCATTGTATGGGTGTTTGTTACATTAGATTCACTAGTAGGAGTGAGAAAAACATCACGGGGTGGTGCGCATTGTATGGGTGTGTGTTACATTACATTCACTAGTAGGAGTGAGAAAAACATCACGGGGTGGTGCTCATTGTATGGGTGTGTGTTACATTACATTCACTAGTAGGAGTGAGAAAAACATCACGGGGTGGTGCGCATTGTATGGGTGTGTGTTACATTACATTCACTAGTATGAGTGAGAAAAACATCACGGGGTGGTGCCCATTGTATGCGTGTGTGTTACATTAGATTCACTAGTAGGAGTGAGAAAAACATCACGGGGTGGTGCGCATTGTATGGGTGTGTGTTACATTACATTCACTAGTATGAGTGAGAAAAACATCACGGGGTGGTGCGCATTGTATGCGTGTGTGTTACATTAGATTCACTAGTAGGAGTGAGAAAAACATCACGGGGTGGTGCGCATTGTATGGGTGTGTGTTACATTACATTCACTAGTAAGAGTGAGAAAAACATCACGGGGTGGTGCGCATTGTATGGGTGTGTGTTACGTTAGATTCACTAGTAGGAGTGAGAAAAACATCACGGGGTGGTGCGCATTGTATGGGTGTGTGTTACATTACATTCACTAGTAGGAGTGAGAAAAACATCACGGGGTGGTGCGCATTGTATGGATGTGTGTTACATTACATTCACTAGTAGGAGTGAGAAAAACATCACGGGGTGGTGCGCATTGTATGGGTGTGTGTTACATTACATTCACTAGTAGGAGTGAGAAAAACATCACGGGGTGGTGCGCATTGTATGGGTGTGTGTTACATTAGATTCACTAGTAGGAGTGAGAAAAGCATCACGGGGTGGTGCGCATTGTATGGGTGTGTGTTACATTACATTCACTAGTAGGAGTGAGAAAAACATCACGGGGTGGTGCGCATTGTATGGGTGTGTGTTACATTACATTCACTAGTATGAGTGAGAAAAACATCACGGGGTGGTGCGCATTGTATGGGTGTGTGTTACATTACATTCACTAGTAGGAGTGAGAAAAACATCACGGGGTGGTGCGCATTGTATGGGTGTGTGTTACATTACATTCACAAATAGGAGTGAGAAAAACATCACGGGGTGGTGCGCATTGTATGGGTGTGTGTTACATTACATTCACTAGTAGGAGTTAGAAAAACATCACGGGGTGGTGCGCATTGTATGGGTGTTTGTTACATTAGATTCACTAGTAGGAGTGAGAAAAGCATCACGGGGTGGTGCGCATTGTATGGGTGTGTGTTACATTACATTCACTAGTAGGAGTGAGAAAAACATCACGGGGTGGTGCGCATTGTATGTGTGTGTGTTACATTACATTCACTAGTAGGAGTGAGAAAAACATCACGGGGTGGTGCGCATTGTATGCGTGTGTGTTACATTACATTCACTAGTAGGAGTGAGAAAAACATCACGGGGTGGTGCGCATTGTATGGGTGTGTGTTACATTACATTCACTAGTAGGAGTGAGAAAAACATCACGGGGTGGTGCGCATTGTATGGGTGTGTGTTACATTACATTCACAAATAGGAGTGAGAAAAACATCACGGGGTGGTGCGCATTGTATGGGTGTGTGTTACATTACATTCACTAGTAGGAGTGAGAAAAACATCACGGGGTGGTGCGCATTGTATGGGTGTTTGTTACATTAGATTCACTAGTAGGAGTGAGAAAAGCATCACGGGGTGGTGCGCATTGTATGGGTGTGTGTTACGTTACATTCACTAGTAGGAGTGAGAAAAACATCACGGGGTGGTGCGCATTGTATGGGTGTGTGTTACGTTAGATTCACTAGTAGGAGTGAGAAAAACATCACGGGGTGGTGCGCATTGTATGGGTGTGTGTTACGTTACATTCACTAGTAGGAGTGAGAAAAACATCACGGGGTGGTGCGCATTGTATGGGTGTGTGTTACGTTACATTCACTAGTAGGAGTGAGAAAAACATCACGGGGTGGTGCGCATTGTATGGGTGTGTGTTACGTTACATTCACTCGTAGGAGTGAGAAAAACATCACGGGGTGGTGCGCATTGTATGGGTGTGTGTTACATTACATTCACTAGTAGGAGTGAGAAAAACATCACGGGGTGGTGCGCATTGTATGGGTGTGTGTTACATTACATTCACTAGTAGGAGTGAGAAAAACATCACGGGGTGGTGCGCATTGTATGGGTGTGTGTTACATTACATTCACAAATAGGAGTGAGAAAAACATCACGGGGTGGTGCGCATTGTATGGGTGTGTGTTACATTACATTCACTAGTAGGAGTGAGAAAATCATCACGGGGTGGTGCGCATTTTATGGGTGTGTGTTACATTACATTCACTAGTAGGAGTGAGAAAAACATCACGCGGTGGTGCGCATTGTATGGGTGTGTGTTACATTACATTCACTAGTAGGAGCGAGAAAAACATCACGGGGTGGTGCGCATTGTATGGGTGTGTGTTACATTACATTCACTAGTAGGAGCGAGAAAAACATCACGGGGTGGTGCGCATTGTATGGGTGTGTGTTACATTACATTCACTAGTAGGAGCGAGAAAAACATCACGGGGTGGTGCGCATTGTATGGGTGTGTGTTACATTACATTCACTAGTAGGAGAGAGAAAAACATCACGGGGTGGTGCGCATTGTATGGGTGTGTGTTACATTACATTCACTAGTAGGAGTGAGAAAAACATCACGGGGTGGTGCGCATTGTATGGGTGTGTGTTACATTACATTCACTAGTATGAGTGAGAAAAACATCACGGGGTGGTGCGCACTGTATGCGTGTGTGTTACATTAGATTCACTAGTAGGAGTGAGAAAAACAAAACGGGGTGGTGCGCATTGTATGGGTGTGTGTTACATTACATTCACTAGTAGGAGTGAGAAAAACATCACGGGGTGGTGCGCATTGTATGCGTGTGTGTTACATTAGATTCACTAGTAGGAGTGAGAAAAACATCACGGGGTGGTGCGCATTGTATGGGTGTGTGTTACATTACATTCACTAGTAGGAGTGAGAAAAACATCACGGGGTGGTGCGCATTGTATGGGTGTTTGTTACTTTACATTCACTAGTAGGAGCGAGAAAAACATCACGGGGTGGTGCTCATTGTATGGGTGTGTGTTACATTACATTCACTAGTAGGAGCGAGAAAAACATCACGGGGTGGTGCGCATTGTATGGGTGTGTGTTACATTACATTCACTAGTAGGAGCGAGAAAAACATCACGGAGTGGTGCGCATTGTATGGGTGTTTGTTACATTACATTCACTAGTAGGAGTGAGAAAATAATCATGGGGTGGTGCGCATTTTATGGGTGTGTGTTACATTACATTCACTAGTAGGAGCGAGAAAAACATCACGCGGTGGTGCGCATTGTATGGGTGTGTGTTACATTACATTCACTAGTAGGAGCGAGAAAAACATCACGGGGTGGTGCGCATTGTATGGGTGTGTGTTACATTACATTCACTAGTAGGAGCGAGAAAAACATCACGGGGTGGTGCGCATTGTATGGGTGTGTGTTACATTACATTCACTAGTAGGAGAGAGAAAAACATCACGGGGTGGTGCGCATTGTATGGGTGTGTGTTACATTACATTCACTAGTAGGAGTGAGAAAATCATCACGGGGTGGTGCGCATTTTATGGGTGTGTGTTACATTACATTCACTACTAGGAGTGAGAAAAACATCACGCGGTGGTGCGCATTGTATGGGTGTGTGTTACATTACATTCACTAGTAGGAGCGAGAAAAACATCACGGGGTGGTGCGCATTGTATGGGTGTGTGTTACATTACATTCACTAGTAGGAGCGAGAAAAACATCACGGGGTGGTGCGCATTGTATGGGTGTGTGTTACATTACATTCACTAGTAGGAGAGAGAAAAACATCACGGGGTGGTGCGCATTGTATGGGTGTGTGTTACATTACATTCACTAGTAGGAGTGAGAAAATCATCACGGGGTGGTGCGCATTTTATGGGTGTGTGTTACATTACATTCACTACTAGGAGTGAGAAAAACATCACGCGGTGGTGCGCATTGTATGGGTGTGTGTTACATTACATTCACTAGTAGGAGTGAGAAAAACATCACGGGGTGGTGCGCATTGTATGGGTGTGTGTTACATTACATTCACTAGTAGGAGTGAGAAAAACATCACGGGGTCGTGCGCATTGTATGGGTGTGTGTTACATGACATTCACTAGTAGGAGTGAGAAAAACATAACGGGGTGGTGCGCATTGTATGGGTGTGTGTTACATTACTTTCACTAGTAGGAGTGAGAAAAACATCACGGGGTGGTGCGCATTGTATGGGTGTGTGTTACATTACATTCACTAGTAGGAGTGAGAAAAACATCACGGGGTGGTGCGCATTGTATGGGTGTTTGTTACATTAGATTCACTAGTAGGAGTGAGAAAAACATCACGGGGTGGTGCGCATTGTATGCGTGTGTGTTACATTACATTCACTAGTAGGAGTGAGAAAAACATCACGGGGTGGTGCTCATTGTATGGGTGTGTGTTACATTACATTCACTAGTAGGAGTGAGAAAAACATCACGGGGTGGTGCGCATTGTATTGGTGTGTGTTACATTACATTCACTAGTATGAGTGAGAAAAACATCACGGGGTGGTGCGCATTGTATGCGTGTGTGTTACATTAGATTCACTAGTAGGAGTGAGAAAAACATCACGGGGTGGTGCGCATTGTATGGGTGTGTGTTACATTACATTCACTAGTATGAGTGAGAAAAACATCACGGGGTGGTGCGCATTGTATGCGTGTGTGTTACATTAGATTCACTAGTAGGAGTGAGAAAAACATCACGGGGTGGTGCGCATTGTATGGGTGTGTGTTACATTACATTCACTGGTAGGAGTGAGAAAAACATCACGGGGTGGTGCGCATTGTATGGGTGTGTGTTACATTACATTCACTAGTAGGAGTGAGAAAAACATCACGGGGTGGTGCGCATTGTATGGGTGTGTGTTACGTTAGATTCACTAGTAGGAGTGAGAAAAACATCACGGGGTGGTGCACATTGTATGGGTGTGTGTTACATTACATTCACTAGTAGGAGTGAGAAAAACATCACGGGGTGGTGCGCATTGTATGGATGTGTGTTACATTACATTCACTAGTAGGAGTGAGAAAAACATCACGGGGTGGTGCGCATTGTATGGGTGTGTGTTACATTACATTCACTAGTAGGAGTGAGAAAAACATCACGGGGTGGTGCGCATTGTATGGGTGTGTGTTACATTAGATTCACTAGTAGGAGTGAGAAAAGCATCACGGGGTGGTGCGCATTGTATGGGTGTGTGTTACATTACATTCACTAGTATGAGTGAGAAAAACATCACGGGGTGGTGCGCATTGTATGGGTGTGTGTTACATTACATTCACTAGTAGGAGTGAGAAAAACATCACGGGGTGGTGCGCATTGTATGGGTGTGTGTTACATTACATTCACAAATAGGAGTGAGAAAAACATCACGGGGTGGTGCGCATTGTATGGGTGTGTGTTACATTACATTCACTAGTAGGAGTGAGAAAAACATCACGGGGTGGTGCGCATTGTATGGGTGTTTGTTACATTAGATTCACTAGTAGGAGTGAGAAAAGCATCACGGGGTGGTGCGCATTGTATGGGTGTGTGTTACATTACATTCACTAGTAGGAGTGAGAAAAACATCACGGGGTGGTGCGCATTGTATGGGTGTGTGTTACATTACATTCACTAGTAAGAGTGAGAAAAACATCACGGGGTGGTGCGCATTGTATGGGTGTGTGTTACATTACATTCACTAGTATGCGTGAGAAAAACATCACGCGGTGGTGCGCATTGTATGCGTGTGTGTTACATTAGATTCACTAGTAGGAGTGAGAAAAACATCACGGGGTGGTGCGCATTGTATGGGTGTGTGTTACATTACATTCACTAGTAGGAGTGAGAAAAACATCACGGGGTGGTGCGCATTGTATGGGTGTGTGTTACATTACATTCACTAGTAGGAGTGAGAAAAACATCACGGGGTGGTGCGCATTGTATGGGTGTGTGTTACATTACATTCACTAGTAGGAGTGAGAAAAACATCACGGGGTGGTGCGCATTGTATGGGCGTGTGTTACATTACATTCACTAGTAGGAGTGAGAAAAACATCACGGGGAGGTGCGCATTGTATGGGCGTGTGTTACATTAGATTCACTAGTAGGAGTGAGAAAAACATCACGGGGTGGTGCGCATTGTATGGGTGTGTGTTACATTACATTCACTAGTAGGAGTGAGAAAAACATCACGGGGTGGTGCGCATTGTATGGGTGTGTGTTACATTACCTTCACTTGTAGGAGTGAGAAAAACATCACGGGGTGGTGCGCATTGTATGGGTGTGTGTTACATTACATTCACTCGTAGGAGTGAGAAAAACATCACGGGGTGGTGCGCATTGTATGGGTGTGTGTTACATTACATTCACTCGTAGGAGTGAGAAAAACATCACGGGGTGGTGCGCATTGTATGGGTGTGTGTTACATTACATTCACTAGTAGGAGTGAGAAAAACATCACGGGGTCGTGCGCATTGTATGGGTGTGTGTTACATGACATTCACTAGTAGGAGTGAGAAAAACATCACGGGGTGGTGCGCATTGTATGGGTGTGTGTTACATTACTTTCACTAGTAGGAGTGAGAAAAACATCACGGGGTGGTGCTCATTGTATGGGTGTGTGTTACATTACATTCACTAGTAGGAGTGAGAAAAACATCACGGGGTGGTGCGCATTGTATTGGTGTGTGTTACATTACATTCACTAGTATGAGTGAGAAAAACATCACGGGGTGGTGCGCATTGTATGCGTGTGTGTTACATTAGATTCACTAGTAGGAGTGAGAAAAACATCACGGGGTGGTGCGCATTGTATGGGTGTGTGTTACATTACATTCACTAGTATGAGTGAGAAAAACATCACGGGGTGGTGCGCATTGTATGCGTGTGTGTTACATTAGATTCACTAGTAGGAGTGAGAAAAACATCACGGGGTGGTGCGCATTGTATGGGTGTGTGTTACATTACATTCACTGGTAGGAGTGAGAAAAACATCACGGGGTGGTGCGCATTGTATGGGTGTGTGTTACATTACATTCACTAGTAGGAGTGAGAAAAACATCACGGGGTGGTGCGCATTGTATGGGTGTGTGTTACGTTAGATTCACTAGTAGGAGTGAGAAAAACATCACGGGGTGGTGCACATTGTATGGGTGTGTGTTACATTACATTCACTAGTAGGAGTGAGAAAAACATCACGGGGTGGTGCGCATTGTATGGATGTGTGTTACATTACATTCACTAGTAGGAGTGAGAAAAACATCACGGGGTGGTGCGCATTGTATGGGTGTGTGTTACATTACATTCACTAGTAGGAGTGAGAAAAACATCACGGGGTGGTGCGCATTGTATGGGTGTGTGTTACATTAGATTCACTAGTAGGAGTGAGAAAAGCATCACGGGGTGGTGCGCATTGTATGGGTGTGTGTTACATTACATTCACTAGTATGAGTGAGAAAAACATCACGGGGTGGTGCGCATTGTATGGGTGTGTGTTACATTACATTCACTAGTAGGAGTGAGAAAAACATCACGGGGTGGTGCGCATTGTATGGGTGTGTGTTACATTACATTCACAAATAGGAGTGAGAAAAACATCACGGGGTGGTGCGCATTGTATGGGTGTGTGTTACATTACATTCACTAGTAGGAGTGAGAAAAACATCACGGGGTGGTGCGCATTGTATGGGTGTTTGTTACATTAGATTCACTAGTAGGAGTGAGAAAAGCATCACGGGGTGGTGCGCATTGTATGGGTGTGTGTTACATTACATTCACTAGTAGGAGTGAGAAAAACATCACGGGGTGGTGCGCATTGTATGGGTGTGTGTTACATTACATTCACTAGTAAGAGTGAGAAAAACATCACGGGGTGGTGCGCATTGTATGGGTGTGTGTTACATTACATTCACTAGTATGCGTGAGAAAAACATCACGCGGTGGTGCGCATTGTATGCGTGTGTGTTACATTAGATTCACTAGTAGGAGTGAGAAAAACATCACGGGGTGGTGCGCATTGTATGGGTGTGTGTTACATTACATTCACTAGTAGGAGTGAGAAAAACATCACGGGGTGGTGCGCATTGTATGGGTGTGTGTTACATTACATTCACTAGTAGGAGTGAGAAAAACATCACGGGGTGGTGCGCATTGTATGGGTGTGTGTTACATTACATTCACTAGTAGGAGTGAGAAAAACATCACGGGGTGGTGCGCATTGTATGGGCGTGTGTTACATTACATTCACTAGTAGGAGTGAGAAAAACATCACGGGGAGGTGCGCATTGTATGGGCGTGTGTTACATTAGATTCACTAGTAGGAGTGAGAAAAACATCACGGGGTGGTGCGCATTGTATGGGTGTGTGTTACATTACATTCACTAGTAGGAGTGAGAAAAACATCACGGGGTGGTGCGCATTGTATGGGTGTGTGTTACATTACCTTCACTTGTAGGAGTGAGAAAAACATCACGGGGTGGTGCGCATTGTATGGGTGTGTGTTACATTACATTCACTCGTAGGAGTGAGAAAAACATCACGGGGTGGTGCGCATTGTATGGGTGTGTGTTACATTACATTCACTCGTAGGAGTGAGAAAAACATCACGGGGTGGTGCGCATTGTATGGGTGTGTGTTACATTACATTCACTAGTAGGAGTGAGAAAAACATCACGGGGTGGTGCGCATTGTATGGGTGTGTGTTACATTACATTCACTAGTAGGAGTGAGAAAAACATCACGGGGTGGTGCGCATTGTATGGGTGTGTGTTACATTACATTCACTAGTAGGAGTGAGAAAAACATCACGGGGTGGTGCGCATTATATGGGTTTGTGTTACATTACATTCACTAGTAGGAGTGAGAAAAACATCACGGGGTGGTGCGCATTGTATGGGTGTGTGTTACGTTAGATTCACTAGTAGGAGTGAGAAAAACATCACGGGGTGGTGCGCATTGTATGGGTGTGTGTTACGTTAGATTCACTAGTAGGAGTGAGAAAAACATCACGGGGTGGTGCGCATTATATGGGTGTGTGTTACATTACATTCACTAGTAGGAGTGAGAAAAACATCACGGGGTGGTGCGCATTGTATGGGTGTTTGTTACATTACATTCACTAGTAGGAGTGAGAAAATCATCACGGGGTGGTGCGCATTGTATGGGTGTGTGTTACATTACATTCACTAGTAGGAGTGAGAAAAACATCACGGGGTGGTGCGCATTCTATGGGTGTGTGTTACATTACTTTCACTAGTAGGAGTGAGAAAAACATCACGGGGTGGTGCGCATTGTATGGGTGTGTGTTACATTACATTCACTAGTAGGAGTGAGAAAAACATCACGGGGTGGTGCGCATTGTATGGGTGTTTGTTACATTAGATTCACTAGTAGGAGTGAGAAAAACATCACGGGGTGGTGCGCATTGTATGGGTGTGTGTTACATTACATTCACTAGTAGGAGTGAGAAAAACATCACGGGGTGGTGCTCATTGTATGGGTGTGTGTTACATTACATTCACTAGTAGGAGTGAGAAAAACATCACGGGGTGGTGCGCATTGTATGGGTGTGTGTTACATTACATTCACTAGTATGAGTGAGAAAAACATCACGGGGTGGTGCCCATTGTATGCGTGTGTGTTACATTAGATTCACTAGTAGGAGTGAGAAAAACATCACGGGGTGGTGCGCATTGTATGGGTGTGTGTTACATTACATTCACTAGTATGAGTGAGAAAAACATCACGGGGTGGTGCGCATTGTATGCGTGTGTGTTACATTAGATTCACTAGTAGGAGTGAGAAAAACATCACGGGGTGGTGCGCATTGTATGGGTGTGTGTTACATTACATTCACTAGTAAGAGTGAGAAAAACATCACGGGGTGGTGCGCATTGTATGGGTGTGTGTTACGTTAGATTCACTAGTAGGAGTGAGAAAAACATCACGGGGTGGTGCGCATTGTATGGGTGTGTGTTACATTACATTCACTAGTAGGAGTGAGAAAAACATCACGGGGTGGTGCGCATTGTATGGATGTGTGTTACATTACATTCACTAGTAGGAGTGAGAAAAACATCACGGGGTGGTGCGCATTGTATGGGTGTGTGTTACATTACATTCACTAGTAGGAGTGAGAAAAACATCACGGGGTGGTGCGCATTGTATGGGTGTGTGTTACATTAGATTCACTAGTAGGAGTGAGAAAAGCATCACGGGGTGGTGCGCATTGTATGGGTGTGTGTTACATTACATTCACTAGTAGGAGTGAGAAAAACATCACGGGGTGGTGCGCATTGTATGGGTGTGTGTTACATTACATTCACTAGTATGAGTGAGAAAAACATCACGGGGTGGTGCGCATTGTATGGGTGTGTGTTACATTACATTCACTAGTAGGAGTGAGAAAAACATCACGGGGTGGTGCGCATTGTATGGGTGTGTGTTACATTACATTCACAAATAGGAGTGAGAAAAACATCACGGGGTGGTGCGCATTGTATGGGTGTGTGTTACATTACATTCACTAGTAGGAGTTAGAAAAACATCACGGGGTGGTGCGCATTGTATGGGTGTTTGTTACATTAGATTCACTAGTAGGAGTGAGAAAAGCATCACGGGGTGGTGCGCATTGTATGGGTGTGTGTTACATTACATTCACTAGTAGGAGTGAGAAAAACATCACGGGGTGGTGCGCATTGTATGTGTGTGTGTTACATTACATTCACTAGTAGGAGTGAGAAAAACATCACGGGGTGGTGCGCATTGTATGCGTGTGTGTTACATTACATTCACTAGTAGGAGTGAGAAAAACATCACGGGGTGGTGCGCATTGTATGGGTGTGTGTTACATTACATTCACTAGTAGGAGTGCGAAAAACATCACGGGGTGGTGCGCATTGTATGGGTGTGTGTTACATTACATTCACAAATAGGAGTGAGAAAAACATCACGGGGTGGTGCGCATTGTATGGGTGTGTGTTACATTACATTCACTAGTAGGAGTGAGAAAAACATCACGGGGTGGTGCGCATTGTATGGGTGTTTGTTACATTAGATTCACTAGTAGGAGTGAGAAAAGCATCACGGGGTGGTGCGCATTGTATGGGTGTGTGTTACGTTACATTCACTAGTAGGAGTGAGAAAAACATCACGGGGTGGTGCGCATTGTATGGTGTGTGTTACGTTAGATTCACTAGTAGGAGTGAGAAAAACATCACGGGGTGGTGCGCATTGTATGGGTGTGTGTTACGTTACATTCACTAGTAGGAGTGAGAAAAACATCACGGGGTGGTGCGCATTGTATGGGTGTGTGTTACATTACATTCACTAGTAGGAGTGAGAAAAACATCACGGGGTGGTGCGCATTGTATGGGTGTGTGTTACATTACATTCACTCGTAGGAGTGAGAAAAACATCACGGGGTGGTGCGCATTGTATGGGTGTGTGTTACATTACATTCACTAGTAGGAGTGAGAAAAACATCACGGGGTGGTGCGCATTGTATGGGTGTGTGTTACATTACATTCACTAGTAGGAGTGAGAAAAACATCACGGGGTGGTGCGCATTGTATGGGTGTGTGTTACACTACATTCACAAATAGGAGTGAGAAAAACATCACGGGGTGGTGCGCATTGTATGGGTGTGTGTTACATTACATTCACTAGTAGGAGTGAGAAAATCATCACGGGGTGGTGCGCATTTTATGGGTGTGTGTTACATTACATTCACTAGTAGGAGTGAGAAAAACATCACGCGGTGGTGCGCATTGTATGGGTGTGTGTTACATTACATTCACTAGTAGGAGCGAGAAAAACATCACGGGGTGGTGCGCATTGTATGGGTGTGTGTTACATTACATTCACTAGTAGGAGCGAGAAAAACATCACGGGGTGGTGCGCATTGTATGGGTGTGTGTTACATTACATTCACTAGTAGGAGCGAGAAAAACATCACGGGGTGGTGCGCATTGTATGGGTGTGTGTTACATTACATTCACTAGTAGGAGAGAGAAAAACATCACGGGGTGGTGCGCATTGTATGGGTGTGTGTTACATTACATTCACTAGTAGGAGTGAGAAAATCATCACGGGGTGGTGCGCATTTTATGGGTGTGTGTTACATTACATTCACTACTAGGAGTGAGAAAAACATCACGCGGTGGTGCGCATTGTATGGGTGTGTGTTACATTACATTCACTAGTAGGAGTGAGAAAAACATCACGGGGTGGTGCGCATTGTATGGGTGTGTGTTACATTACATTCACTAGTAGGAGTGAGAAAAACATCACGGGGTCGTGCGCATTGTATGGGTGTGTGTTACATGACATTCACTAGTAGGAGTGAGAAAAACATCACGGGGTGGTGCGCATTGTATGGGTGTGTGTTACATTACTTTCACTAGTAGGAGTGAGAAAAACATCACGGGGTGGTGCGCATTGTATGGGTGTGTGTTACATTACATTCACTAGTAGGAGTGAGAAAAACATCACGGGGTGGTGCGCATTGTATGGGTGTTTGTTACATTAGATTCACTAGTAGGAGTGAGAAAAACATCACGGGGTGGTGCGCATTGTATGCGTGTGTGTTACATTACATTCACTAGTAGGAGTGAGAAAAACATCACGGGGTGGTGCTCATTGTATGGGTGTGTGTTACATTACATTCACTAGTAGGAGTGAGAAAAACATCACGGGGTGGTGCGCATTGTATGGGTGTGTGTTACATTACATTCACTAGTATGAGTGAGAAAAACATCACGGGGTGGTGCGCATTGTATGCGTGTGTGTTACATTAGATTCACTAGTAGGAGTGAGAAAAACATCACGGGGTGGTGCGCATTGTATGGGTGTGTGTTACATTACATTCACTAGTATGAGTGAGAAAAACATCACGGGGTGGTGCGCATTGTATGCGTGTGTGTTACATTAGATTCACTAGTAGGAGTGAGAAAAACATCACGGGGTGGTGCGCATTGTATGGGTGTGTGTTACATTACATTCACTAGTAGGAGTGAGAAAAACATCACGGGGTGGTGCGCATTGTATGGGTGTGTGTTACATTACATTCACTAGTAGGAGTGAGAAAAACATCACGGGGTGGTGCGCATTGTATGGGTGTGTGTTACGTTAGATTCACTAGTAGGAGTGAGAAAAACATCACGCGGTGGTGCGCATTGTATGGGTGTGTGTTACATTACATTCACTAGTAGGAGCGAGAAAAACATCACGGGGTGGTGCGCATTGTATGGGTGTGTGTTACATTACATTCACTAGTAGGAGCGAGAAAAACATCACGGGGTGGTGCGCATTGTATGGGTGTGTGTTACATTACATTCACTAGTAGGAGCGAGAAAAACATCACGGGGTGGTGCGCATTGTATGGGTGTGTGTTACATTACATTCACTAGTAGGAGAGAGAAAAACATCACGGGGTGGTGCGCATTGTATGGGTGTGTGTTACATTACATTCACTAGTAGGAGTGAGAAAATCATCACGGGGTGGTGCGCATTTTATGGGTGTGTGTTACATTACATTCACTACTAGGAGTGAGAAAAACATCACGCGGTGGTGCGCATTGTATGGGTGTGTGTTACATTACATTCACTAGTAGGAGTGAGAAAAACATCACGGGGTGGTGCGCATTGTATGGGTGTGTGTTACATTACATTCACTAGTAGGAGTGAGAAAAACATCACGGGGTCGTGCGCATTGTATGGGTGTGTGTTACATGACATTCACTAGTAGGAGTGAGAAAAACATCACGGGGTGGTGCGCATTGTATGGGTGTGTGTTACATTACTTTCACTAGTAGGAGTGAGAAAAACATCACGGGGTTGTGCGCATTGTATGGGTGTGTGTTACATTACATTCACTAGTAGGAGTGAGAAAAACATCACGGGGTGGTGCGCATTGTATGGGTGTTTGTTACATTAGATTCACTAGTAGGAGTGAGAAAAACATCACGGGGTGGTGCGCATTGTATGCGTGTGTGTTACATTACATTCACTAGTAGGAGTGAGAAAAACATCACGGGGTGGTGCTCATTGTATGGGTGTGTGTTACATTACATTCACTAGTAGGAGTGAGAAAAACATCACGGGGTGGTGCGCATTGTATGGGTGTGTGTTACATTACATTCACTAGTATGAGTGAGAAAAACATCACGGGGTGGTGCGCATTGTATGCGTGTGTGTTACATTAGATTCACTAGTAGGAGTGAGAAAAACATCACGGGGTGGTGCGCATTGTATGGGTGTGTGTTACATTACATTCACTAGTATGAGTGAGAAAAACATCACGGGGTGGTGCGCATTGTATGCGTGTGTGTTACATTAGATTCACTAGTAGGAGTGAGAAAAACATCACGGGGTGGTGCGCATTGTATGGGTGTGTGTTACATTACATTCACTAGTAGGAGTGAGAAAAACATCACGGGGTGGTGCGCATTGTATGGGTGTGTGTTACATTACATTCACTAGTAGGAGTGAGAAAAACATCACGGGGTGGTGCGCATTGTATGGGTGTGTGTTACGTTAGATTCACTAGTAGGAGTGAGAAAAACATCACGGGGTGGTGCACATTGTATGGGTGTGTGTTACATTACATTCACTAGTAGGAGTGAGAAAAACATCACGGGGTGGTGCGCATTGTATGGATGTGTGTTACATTACATTCACTAGTAGGAGTGAGAAAAACATCACGGGGTGGTGCGCATTGTATGGGTGTGTGTTACATTACATTCACTAGTAGGAGTGAGAAAAACATCACGGGGTGGTGCGCATTGTATGGGTGTGTGTTACATTAGATTCACTAGTAGGAGTGAGAAAAGCATCACGGGGTGGTGCGCATTGTATGGGTGTGTGTTACATTACATTCACTAGTATGAGTGAGAAAAACATCACGGGGTGGTGCGCATTGTATGGGTGTGTGTTACATTACATTCACTAGTAGGAGTGAGAAAAACATCACGGGGTGGTGCGCATTGTATGGGTGTGTGTTACATTACATTCACTCGTAGGAGTGAGAAAAACATCACGGGGTGGTTCCCATTGTATGGGTGTGTGTTACATTACATTCACTAGTAGGAGTGAGAAAAACATCACGGGGTGGTGCGCATTGTATGGGTGTGTGTTACATTACATTCACTAGTAGGAGTGAGAAAAACATCACGGGGTGGTGCGCATTGTATGGGTGTGTGTTACATTACATTCACAAATAGGAGTGAGAAAAACATCACGGGGTGGTGCGCATTGTATGGGTGTGTGTTACATTACATTCACTAGTAGGAGTGAGAAAAACATCACGGGGTGGTGCGCATTGTATGGGTGTTTGTTACATTAGATTCACTAGTAGGAGTGAGAAAAGCATCACGGGGTGGTGCGCATTGTATGGGTGTGTGTTACATTACATTCACTAGTAGGAGTGAGAAAAACATCACGGGGTGGTGCGCATTGTATGGGTGTGTGTTACATTACATTCACTAGTAAGAGTGAGAAAAACATCACGGGGTGGTGCGCATTGTATGGGTGTGTGTTACATTACATTCACTAGTATGCGTGAGAAAAACATCACGGGGTGGTGCGCATTGTATGCGTGTGTGTTACATTAGATTCACTAGTAGGAGTGAGAAAACCATCACGGGGTGGTGCGCATTGTATGGGTGTGTGTTACATTACATTCACTAGTAGGAGTGAGAAAAACATCACGGGGTGGTGCGCATTGTATGGGTGTGTGTTACATTACATTCACTAGTAGGAGTGAGAAAAACATCACGGGGTGGTGCGCATTGTATGGGTGTGTGTTACATTACATTCACTAGTAGGAGTGAGAAAAACATCACGGGGTGGTGCGCATTGTATGGGCGTGTGTTACATTACATTCACTGGTAGGAGTGAGAAAAACATCACGGGGAGGTGCGCATTGTATGGGTGTGTGTTACATTAGATTCACTAGTAGGAGTGAGAAAAACATCACGGGGTGGTGCGCATTGTATGGGTGTGTGTTACATTACATTCACTAGTAGGAGTGAGAAAAACATCATGGGGTGGTGCGCATTGTATGGGTGTGTGTTACATTACCTTCACTTGTAGGAGTGAGAAAAACATCACGGGGTGGTGCGCATTGTATGGGTGTGTGTTACATTACATTCACTCGTAGGAGTGAGAAAAACATCACGGGGTGGTGCGCATTGTATGGGTGTGTGTTACATTACATTCACTCGTAGGAGTGAGAAAAACATCACGGGGTGGTGCGCATTGTATGGGTGTGTGTTACATTACATTCACTAGTAGGAGTGAGAAAAACATCACGGGGTGGTGCGCATTGTATGGGTGTGTGTTACATTACATTCACTAGTAGGTGTGAGAAAAACATCACGGGGTGGTGCGCATTGTATGGGTGTGTGTTACATTACATTCACTAGTAGGAGTGAGAAAAACATCACGGGGTGGTGCGCATTGTATGGGTGTGTGTTACATTACATTCACTAGTAGGAGTGAGAAAAACATCACGGGGTGGTGCGCATTGTATGGGTGTGTGTTACATTACATTCACAAATAGGAGTGAGAAAAACATCACGGGGTGGTGCGCATTGTATGGGTGTGTGTTACATTACATTCACTAGTAGGAGTGAGAAAAACATCACGGGGTGGTGCGCATTGTATGGGTGTTTGTTACATTAGATTCACTAGTAGGAGTGAGAAAAGCATCACGGGGTGGTGCGCATTGTATGGGTGTGTGTTACATTACATTCACTAGTAGGAGTGAGAAAAACATCACGGGGTGGTGCGCATTGTATGGGTGTGTGTTACATTACATTCACTAGTAAGAGTGAGAAAAACATCACGGGGTGGTGCGCATTGTATGGGTGTGTGTTACATTACATTCACTAGTATGCGTGAGAAAAACATCACGGGGTGGTGCGCATTGTATGCGTGTGTGTTACATTAGATTCACTAGTAGGAGTGAGAAAACCATCACGGGGTGGTGCGCATTGTATGGGTGTGTGTTACATTACATTCACTAGTAGGAGTGAGAAAAACATCACGGGGTGGTGCGCATTGTATGGGTGTGTGTTACATTACATTCACTAGTAGGAGTGAGAAAAACATCACGGGGTGGTGCGCATTGTATGGGTGTGTGTTACATTACATTCACTAGTAGGAGTGAGAAAAACATCACGGGGTGGTGCGCATTGTATGGGCGTGTGTTACATTACATTCACTAGTAGGAGTGAGAAAAACATCACGGGGAGGTGCGCATTGTATGGGTGTGTGTTACATTAGATTCACTAGTAGGAGTGAGAAAAACATCACGGGGTGGTGCGCATTGTATGGGTGTGTGTTACATTACATTCACTAGTAGGAGTGAGAAAAACATCATGGGGTGGTGCGCATTGTATGGGTGTGTGTTACATTACCTTCACTTGTAGGAGTGAGAAAAACATCACGGGGTGGTGCGCATTGTATGGGTGTGTGTTACATTACATTCACTCGTAGGAGTGAGAAAAACATCACGGGGTGGTGCGCATTGTATGGGTGTGTGTTACATTACATTCACTCGTAGGAGTGAGAAAAACATCACGGGGTGGTGCGCATTGTATGGGTGTGTGTTACATTACATTCACTAGTAGGAGTGAGAAAAACATCACGGGGTGGTGCGCATTGTATGGGTGTGTGTTACATTACATTCACTAGTAGGAGTGAGAAAAACATCACGGGGTGGTGCGCATTGTATGGGTGTGTGTTACATTACATTCACTAGTAGGAGTGAGAAAAACATCACGGGGTGGTGCGCATTATATGGGTTTGTGTTACATTACATTCACTAGTAGGAGTGAGAAAAACATCACGGGGTGGTGCGCATTGTATGGGTGTGTGTTACGTTAGATTCACTAGTAGGAGTGAGAAAAACATCACGGGGTGGTGCGCATTGTATGGGTGTGTGTTACGTTAGATTCACTAGTAGGAGTGAGAAAAACATCACGGGGTGGTGCGCATTATATGGGTGTGTGTTACATTACATTCACTAGTAGGAGTGAGAAAAACATCACGGGGTGGTGCGCATTGTATGGGTGTTTGTTACATTAGATTCACTAGTAGGAGTGAGAAAAACATCACGGGGTGGTGCGCATTGTATGGGTGTGTGTTACATTACATTCACTAGTAGGAGTGAAAAAAACATCACGGGGTGGTGCTCATTGTATGGGTGTGTGTTACATTACATTCACTAGTAGGAGTGAGAAAAACATCACGGGGTGGTGCGCATTGTATGGGTGTGTGTTACATTACATTCACTAGTATGAGTGAGAAAAACATCACGGGGTGGTGCCCATTGTATGCGTGTGTGTTACATTAGATTCACTAGTAGGAGTGAGAAAAACATCACGGGGTGGTGCGCATTGTATGGGTGTGTGTTACATTACATTCACTAGTATGAGTGAGAAAAACATCACGGGGTGGTGCGCATTGTATGCGTGTGTGTTACATTAGATTCACTAGTAGGAGTGAGAAAAACATCACGGGGTGGTGCGCATTGTATGGGTGTGTGTTACATTACATTCACTAGTAGGAGTGAGAAAAACATCACGGGGTGGTGCGCATTGTATGGGTGTGTGTTACGTTAGATTCACTAGTAGGAGTGAGAAAAACATCACGGGGTGGTGCGCATTGTATGGGTGTGTGTTACGTTACATTCACTAGTAGGAGTGAGAAAAACATCACGGGGTGGTGCGCATTGTATGGGTGTGTGTTACATTACATTCACTAGTAGGAGTGAGAAAAACATCACGGGGTGGTGCGCATTGTATGGGTGTGTGTTACATTACATTCACTAGTAGGAGTGAGAAAAACATCACGGGGTGGTGCGCATTGTATGGGTGTGTGTTACATTAGATTCACTAGTAGGAGTGAGAAAAGCATCACGGGGTGGTGCGCATTGTATGGGTGTGTGTTACATTAGATTCACTAGTAGGAGTGAGAAAAGCATCACGGGGTGGTGCGCATTGTATGGGTGTGTGTTACATTACATTCACTAGTAGGAGTGAGAAAAACATCACGGGGTGGTGCGCATTGTATGGGTGTGTGTTACATTACATTCACTAGTATGAGTGAGAAAAACATCACGGGGTGGTGCGCATTGTATGCGTGTGTGTTACATTACATTCACTAGTAGGAGTGAGAAAAACATCACGGGGTGGTGCGCATTGTATGGGTGTGTGTTACGTTACATTCACTAGTAGGAGTGAGAAAAACATCACGGGGTGGTGCGCATTGTATGGGTGTGTGTTACGTTAGATTCACTAGTAGGAGTGAGAAAAACATCACGGGGTGGTGCGCATTGTATGGATGTGTGTTACATTACATTCACTAGTAGGAGTGAGAAAAACATCACGGGGTGGTGCGCATTGTATGGGTGTGTGTTACATTACATTCACTAGTAGGAGTGAGAAAAACATCACGGGGTGGTGCGCATTGTATGGGTGTGTGTTACATTACATTCACTAGTAGGAGTGAGAAAAGCATCACGGGGTGGTGCGCATTGTATGGGTGTGTGTTACATTACATTCACTAGTAGGAGTGAGAAAAGCATCACGGGGTGGTGCGCATTGTATGGGTGTGTGTTACATTACATTCACTAGTAGGAGTGAGAAAAACATCACGGGGTGGTGCGCATTGTATGGGTGTGTGTTACATTACATTCACTAGTATGAGTGAGAAAAACATCACGGGGTGGTGCGCATTGTATGGGTGTGTGTTACATTACATTCACTAGTAGGAGTGAGAAAAACATCACGGGGTGGTGCGCATTGTATGGGTGTGTGTTACATTACATTCACAAATAGGAGTGAGAAAAACATCACGGGGTGGTGCGCATTGTATGGGTGTGTGTTACATTACATTCACTAGTAGGAGTGAGAAAAGCATCACGGGGTGGTGCTCATTGTATGGGTGTTTGTTACATTAGATTCACTAGTAGGAGTGAGAAAAGCATCACGGGGTGGTGCGCATTGTATGGGTGTGTGTTACATTACATTCACTAGTAGGAGTGAGAAAAACATCACGGGGTGGTGCGCATTGTATGTGTGTGTGTTACATTACATTCACTAGTAGGAGTGAGAAAAACATCACGGGGTGGTGCGCATTGTATGCGTGTGTGTTACATTACATTCACTAGTAGGAGTGAGAAAAACATCACGGGGTGGTGCGCATTGTATGGGTGTGTGTTACATTACATTCACAAATAGGAGTGAGAAAAACATCACGTGGTGGTGCGCATTGTATGGGTGTGTGTTACATTACATTCACTAGTAGGAGTGAGAAAAACATCACGGGGTGGTGCGCATTGTATGGGTGTTTGTTACATTAGATTCACTAGTAGGAGTGAGAAAAGCATCACGGGGTGGTGCGCATTGTATGGGTGTTTGTTACGTTACATTCACTAGTAGGAGTGAGAAAAACATCACGGGGTGGTGCGCATTGTATGGGTGTGTGTTACGTTAGATTCACTAGTAGGAGTGAGAAAAACATCACGGGGTGGTGCGCATTGTATGGGTGTGTGTTACATTACATTCACTAGTAGGAGTGAGAAAAACATCACGGGGTGGTGCGCATTGTATGGGTGTGTGTTACATTACATTCACTAGTAGGAGTGAGAAAAACATCACGGGGTGGTGCGCATTGTATGGGTGTGTGTTACATTACATTCACTCGTAGGAGTGAGAAAAACATCACGGGGTGGTGCGCATTGTATGGGTGTGTGTTACATTACATTCACTCGTAGGAGTGAGAAAAACATCACGGGGTGGTGCCCATTGTATGGGTGTGTGTTACATTACATTCACTAGTAGGAGTGAGAAAAACATCACGGGGTGGTGCGCATTGTATGGGTGTGTGTTACATTACATTCACTAGTAGGAGTGAGAAAAACATCACGGGGTGGTGCGCATTGTATGGGTGTGTGTTACATTACATTCACAAATAGGAGTGAGAAAAACATCACGGGGTGGTGCGCATTGTATGGGTGTGTGTTACATTACATTCACTAGTAGGAGTGAGAAAAACATCACGGGGTGGTGCGCATTGTATGGGTGTTTGTTACATTAGATTCACTAGTAGGAGTGAGAAAATCATCACGGGGTGGTGCGCATTGTATGGGTGTGTGTTACATTACATTCACTAGTAGGAGTGAGAAAAACATCACGGGGTGGTGCGCATTGTATGGGTGTTTGTTACATTACATTCACTAGTAGGAGTGAGAAAATCATCACGGGGTGGTGCGCATTGTATGGGTGTGTGTTACATTACATTCACTAGTAGGAGTGAGAAAAACATCACGGGGTGGTGCGCATTGTATGGGTGTGTGTTACATTACTTTCACTAGTAGGAGTGAGAAAAACATCACGGGGTGGTGCGCATTGTATGGGTGTGTGTTACATTACATTCACTAGTAGGAGTGAGAAAAACGTCACGGGGTGGTGCGCATTGTATGGGTGTGTGTTACATTACATTCACTAGTAGGAGTGAGAAAAACGTCACGGGGTGGTGCGCATTGTATGGGTGTGTGTTACATTACATTCACTAGTAGGAGTGAGAAAAACGTCACGGGGTGGTGCGCATTGTATGGGCGTGTGTTACATTACATTCACTAGTAGGAGTGAGAAAAACATCACGGGGTGGTGCGCATTGTATGGGCGTGTGTTACATTAGATTCACTAGTAGGAGTGAGAAAAACATCACGGGGAGGTGCGCATTGTATGGGCGTGTGTTACATTACATTCACTAGTAGGAGTGAGAAAAACATCACGGGGTGGTGCGCATTGTATGGGTGTGTGTTACATTACATTCACTAGTAGGAGTGAGAAAAACATCACGGGGTGGTGCGCATTGTATGGGTGTGTGTTACATTACATTCACTCGTAGGAGTGAGAAAAACATCACGGGGTGGTGCGCATTGTATGGGTGTGTGTTACATTACATTCACTCGTAGGAGTGAGAAAAACATCACGGGGTGGTGCGCATTGTATGGGTGTGTGTTACATTACATTCACTCGTAGGAGTGAGAAAAACATCACGGGGTGGTGCGCATTGTATGGGTGTGTGTTACATTACATTCACTCGTAGGAGTGAGAAAAACATCACGGGGTGGTGCGCATTGTATGGGTGTGTGTTACATTACATTCACTAGTAGGAGTGAGAAAAACATCACGGGGTGGTGCGCATTGTATGGGTGTGTGTTACATTACATTCACTAGTAGGAGTGAGAAAAACATCACGGGGTGGTGCGCATTGTATTGGTGTGTGTTACATTACATTCACTAGTAGGAGTGAGAAAAACATCACGGGGTGGTGCGCATTGTATGGGTTTGTGTTACGTTACATTCACTAGTAGGAGTGAGAAAAACATCACGGGGTGGTGCGCATTGTATGGGTGTGTGTTACGTTACATTCACTAGTAGGAGTGAGAAAAACATCACGGGGTGGTGCGCATTGTATGGGTGTGTGTTACATTACATTCACTAGTAGGAGTGAGAAAAACATCACGGGGTGGTGCGCATTGTATGGGTGTGTGTTACATTACATTCACTAGTAGGAGTGAGAAAAACATCACGGGGTGGTGCGCATTCTATGGGTGTGTGTTACATTACTTTCACTAGTAGGAGTGAGAAAAACATCACGGGGTGGTGCGCATTGTATGGGTGTGTGTTACATTACATTCACTAGTAGGAGTGAGAAAAACATCACGGGGTGGTGCGCATTGTATGGGTGTGTGTTACATTACATTCACTAGTAGGAGTGAGAAAAACATCACGGGGTGGTGCGCATTGTATGGGTGTTTGTTACATTAGATTCACTAGTAGGAGTGAGAAAAACATCACGGGGTGGTGCGCATTGTATGGGTGTGTGTTACATTACATTCACTAGTAGGAGTGAGAAAAACATCACGGGGTGGTGCTCATTGTATGGGTGTGTGTTACATTACATTCACTAGTAGGAGTGAGAAAAACATCACGGGGTGGTGCGCATTGTATGGGTGTGTGTTACATTAGATTCACTAGTATGAGTGAGAAAAACATCACGGGGTGGTGCGCATTGTATGCGTGTGTGTTACATTACATTCACTAGTAGGAGTGAGAAAAACATCACGGGGTGGTGCGCATTGTATGGGTGTGTGTTACATTACATTCACTAGTATGAGTGAGAAAAACATCACGGGGTGGTGCGCATTGTATGCGTGTGTGTTACATTACATTCACTAGTAGGAGTGAGAAAAACATCACGGGGTGGTGCGCATTGTATGGGTGTGTGTTACATTACATTCACTAGTAGGAGTGAGAAAAACATCACGGGGTGGTGCGCATTGTATGGGTGTGTGTTACATTACATTCACTAGTAGGAGTGAGAAAAACATCACGGGGTGGTGCGCATTGTATGGGTGTGTGTTACATTACATTCACTAGTAGGAGTGAGAAAAGCATCACGGGGTGGTGGGCATTGTATGGGTGTGTGTTACATTACATTCACTAGTAGGAGTGAGAAAAGCATCACGGGGTGGTGCGCATTGTATGGGTGTGTGTTACATTACATTCACTAGTAGGAGTGAGAAAAACATCACGGGGTGGTGCGCATTGTATGGCTGTGTGTTACATTACATTCACTAGTAGGAGTGAGAAAAACATCACGGGGTGGTGCGCATTGTATGGGTGTGTGTTACATTACATTCACTAGTAGGAGTGAGAAAAACATCACGGGGTGGTGCGCATTGTATGGGTGTGTGTTACATTACATTCACAAATAGGAGTGAGAAAAACATCACGGGGTGGTGCCCATTGTATGGGTGTGTGTTACATTACATTCACTAGTAGGAGGGAGAAAAACATCACGGGGTGGTGCCCATTGTATGGGTGTGTGTTACATTACATTCACTAGTAGGAGTGAGAAAAACATCACGGGGTGGTGCGCATTGTATGGGTGTGTGTTACATTACATTCACTAGTAGGAGTGAGAAAAACATCACGGGGTGGTGCGCATTGTATGGGTGTGTGTTACATTACATTCACAAATAGGAGTGAGAAAAACATCACGGGGTGGTGCGCATTGTATGGGTGTGTGTTACATTACATTCACTAGTAGGAGTGAGAAAAACATCACGGGGTGGTGCGCATTGTATGGGTGTGTGTTACATTACATTCACAAATAGGAGTGAGAAAAACATCACGGGGTGGTGCGCATTGTATGGGTGTGTGTTACATTACATTCACTAGTAGGAGTGAGAAAAACATCACGGGGTGGTGCGCATTGTATGGGTGTTTGTTACATTAGATTCACTAGTAGGAGTGAGAAAAGCATCACGGGGTGGTGCGCATTGTATGGGTGTGTGTTACATTACATTCACTAGTAGGAGTGAGAAAAACATCACGGGGTGGTGCGCATTGTATGGGTGTGTGTTACATTACATTCACTAGTAGGAGTGAGAAAAACATCACGGGGTGGTGCGCATTGTATGGGTGTGTGTTACATTACATTCACTAGTATGAGTGAAAAAAACATCACGGGGTGGTGCGCATTGTATGCGTGTGTGTTACATTAGATTCACTAGTAGGAGTGAGAAAAACATCACGGGGTGGTGCGCATTGTATGGGTGTGTGTTACATTACATTCACTAGTATGAGTGAGAAAAACATCACGGGGTGGTGCGCATTGTATGCGTGTGTGTTACATTAGATTCACTAGTAGGAGTGAGAAAAACATCACGGGGTGGTGCGCATTGTATGGGTGTGTGTTACATTACATTCACTAGTAGGAGCGAGAAATACATCACGGGGTGGTGCGCATTGTATGGGTGTGTGTTACATTACATTCACTAGTAGGAGCGAGAAAAACATCACGGGGTGGTGCGCATTGTATGGGTGTGTGTTACATTACATTCACTAGTAGGAGCTAGAAAAACATCACGGGGTGGTGCTCATTGTATGGGTGTGTGTTACTTTACATTCACTAGTAGGAGCGAGAAAAACATCACGGGGTGGTGCGCATTGTATGGGTGTGTGTTACATTACATTCACTAGTAGGAGCGAGAAAAACATCACGGAGTGGTGCGCATTGTATGGGTGTTTGTTACATTACATTCACTAGTAGGAGTGAGAAAATAATCATGGGGTGGTGCGCATTTTATGGGTGTGTGTTACATTACATTCACTAGTAGGAGTGAGAAAAACATCACGCGGTGGTGCGCATTGTATGGGTGTGTGTTACATTACATTCACTAGTAGGAGCGAGAAAAACATCACGGGGTGGTGCGCATTGTATGGGTGTGTGTTACATTACATTCACTAGTAGGAGCGAGAAAAACATCACGGGGTGGTGCGCATTGTATGGGTGTGTGTTACATTACATTCACAAATAGGAGTGAGAAAAACATCACGGGGTGGTTCGCATTGTATAGGTGTTTGTTACATTAGATTCACAAATAGGAGTGAGAAAAACATCACGGGGTGGTTCGCATTGTATGGGTGTTTGTTACATTAGATTCACTAGTAGGAGTGAGAAAAACATCACGGGGTGGTGCTCATTGTATGGGTGTGTGTTACATTACATTCACTAGTAGGAGTGAGAAAAACATCACGGGGTGGTGCTCATTGTATGGGTGTGTGTTACATTACATTCACTAGTAGGAGTGAGAAAAACATCACGGGGTGGTGCGCATTGTATGCGTGTGTGTTACATTACATTCACTAGTATGAGTGAGAAAAACATCACGGGGTGGTGCGCATTGTATGCGTGTGTGTTACATTACATTCACTAGTAGGAGTGAGAAAAACATCACGGGGTGGTGCGCATTGTATGGGTGTGTGTTACATTACATTCACTAGTAGGAGTGAGAAAAACATCACGGGGTGGTGCGCATTGTATGCGTGTGTGTTACATTACATTCACTAGTAGGAGTGAGAAAAACATCACGGGGTGGTGCGCATTGTATGGGTGTGTGTTACATTACATTCACTCGTAGGAGTGAGAAAAACATCACGGGGTGGTGCCCATTGTATGGGTGTGTGTTACATTACATTCACTCGTAGGAGTGAGAAAAACATCACGGGGTGGTGCCCATTGTATGGGTGTGTGTTACATTACATTCACTAGTAGGAGTGAGAAAAACATCACGGGGTGGTGCGCATTGTATGGGTGTGTGTTACATTACATTCACTAGTAGGAGTGAGAAAAACATCACGGGGTGGTGCGCATTGTATGGGTGTGTGTTACATTACATTCACAAATAGGAGTGAGAAAAACATCACGGGGTGGTGCGCATTGTATGGGTGTGTGTTACATTACATTCACTAGTAGGAGTGAGAAAAACATCACGGGGTGGTGCGCATTGTATGGGTGTTTGTTACATTAGATTCACTAGTAGGAGTGAGAAAATCATCACGGGGTGGTGCGCATTGTATGGGTGTGTGTTACATTACATTCACTAGTAGGAGTGAGAAAAACATCACGGGGTGGTGCGCATTGTATGGGTGTTTGTTACATTACATTCACTAGTAGGAGTGAGAAAATCATCCCGGGGTGGTGCGCATTGTATGGGTGTGTGTTACATTACATTCACTAGTAGGAGTGAGAAAAACATCACGGGGTGGTGCGCATTGTATGGGTGTGTGTTACATTACTTTCACTAGTAGGAGTGAGAAAAACATCACGGGGTGGTGCGCATTGTATGGGTGTGTGTTACATTACATTCACTAGTAGGAGTGAGAAAAACGTCACGGGGTGGTGCGCATTGTATGGGTGTGTGTTACATTACATTCACTAGTAGGAGTGAGAAAAACGTCACGGGGTGGTGCGCATTGTATGGGTGTGTGTTACATTACATTCACTAGTAGGAGTGAGAAAAACGTCACGGGGTGGTGCGCATTGTATGGGCGTGTGTTACATTACATTCACTAGTAGGAGTGAGAAAAACATCACGGGGTGGTGCGCATTGTATGGGCGTGTGTTACATTACATTCACTAGTAGGAGTGAGAAAAACATCACGGGGTGGTGCGCATTGTATGGGTGTGTGTTACATTACATTCACTAGTAGGAGTGAGAAAAACATCACGGGGTGGTGCGCATTGTATGGGTGTGTGTTACATTACATTCACTAGTAGGAGTGAGAAAAACATCACGGGGTGGTGCGCATTGTATGGGTGTGTGTTACATTACATTCACTCGTAGGAGTGAGAAAAACATCACGGGGTGGTGCGCATTGTATGGGTGTGTGTTACATTACCTTCACTCGTAGGAGTGAGAAAAACATCACGGGGTGGTGCGCATTGTATGGGTGTGTGTTACATTACCTTCACTCGTAGGAGTGAGAAAAACATCACGGGGTGGTGCGCATTGTATGGGTGTGTGTTACATTACATTCACTCGTAGGAGTGAGAAAAACATCACGGGGTGGTGCGCATTGTATGGGTGTGTGTTACATTACATTCACTAGTAGGAGTGAGAAAAACATCACGGGGTGGTGCGCATTGTATGGGTGTGTGTTACATTACATTCACTAGTAGGAGTGAGAAAAACATCACGGGGTGGTGCGCATTGTATTGGTGTGTGTTACATTACATTCACTAGTAGGAGTGAGAAAAACATCACGGGGTGGTGCGCATTGTATGGGTTTGTGTTACGTTAGATTCACTAGTAGGAGTGAGAAAAACATCACGGGGTGGTGCGCATTGTATGGGTGTGCGTTACATTACATTCACTAGTAGGAGTGAGAAAAACATCACGGGGTGGTGCGCATTGTATGGGTGTGTGTTACATTACATTCACTAGTAGGAGTGAGAAAAACATCACGGGGTGGTGCGCATTGTATGGGTGTGTGTTACATTACATTCACTAGTAGGAGTGAGAAAAACATCACGGGGTGGTGCGCATTCTATGGGTGTGTGTTACATTACTTTCACTAGTAGGAGTGAGAAAAACATCACGGGGTGGTGCGCATTCTATGGGTGTGTGTTACATTACATTCACTAGTAGGAGTGAGAAAAACATCACGGGGTGGTGCGCATTGTATGGGTGTTTGTTACATTAGATTCACTAGTAGGAGTGAGAAAAACATCACGGGGTGGTGCGCATTGTATGGGTGTTTGTTACATTACATTCACTAGTAGGAGTGAGAAAAACATCACGGGGTGGTGCGCATTGTATGGGTGTGTGTTACATTACATTCACTAGTAGGAGTGAGAAAAACATCACGGGGTGGTGCTCATTGTATGGGTGTGTGTTACATTACATTCACTAGTAGGAGTGAGAAAAACATCACGGGGTGGTGCGCATTGTATGGGTGTGTGTTACATTACATTCACTAGTATGAGTGAGAAAAACATCACGGGGTGGTGCGCATTGTATGCGTGTGTGTTACATTAGATTCACTAGTAGGAGTGAGAAAAACATCACGGGGTGGTGCGCATTGTATGGGTGTGTGTTACATTACATTCACTAGTATGAGTGAGAAAAACATCACGGGGTGGTGCGCATTGTATGCGTGTGTGTTACATTAGATTCACTAGTAGGAGTGAGAAAAACATCACGGGGTGGTGCGCATTGTATGGGTGTGTGTTACATTACATTCACTAGTAGGAGTGAGAAAAACATCACGGGGTGGTGCGCATTGTATGGGTGTGTGTTACATTACATTCACTAGTAGGAGTGAGAAAAACATCACGGGGTGGTGCGCATTGTATGGGTGTGTGTTACATTACATTCACTAGTAGGAGTGAGAAAAACATCACGGGGTGGTGGGCATTGTATGGGTGTGTGTTACATTACATTCACTAGTAGGAGTGAGAAAAGCATCACGGGGTGGTGCGCATTGTATGGGTGTGTGTTACATTACATTCACTAGTATGAGTGAGAAAAACATCACGGGGTGGTGCGCATTGTATGGGTGTGTGTTACATTACATTCACTAGTAGGAGTGAGAAAAACATCACGGGGTGGTGCGCATTGTATGGGTGTGTGTTACATTACATTCACTAGTAGGAGTGAGAAAAACATCACGGGGTGGTGCGCATTGTATGGGTGTGTGTTACATTACATTCACAAATAGGAGTGAGAAAAACATCACGGGGTGGTGCGCATTGTATGGGTGTGTGTTACATTACATTCACTAGTATGAGTGAGAAAAACATCACGGGGTGATGCCCATTGTATGGGTGTGTGTTACATTACATTCACTAGTAGGAGTGAGAAAAACATCACGGGGTGGTGCGCATTGTATGGGTGTGTGTTACATTACATTCACTAGTAGGAGTGAGAAAAACATCACGGGGTGGTGCGCATTGTATGGGTGTGTGTTACATTACATTCACAAATAGGAGTGAGAAAAACATCACGGGGTGGTGCGCATTGTATGGGTGTGTGTTACATTACATTCACTAGTAGGAGTGAGAAAAACATCACGGGGTGGTGCGCATTGTATGGGTGTGTGTTACATTACATTCACAAATAGGAGTGAGAAAAACATCACGGGGTGGTGCGCATTGTATGGGTGTGTGTTACATTACATTCACTAGTAGGAGTGAGAAAAACATCACGGGGTGGTGCGCATTGTATGGGTGTTTGTTACATTAGATTCACTAGTAGGAGTGAGAAAAGCATCACGGGGTGGTGCGCATTGTATGGGTGTGTGTTACATTACATTCACTAGTAGGAGTGAGAAAAACATCACGGGGTGGTGCGCATTGTATGGGTGTGTGTTACATTACATTCACTAGTAGGAGTGAGAAAAACATCACGGGGTGGTGCGCATTGTATGGGTGTGTGTTACATTACATTCACTAGTATGAGTGAAAAAAACATCACGGGGTGGTGCGCATTGTATGCGTGTGTGTTACATTAGATTCACTAGTAGGAGTGAGAAAAACATCACGGGGTGGTGCGCATTGTATGGGTGTGTGTTACATTACATTCACTAGTATGAGTGAGAAAAACATCACGGGGTGGTGCGCATTGTATGCGTGTGTGTTACATTAGATTCACTAGTAGGAGTGAGAAAAACATCACGGGGTGGTGCGCATTGTATGGGTGTGTGTTACATTACATTCACTAGTAGGAGCGAGAAATACATCACGGGGTGGTGCGCATTGTATGGGTGTGTGTTACATTACATTCACTAGTAGGAGCGAGAAAAACATCACGGGGTGGTGCGCATTGTATGGGTGTGTGTTACATTACATTCACTAGTAGGAGCTAGAAAAACATCACGGGGTGGTGTGCATTGTATGGGTGTGTGTTACTTTACATTCACTAGTAGGAGCGAGAAAAACATCACGGGGTGGTGCTCATTGTATGGGTGTGTGTTACATTACATTCACTAGTAGGAGCGAGAAAAACATCACGGGGTGGTGCGCATTGTATGGGTGTGTGTTACATTACATTCACTAGTAGGAGCGAGAAAAACATCACGGAGTGGTGCGCATTGTATGGGTGTTTGTTACATTACATTCACTAGTAGGAGTGAGAAAATAATCATGGGGTGGTGCGCATTTTATGGGTGTGTGTTACATTACATTCACTAGTAGGAGTGAGAAAAACATCACGCGGTGGTGCGCATTGTATGGGTGTGTGTTACATTACATTCACTAGTAGGAGCGAGAAAAACATCACGGGGTGGTGCGCATTGTATGGGTGTGTGTTACATTACATTCACTAGTAGGAGCGAGAAAAACATCACGGGGTGGTGCGCATTGTATGGGTGTGTGTTACATTACATTCACAAATAGGAGTGAGAAAAACATCACGGGGTGGTTCGCATTGTATGGGTGTTTGTTACATTAGATTCACTAGTAGGAGTGAGAAAAACATCACGGGGTGGTGCGCATTGTATGCGTGTGTGTTACATTACACTCACTAGTAGGAGTGAGAAAAACATCACGGGGTGGTGCTCATTGTATGGGTGTGTGTTACATTACATTCACTAGTAGGAGTGAGAAAAACATCACGGGGTGGTGCGCATTGTATGGGTGTGTGTTACATTACATTCACTAGTATGAGTGAGAAAAACATCACGGGGTGGTGCGCATTGTATGCGTGTGTGTTACATTACATTCACTAGTAGGAGTGAGAAAAACATCACGGGGTGGTGCGCATTGTATGGGTGTGTGTTACATTACATTCACTAGTATGAGTGAGAAAAACATCACGGGGTGGTGCGCATTGTATGGGTGTGTGTTACATTACATTCACTAGTAGGAGTGAGAAAAACATCACGGGGTGGTGCGCATTGTATGGGTGTGTGTTACATTACATTCACTAGTAGGAGTGAGAAAAACATCACGGGGTGGTGCGCATTGTATGGGTGTGTGTTACATTACATTCACTAGTAGGAGTGAGAAAAACATCACGGGGTGGTGCGCATTGTATGGGTGTGTGTTACATTACATTCACTAGTAGGAGTGAGAAAAACATCACGGGGTGGTGCGCATTGTATGCGTGTGTGTTACATTAGATTCACTAGTAGGAGTGAGAAAAACATCACGGGGTGGTGCGCATTGTATGCGTGTGTGTTACATTAGATTCACTAGTAGGAGTGAGAAAAACATCACGGTGTGGTGCGCATTGTATGGGTGTGTGTTACATTACATTCACTAGTAGGAGTGAGAAAAACATCACGGGGTGGTGCGCATTGTATGGGTGTGTGTTACATTACATTCACTAGTAGGAGTGAGAAAAACATCACGGGGTGGTGCGCATTGTATGGGTGTGTGTTACATTACATTCACTAGTAGGAGTGAGAAAAACATCACGGGGTGGTGCGCATTGTATGGGTGTGTGTTACATTACATTCACTAGTAGGAGTGAGAAAAACATCACGGGGTGGTGCGCATTGTATGGGTGTGTGTTACATTACATTCACTAGTAGGAGTGAGAAAAACATCACGGGGTGGTGCGCATTGTATGGGTGTGTGTTACATTACATTCACTAGTAGGAGTGAGAAAAACATCACGGGGTGGTGCGCATTGTATGCGTGTGTGTTACATTACATTCACTAGTAGGAGTGAGAAAAACAAAACGGGGTGGTGCGCATTGTATGGGTGTGTGTTACATTACATTCACTAGTAGGAGTGAGAAAAACATCACGGGGTGGTGCGCATTGTATGCGTCTGTGTTACATTAGATTCACTAGTAGGAGTGAGAAAAACATCACGGGGTGGTGCGCATTGTATGGGTGTGTGTTACATTACATTCACTAGTAGGAGTGAGAAAAACATCACGGGGTGGTGCGCATTGTATGGGTGTGTGTTACATTACATTCACTAGTAGGAGTGAGAAAAACATCACGGGGTGGTGCGCATTGTATGGGTGTGTGTTACGTTAGATTCACTAGTAGGAGTGAGAAAAACATCACGGGGTGGTGCGCATTGTATGGGTGTGTGTTACATTACATTCACTAGTAGGAGTGAGAAAAACATCACGGGGTGGTGCGCATTGTATGGGTGTGTGTTACATTACATTCACTAGTAGGAGTGAGAAAAACATCACGGGGTGGTGCGCATTGTATGGGTGTGTGTTACATTACATTCACTAGTAGGAGTGAGAAAAACATCACGGGGTGGTGCGCATTGTATGGGTGTGTGTAATATTACATTCACTAGTAGGAGTGAGAAAAACATCACGGGGTGGTGCGCATTGTATGGGTGTGTGTTACATTAGATTCACTCGTAGGAGTGAGAAAAACATCACGGGGTGGTGCGCATTGTATGGGTGTGTGTTACATTACATTCACAAATAGGAGTGAGAAAAACATCACGGGGTGGTACGCATTGTATGGGTGTGTGTTACATTACATTCACTAGTAGCAGTGAGAAAAATATCACGGGGTGGTGCGCATTGTATGGGTGTGTGTTACATTACATTCACTAGTAGGAGCGAGAAAAACATCACGGGGTGGTGCGCATTGTATGGGTGTGTGTTACATTACATTCACTAGTAGGAGCGAGAAAAACATCACGGGGTGGTGCGCATTGTATGGGTGTGTGTTACATTACATTCACTAGTAGGAGCGAGAAAAACATCACGGGGTGGTGCGCATTGTATGGGTGTGTGTTACTTTACATTCAATAGTAGGAGCGAGAAAAACCTCACGGGGTGGTGCTCATTGTATGGGTGTGTGTTACATTACATTCACTAGTAGGAGCGAGAAAAACATCACGGGGTGGTGCGCATTGTATGGGTGTGTGTTACATTACATTCACTAGTAGGAGCGAGAAAAACATCACGGAGTGGTGCTCATTGTATGGGTGTTTGTTACATTACATTCACTAGTAGGAGCGAGAAAATCATCACGGGGTGGTGCGCATTTTATGGGTGTGTGTTACATTACATTCACTAGTAGGAGTGAGAAAAACATCACGCGGTGGTGCGCATTGTATGGGTGTGTGTTACATTACATTCACTAGTAGGAGCGAGAAAAACATCACGGGGTGGTGCGCATTGTATGGGTGTGTGTTACATTACATTCACTAGTAGGAGCGAGAAAAACATCACGGGGTGGTGCGCATTGTATGGGTGTGTGTTACATTACATTCACTAGTAGGAGCGAGAAAAACATCACGGGGTGGTGCGCATTGTATGGGTGTGTGTTACATTACATTCACTACTAGGAGCGAGAAAAACATCACGGGGTGGTGCGCATTGTATGGGTGTGTGTTACATTACATTCACTACTAGGAGCGAGAAAAACATCACGCGGTGGTGCGCATTGTATGGGTGTGTGTTACATTACATTCACTAGTAGGAGTGAGAAAAACATCACGGGGTGGTGCGCATTGTATGGGTGTGTGTTACATTACATTCACTAGTAGGAGTGAGAAAAACATCACGGGGTGGTGCGCATTGTATGGGTGTGTGTTACATTACATTCACTAGTAGGAGTGAGAAAATCATCACGCGGTGGTGCGCATTGTATGGGTGTGTGTTACATTACATTCACTAGTAGGAGTGAGAAAAACGTCACGCGGTGGTGCGCATTGTATGGGTGTGTGTTACATTACATTCACTAGTAGGAGTGAGAAAAACGTCACGGGGTGGTGCGCATTGTATGGGTGTGTGTTACATTACATTCACTAGTAGGAGTGAGAAAAACGTCACGGGGTGGTGCGAATTGTATGGGTGTGTGTTACATTACATTCACTAGTAGGAGTGAGAAAAACATCACGGGGTGGTGCGCATTGTATGGGTGTGTGTTACATTACATTCACTAGTAGGAGTGAGAAAAACATCACGGGGTGGTGCGCATTGTATGGGTGTGTGTTACATTACATTCACTAGTAGGAGTGAGAAAATCATCACGGGGTGGTGCGCATTGTATGGGTGTGTGTTACATTACATTCACTACTAGGAGTGAGAAAAACATCACGCGGTGGTGCGCATTGTATGGGTGTGTGTTACATTACATTCACTAGTATGAGTGAGAAAAACATCACGGGGTGGTGCGCATTGTATGGGTGTGTGTTACATTACATTCACTAGTAGGAGTGAGAAAAACATCACGGGGTGGTGCGCATTGTATGGGTGTGTGTTACATTACATTCACTAGTAGGAGTGAGAAAAACATCACGGGGTGGTGCGCATTGTATGGGTGTGTGTTACATTACATTCACTAGTAGGAGTGAGAAAATCATCACGGGGTGGTGCGCATTGTATGGGTGTGTGTTACATTACATTCACTAGTAGGAGTGAGAAAAACGTCACGCGGTGGTGCGCATTGTATGGGTGTGTGTTACATTACATTCACTAGTAGGAGTGAGAAAAACGTCACGGGGTGGTGCGCATTGTATGGGTGTGTGTTACATTACATTCACTAGTAGGAGTGAGAAAAACGTCACGGGGTGGTGCGCATTGTATGGGTGTGTGTTACATTACATTCACTAGTAGGAGTGAGAAAAACATCACGGGGTGGTGCGCATTGTATGGGTGTGTGTTACATTACATTCACTAGTATGCGTGAGAAAAACATCACGGGGTGGTGCGCATTGTATGCGTGTGTGTTACATTAGATTCACTAGTAGGAGTGAGAAAAACATCACGGGGTGGTGCGCATTGTATGGGTGTGTGTTACATTACATTCACTAGTAGGAGTGAGAAAAACATCACGGGGTGGTGCGCATTGTATGGGTGTGTGTTACATTACATTCACTAGTAGGAGTGAGAAAAACATCACGGGGTGGTGCGCATTGTATGGGTGTGTGTTACATTACATTCACTAGTAGGAGTGAGAAAAACATCACGGGGTGGTGCGCATTGTATGGGTGTGTGTTACATTACATTCACTAGTATGCGTGAGAAAAACATCACGGGGTGGTGCGCATTGTATGCGTGTGTGTTACATTAGATTCACTAGTAGGAGTGAGAAAAACATCACGGGGTGGTGCGCATTGTATGGGTGTGTGTTACATTACATTCACTAGTAGGAGTGAGAAAAACATCACGGGGTGGTGCGCATTGTATGGGTGTGTGTTACATTACATTCACAAATAGGAGTGAGAAAAACATCACGGGGTGGTGCGCATTGTATGGGTGTGTGTTACATTACATTCACTAGTAGGAGTGAGAAAAACATCACGGGGTGGTGCGCATTGTATGGGTGTGTGTTACATTAGATTCACTAGTAGGAGTGAGAAAAGCATCACGGGGTGGTGCGCATTGTATGGGTGTGTGTTACATTACATTCACTAGTAGGAGTGAGAAAAACATCACGGGGTGGTGCGCATTGTATGGGTGTGTGTTACATTACATTCACTAGTAAGAGTGAGAAAAACATCACGGGGTGGTGCGCATTGTATGGGTGTGTGTTACATTACATTCACTAGTAGGAGTGAGAAAAACATCACGGGGTGGTGCGCATTGTATGCGTGTGTGTTACATTACATTCACTAGTATGCGTGAGAAAAACATCACGGGGTGGTGCGCATTGTATGCGTGTGTGTTACATTACATTCACTAGTAGGAGTGAGAAAAACATCACGGGGTGGTGCGCATTGTATGGGTGTGTGTTACATTACATTCACTAGTAGGAGTGAGAAAAACATCACGGGGTGGTGCGCATTGTATGGGTGTGTGTTACATTACATTCACTAGTAGGAGTGAGAAAAACATCACGGGGTGGTGCGCATTGTATGGGTGTGTGTTACATTACATTCACTAGTAGGAGTGAGAAAAACATCACGGGGTGGTGCGCATTGTATGGGTGTGTGTTACATTACATTCACTAGTAGGAGTGAGAAAAACATCACGGGGTGGTGCGCATTGTATGGGTGTGTGTTACATTACATTCACTAGTAGGAGTGAGAAAAACATCACGGGGTGGTGCGCATTGTATGGGTGTGTGTTACATTACATTCACTAGTAGGAGTGAGAAAAACATCACGGGGTGGTGCGCATTGTATGGGTGTGTGTTACATTACATTCACTAGTAGGAGTGAGAAAAACATCACGGGGTGGTGCGGATTGTATGGGTGTGTGTTACATTACATTCACTAGTATGAGTGAGAAAAACATCACGGGGTGGTGCGCATTGTATGGGTGTGTGTTACATTACATTCACTAGTAGGAGTGAGAAAAACATCACGGGGTGGTGCGCATTGTATGCGTGTGTGTTACATTAGATTCACTAGTAGGAGTGAGAAAAACATCACGCGGTGGTGCGCATTGTATGCGTGTGTGTTACATTACATTCACTAGTAGGAGTGAGAAAAACATCACGGGGTGGTGCTCATTGTATGGGTGTGTGTTACATTACATTCACTAGTAGGAGTGAGAAAAACATCACGGGGTGGTGCGCATTGTATGGGTGTGTGTTACATTACATTCACTAGTAGGAGTGAGAAAAACATCACGGGGTGGTGCGCATTGTATGCGTGTGTGTTACATTAGATTCACTAGTAGGAGTGAGAAAAACATCACGGGGTGGTGCGCATTGTATGGGTGTGTGTTACATTACATTCACTAGTATGAGTGAGAAAAACATCACGGGGTGGTGCGCATTGTATGCGTGTGTGTTACATTAGATTCACTAGTAGGAGTGAGAAAAACATCACGGGGTGGTGCGCATTGTATGGGTGTGTGTTACATTACATTCACTAGTAGGAGTGAGAAAAACATCACGGGGTGGTGCGCATTGTATGGGTGTGTGTTACATTACATTCACTAGTAGGAGTGAGAAAAACATCACGGGGTGGTGCGCATTGTATGGGTGTGTGTTACGTTAGATTCACTAGTAGGAGTGAGAAAAACATCACGGGGTGGTGCACATTGTATGGGTGTGTGTTACATTACATTCACTAGTAGGAGTGAGAAAAACATCACGGGGTGGTGCGCATTGTATGGGTGTGTGTTACATTAGATTCACTAGTAGGAGTGAGAAAAGCATCACGGGGTGGTGCGCATTGTATGGGTGTGTGTTACATTAGATTCACTAGTAGGAGTGAGAAAAGCATCACGGGGTGGTGCGCATTGTATGGGTGTGTGTTACATTACATTCACTAGTAGGAGTGAGAAAAACATCACGGAGTGGTGCGCATTGTATGGGTGTGTGTTACATTACATTCACTAGTAGGAGTGAGAAAAGCATCACGGGGTGGTGCGCATTGTATGGGTGTGTGTTACATTACATTCACTAGTAGGAGTGAGAAAAACATCACGGAGTGGTGCGCATTGTATGGGTGTGTGTTACATTACATTCACTAGTAGGAGTGAGAAAAACATCACGGGGTGGTGCGCATTGTATGGGTGTGTGTTACATTACATTCACTCGTAGGAGTGAGAAAAACATCACGGGGTGGTGCCCATTGTATGGGTGTGTGTTACATTACATTCACTAGTAGGAGTGAGAAAAACATCACGGGGTGGTGCGCATTGTATGGGTGTGTGTTACATTACATTCACTAGTAGGAGTGAGAAAAACATCACGGGGTGGTGCGCATTGTATGGGTGTGTGTTACATTACATTCACAAATAGGAGTGAGAAAAACATCACGGGGTGGTGCGCATTGTATGGGTGTGTGTTACATTACATTCACTAGTAGGAGTGAGAAAAACATCACGGGGTGGTGCGCATTGTATGGGTGTGTGTTACATTACATTCACTAGTAGGAGTGAGAAAAACATCACGGGGTGGTGCGCATTGTATGGGTGTGTGTTACATTACATTCACAAATAGGAGTGAGAAAAACATCACGGGGTGGTGCGCATTGTATGGGTGTGTGTTACATTACATTCACTAGTAGGAGTGAGAAAAACATCACGGGGTGGTGCGCATTGTATGGGTGTGTGTTACATTACATTCACAAATAGGAGTGAGAAAAACATCACGGGGTGGTGCGCATTGTATGGGTGTGTGTTACATTACATTCACTAGTAGGAGTGAGAAAATCATCACGGGGTGGTGCGCATTGTATGGGTGTGTGTTACATTACATTCACTACTAGGAGTGAGAAAAACATCACGGGGTGGTGCGCATTGTATGGGTGTGTGTTACATTACATTCACTAGTAGGAGTGAGAAAAACATCACGGGGTGGTGCGCATTGTATGGGTGTGTGTTACATTACATTCACTAGTAGGAGTGAGAAAAACATCACGGGGTGGTGCGCATTGTATGGGTGTGTGTTACATTACATTCACTAGTAGGAGTGAGAAAAACATCACGGGGTGGTGCGCATTGTATGGGTGTGTGTTACATTACATTCACTAGTAGGAGTGAGAAAAACATCACGGGGTGGTGCGCATTGTATGGGTGTGTGTTACATTACATTCACTAGTAGGAGTGAGAAAGACATCACGGGGTGGTGCGCATTGTATGGGTGTGTGTTACATTACATTCACTAGTAGGAGTGAGAAAATCGTCACGGGGTGGTGCGCATTGTATGGGTGTGTGTTACATTACATTCACTAGTAGGAGTGAGAAAAACGTCACGCGGTGGTGCGCATTGTATGGGTGTGTGTTACATTACATTCACTAGTAGGAGTGAGAAAAACGTCACGGGGTGGTGCGCATTGTATGGGTGTGTGTTACATTACATTCACTAGTAGGAGTGAGAAAAACGTCACGGGGTGGTGCGCATTGTATGGGTGTGTGTTACATTACATTCACTAGTAGGAGTGAGAAAAACATCACGGGGTGGTGCGCATTGTATGGGTGTGTGTTACATTACATTCACTAGTATGCGTGAGAAAAACATCACGGGGTGGTGCGCATTGTATGCGTGTGTGTTACATTAGATTCACTAGTAGGAGTGAGAAAAACATCACGGGGTGGTGCGCATTGTATGGGTGTGTGTTACATTACATTCACTAGTAGGAGTGAGAAAAACATCACGGGGTGGTGCGCATTGTATGGGTGTGTGTTACATTACATTCACTAGTAGGAGTGAGAAAAACATCACGGGGTGGTGCGCATTGTATGGGTGTGTGTTACATTACATTCACTAGTAGGAGTGAGAAAAACATCACGGGGTGGTGCGCATTGTATGGGTGTGTGTTACATTACATTCACTAGTATGCGTGAGAAAAACATCACGGGGTGGTGCGCATTGTATGCGTGTGTGTTACATTAGATTCACTAGTAGGAGTGAGAAAAACATCACGGGGTGGTGCGCATTGTATGGGTGTGTGTTACATTACATTCACTAGTAGGAGTGAGAAAAACATCACGGGGTGGTGCGCATTGTATGGGTGTGTGTTACATTACATTCACAAATAGGAGTGAGAAAAACATCACGGGGTGGTGCGCATTGTATGGGTGTGTGTTACATTACATTCACTAGTAGGAGTGAGAAAAACATCACGGGGTGGTGCGCATTGTATGGGTGTTTGTTACATTAGATTCACTAGTAGGAGTGAGAAAAGCATCACGGGGTGGTGCGCATTGTATGGGTGTGTGTTACATTACATTCACTAGTAGGAGTGAGAAAAACATCACGGGGTGGTGCGCATTGTATGGGTGTGTGTTACATTACATTCACTAGTAAGAGTGAGAAAAACATCACGGGGTGGTGCGCATTGTATGGGTGTGTGTTACATTACATTCACTAGTAGGAGTGAGAAAAACATCACGGGGTGGTGCGCATTGTATGCGTGTGTGTTACATTAGATTCACTAGTAGGAGTGAGAAAAACATCACGGGGTGGTGCGCATTGTATGGGTGTGTGTTACATTACATTCACTAGTAGGAGTGAGAAAAACATCACGGGGTGGTGCGCATTGTATGGGTGTGTGTTACATTACATTCACTAGTAGGAGTGAGAAAAACATCACGGGGTGGTGCGCATTGTATGGGTGTGTGTAACATTACATTCACTCGTAGGAGTGAGAAAAACATCACGTGGTGGTGCGCATTGTATGGGTGTGTGTTACATTACATTCACTAGTAGGAGTGAGAAAAACATCACGGGGTGGTGCGCATTGTATGGGTGTGTGTTACATTACATTCACTAGTAGGAGTGAGAAAAACATCACGGGGTGGTGCGCATTGTATGGGTGTGTGTTACATTACATTCACTAGTAGGAGTGAGAAAAACATCACGGGGTGGTGCGCATTGTATGGGTGTGTGTTACATTACATTCACTAGTAGGAGTGAGAAAAACATCACGGGGTGGTGCGCATTGTATGGGTGTGTGTTACATTACATTCACTAGTAGGAGTGAGAAAAACATCACGGGGTGGTGCGCATTGTATGCGTGTGTGTTACATTAGATTCACTAGTAGGAGTGAGAAAAACATCACGGGGTGGTGCGCATTGTATGGGTGTGTGTTACATTAGATTCACTAGTAGGAGTGAGAAAAACATCACGGGGTGGTGCGCATTGTATGCGTGTGTGTTACATTAGATTCACTAGTAGGAGTGAGAAAAACATCACGGGGTGGTGCGCATTGTATGGGTGTTTGTTACATTAGATTCACTAGTAGGAGTGAGAAAAACATCACGGGGTGGTGCGCATTGTATGCGTGTGTGTTACATTACATTCACTAGTAGGAGTGAGAAAAACATCACGGGGTGGTGCTCATTGTATGGGTGTGTGTTACATTACATTCACTAGTAGGAGTGAGAAAAACATCACGGGGTGGTGCGCATTGTATGGGTGTGTGTTACATTACATTCACTAGTATGAGTGAGAAAAACATCACGGGGTGGTGCGCATTGTATGCGTGTGTGTTACATTAGATTCACTAGTAGGAGTGAGAAAAACATCACGGGGTGGTGCGCATTGTATGGGTGTGTGTTACATTACATTCACTAGTATGAGTGAGAAAAACATCACGGGGTGGTGCGCATTGTATGCGTGTGTGTTACATTACATTCACTAGTAGGAGTGAGAAAAACATCACGGGGTGGTGCGCATTGTATGGGTGTGTGTTACGTTACATTCACTAGTAGGAGTGAGAAAAACATCACGGGGTGGTGCGCATTGTATGGGTGTGTGTTACATTACATTCACTAGTAGGAGTGAGAAAAACATCACGGGGTGGTGCGCATTGTATGGGTGTGTGTTACGTTAGATTCACTAGTAGGAGTGAGAAAAGCATCACGGGGTGGTGCGCATTGTATGGGTGTGTGTTACATTACATTCACTAGTAGGAGTGAGAAAAGCATCACGGGGTGGTGCGCATTGTATGGGTGTGTGTTACATTAGATTCACTAGTAGGAGTGAGAAAAGCATCACGGGGTGGTGCGCATTGTATGGGTGTGTGTTACATTAGATTCACTAGTAGGAGTGAGAAAAGCATCACGGGGTGGTGCGCATTGTATGGGTGTGTGTTACATTACATTCACTAGTATGAGTGAGAAAAACATCACGGAGTGGTGCGCATTGTATGGGTGTGTGTTACATTACATTCACTAGTAGGAGTGAGAAAAGCATCACGGGGTGGTGCGCATTGTATGGGTGTGTGTTACATTACATTCACTAGTATGAGTGAGAAAAACATCACGGGGTGGTGCGCATTGTATGGGTGTGTGTTACATTACATTCACTAGTAGGAGTGAGAAAAACATCACGGGGTGGTGCGCATTGTATGGGTGTGTGTTACATTACATTCACTCGTAGGAGTGAGAAAAACATCACGGGGTGGTGCGCATTGTATGGGTGTGTGTTACATTACATTCACTAGTAGGAGTGAGAAAAACATCACGGGGTGGTGCGCATTGTATGGGTGTGTGTTACATTACATTCACTAGTAGGAGTGAGAAAAACATCACGGGGTGGTGCGCATTGTATGGGTGTGTGTTACATTACATTCACAAGTAGGAGTGAGAAAAGCATCACGGGGTGGTGCGCATTGTATGGGTGTGTGTTACATTACATTCACTAGTAGGAGTGAGAAAAACATCACGGGGTGGTGCGCATTGTATGGGTGTTTGTTACATTAGATTCACTAGTAGGAGTGAGAAAAGCATCACGGGGTGGTGCGCATTGTATGGGTGTGTGTTACATTACATTCACTAGTAGGCGTGAGAAAAACATCACGGGGTGGTGCGCATTGTATGCGTGTGTGTTACATTACATTCACTAGTAGGAGTGAGAAAAACATCACGGGGTGGTGCGCATTGTATGGGTGTGTGTTACATTACATTCACTAGTATGCGTGAGAAAAACATCACGGGGTGGTGCGCATTGTATGCGTGTGTGTTACATTACATTCACTAGTAGGAGTGAGAAAAACATCACGGGGTGGTGCGCATCGTATGGGTGTGTGTTACATTACATTCACTAGTAGGAGTGAGAAAAACATCACGGGGTGGTGCGCATTGTATGGGTGTGTGTTACATTACATTCACTAGTAGGAGTGAGAAAAACATCACGGGGTGGTGCGCATCGTATGCGTGTGTGTTACATTAGATTCACTAGTAGGAGTGAGAAAAACAAAACGGGGTGGTGCGCATTGTATGGGTGTGTGTTACATTACATTCACTAGTAGGAGTGAGAAAAACATCACGGGGTGGTGCGCATTGTATGGGTGTGTGTTACATTACATTCACTAGTAGGAGTGAGAAAAACATCACGGGGTGGTGCGCATTGTATGGGTGTGTGTTACATTACATTCACTAGTAGGAGTGAGAAAAACATCACGGGGTGGTGCGCATTGTATGGGTGTGTGTTACATTACATTCACTAGTAGGAGTGAGAAAAACATCACGGGGTGGTGCGCATTGTATGGGTGTGTGTTACATTACATTCACTAGTAGGAGTGAGAAAAACATCACGGGGTGGTGCGCATTGTATGGGTGTGTGTTACATTACATTCACTAGTATGAGTGAGAAAAACATCACGGGGTGGTGCACATTGTATGCGTGTGTGTTACATTAGATTCACTAGTAGGAGTGAGAAAAACATCACGGGGTGGTGCGCATTGTATGGGTGTGTGTTACATTACATTCACTAGTAGGAGTGAGAAAAACATCACGGGGTGGTGCGCATTGTATGGGTGTGTGTAATATTACATTCACTAGTAGGAGTGAGAAAAACATCACGGGGTGGTGCGCATTGTATGGGTGTGTGTTACATTAGATTCACTCGTAGGAGTGAGAAAAACATCACGGGGTGGTGCGCATTGTATGGGTGTGTGTTACATTACATTCACAAATAGGAGTGAGAAAAACATCACGGGGTGGTACGCATTGTATGGGTGTGTGTTACATTACATTCACTAGTAGCAGTGAGAAAAATATCACGGGGTGGTGCGCATTGTATGGGTGTGTGTTACATTACATTCACTAGTAGGAGTGAGAAAAACATCACGGGGTGGTGCGCATTGTATGGGTGTGTGTTACATTACATTCACTAGTAGGAGCGAGAAATACATCACGGGGTGGTGCGCATTGTATGGGTGTGTGTTACATTACATTCACTAGTAGGAGCGAGAAAAACATCACGGGGTGGTGCGCATTGTATGGGTGTGTGTTACATTACATTCACTAGTAGGAGCGAGAAAAACATCACGGGGTGGTGCGCATTGTATGGGTGTGTGTTACTTTACATTCACTAGTAGGAGCGAGAAAAACCTCACGGGGTGGTGCTCATTGTATGGGTGTGTGTTACATTACATTCACTAGTAGGAGCGAGAAAAACATCACGGGGTGGTGCGCATTGTATGGGTGTGTGTTACATTACATTCACTAGTAGGAGCGAGAAAAACATCACGGAGTGGTGCTCATTGTATGGGTGTTTGTTACATTACATTCACTAGTAGGAGTGAGAAAATCATCACGGGGTGGTGCGCATTTTATGGGTGTGTGTTACATTACATTCACTAGTAGGAGTGAGAAAAACATCACGCGGTGGTGCGCATTGTATGGGTGTGTGTTACATTACATTCACTAGTAGGAGCGAGAAAAACATCACGGGGTGGTGCGCATTGTATGGGTGTGTGTTACATTACATTCACTAGTAGGAGCGAGAAAAACATCACGGGGTGGTGCGCATTGTATGGGTGTGTGTTACATTACATTCACTAGTAGGAGCGAGAAAAACATCACGGGGTGGTGCGCATTGTATGGGTGTGTGTTACATTACATTCACTAGTAGGAGTGAGAAAATCACGGGGTGGTGCGCATTCTATGGGTGTGTGTTACATTACATTCACTACTAGGAGTGAGAAAAACATCACGCGGTGGTGCGCATTGTATGGGTGTGTGTTACATTACATTCACTAGTAGGAGTGAGAAAAACATCACGGGGTGGTGCGCATTGTATGGGTGTGTGTTACATTACATTCACTAGTAGGAGTGAGAAAAACATCACGGGGTGGTGCGCATTGTATGGGTGTGTGTTACATTACATTCACTAGTAGGAGTGAGAAAATCATCACGGGGTGGTGCGCATTTTATGGGTGTGTGTTACATTACATTCACTAGTAGGAGTGAGAAAAACATCACGCGGGGGTGCGCATTGTATGGGTGTGTGTTACATTACATTCACTAGTAGGAGTGAGAAAAACGTCACGGGGTGGTGCGCATTGTATGGGTGTGTGTTACATTACATTCACTAGTAGGAGTGAGAAAAACGTCACAGGGTGGTGCGCATTGTATGGGTGTGTGTTACATTACATTCACTAGTAGGAGTGAGAAAAACATCACGGGGTGGTGCGCATTGTATGGGTGTGTGTTACATTACATTCACTAGTAGGAGTGAGAAAAACATCACGGGGTGGTGCGCATTGTATGGGTGTGTGTTACATTACATTCACTAGTAGGAGTGAGAAAATCATCACGGGGTGGTGCGCATTGTATGGGTGTGTGTTACATTACATTCACTACTAGGAGTGAGAAAAACATCACGCGGTGGTGCGCATTGTATGGGTGTGTGTTACATTACATTCACTAGTAGGAGTGAGAAAAACATCACGGGGTGGTGCGCATTGTATGGGTGTGTGTTACATTACATTCACTAGTAGGAGTGAGAAAAACATCACGGGGTGGTGCGCATTGTATGGGTGTGTGTTACATTACATTCACTAGTAGGAGTGAGAAAAACATCACGGGGTGGTGCGCATTGTATGGGTGTGTGTTACATTACATTCACTAGTAGGAGTGAGAAAATCATCACGGGGTGGTGCGCATTGTATGGGTGTGTGTTACATTACATTCACTAGTAGGAGTGAGAAAAACATCACGCGGTGGTGCGCATTGTATGGGTGTGTGTTACATTACATTCACTAGTAGGAGTGAGAAAAACGTCACGGGGTGGTGCGCATTGTATGGGTGTGTGTTACATTACATTCACTAGTAGGAGTGAGAAAAACGTCACAGGGTGGTGCGCATTGTATGGGTGTGTGTTACATTACATTCACTAGTAGGAGTGAGAAAAACATCACGGGGTGGTGCGCATTGTATGGGTGTGTGTTACATTACATTCACTAGTAGGAGTGAGAAAAACATCACGGGGTGGTGTGCATTGTATGGGTGTGTGTTACATTACATTCACTAGTAGGAGTGAGAAAAACATCACGGGGTGGTGCGCATTGTATGGGTGTGTGTTACGTTAGATTCACTAGTAGGAGTGAGAAAAACATCACGGGGTGGTGCACATTGTATGGGTGTGTGTTACATTACATTCACTAGTAGGAGTGAGAAAAACATCACGGGGTGGTGCGCATTGTATGGATGTGTGTTACATTACATTCACTAGTAGGAGTGAGAAAAACATCACGGGGTGGTGCGCATTGTATGGGTGTGTGTTACATTACATTCACTAGTAGGAGTGAGAAAAACATCACGGGGTGGTGCGCATTGTATGGGTGTGTGTTACATTAGATTCACTAGTAGGAGTGAGAAAAGCATCACGGGGTGGTGCGCATTGTATGGGTGTGTGTTACATTACATTCACTAGTATGAGTGAGAAAAACATCACGGGGTGGTGCGCATTGTATGGGTGTGTGTTACATTACATTCACTAGTAGGAGTGAGAAAAACATCACGGGGTGGTGCGCATTGTATGGGTGTGTGTTACATTACATTCACTCGTAGGAGTGAGAAAAACATCACGGGGTGGTGCCCATTGTATGGGTGTGTGTTACATTACATTCACTAGTAGGAGTGAGAAAAACATCACGGGGTGGTGCGCATTGTATGGGTGTGTGTTACATTACATTCACTAGTAGGAGTGAGAAAAACATCACGGGGTGGTGCGCATTGTATGGGTGTGTGTTACATTACATTCACAAATAGGAGTGAGAAAAACATCACGGGGTGGTGCGCATTGTATGGGTGTGTGTTACATTACATTCACTAGTAGGAGTGAGAAAAACATCACGGGGTGGTGCGCATTGTATGGGTGTTTGTTACATTAGATTCACTAGTAGGAGTGAGAAAAGCATCACGGGGTGGTGCGCATTGTATGGGTGTGTGTTACATTACATTCACTAGTAGGAGTGAGAAAAACATCACGGGGTGGTGCGCATTGTATGGGTGTGTGTTACATTACATTCACTAGTAAGAGTGAGAAAAACATCACGGGGTGGTGCGCATTGTATGGGTGTGTGTTACATTACATTCACTAGTATGCGTGAGAAAAACATCACGGGGTGGTGCGCATTGTATGCGTGTGTGTTACATTAGATTCACTAGTAGGAGTGAGAAAAACATCACGGGGTGGTGCGCATTGTATGGGTGTGTGTTACATTACATTCACTAGTAGGAGTGAGAAAAACATCACGGGGTGGTGCGCATTGTATGGGTGTGTGTTACATTACATTCACTAGTAGGAGTGAGAAAAACATCACGGGGTGGTGCGCATCGTATGGGTGTGTGTTACATTACATTCACTAGTAGGAGTGAGAAAAACATCACGGGGTGGTGCGCATTGTATGGGTGTGTGTTACATTACATTCACTAGTATGAGTGAGAAAAACATCACGGGGTGGTGCGCATTGTATGCGTGTGTGTTACATTAGATTCACTAGTAGGAGTGAGAAAAACAAAACGGGGTGGTGCGCATTGTATGGGTGTGTGTTACATTACATTCACTAGTAGGAGTGAGAAAAACATCACGGGGTGGTGCGCATTGTATGCGTGTGTGTTACATTAGATTCACTAGTAGGAGTGAGAAAAACATCACGGGGTGGTGCGCATTGTATGGGTGTGTGTTACATTACATTCACTAGTAGGAGTGAGAAAAACATCACGGGGTGGTGCGCATTGTATGGGTGTGTGTTACATTACATTCACTAGTAGGAGTGAGAAAAACATCACGGGGTGGTGCGCATTGTATGGGTGTGTGTTACATTACATTCACTAGTAGGAGTGAGAAAAACATCACGGGGTGGTGCGCATTGTATGGGTGTGTGTTACATTACATTCACTAGTAGGAGTGAGAAAAACATCACGGGGTGGTGCGCATTGTATGGGTGTGTGTTACATTACATTCACTAGTAGGAGTGAGAAAAACATCACGGGGTGGTGCGCATTGTATGGGTGTGTGTTACATTACATTCACTAGTATGAGTGAGAAAAACATCACGGGGTGGTGCGCATTGTATGCGTGTGTGTTACATTAGATTCACTAGTAGGAGTGAGAAAAACAAAACGGGGTGGTGCGCATTGTATGGGTGTGTGTTACATTACATTCACTAGTAGGAGTGAGAAAAACATCACGGGGTGGTGCGCATTGTATGCGTGTGTGTTACATTAGATTCACTAGTAGGAGTGAGAAAAACATCACGGGGTGGTGCGCATTGTATGGGTGTGTGTTACATTACATTCACTAGTAGGAGTGAGAAAAACATCACGGGGTGGTGCGCATTGTATGGGTGTGTGTTACATTACATTCACTAGTAGGAGTGAGAAAAACATCACGGGGTGGTGCGCATTGTATGGGTGTGTGTTACGTTAGATTCACTAGTAGGAGTGAGAAAAACATCACGGGGTGGTGCGCATTGTATGGGTGTGTGTTACATTACATTCACTAGTAGGAGTGAGAAAAACATCACGGGGTAGTGCGCATTGTATGGATGTGTGTTACATTACATTCACTAGTAGGAGTGAGAAAAACATCACGGGGTGGTGCGCATTGTATGGGTGTGTGTTACATTACATTCACTAGTAGGAGTGAGAAAAACATCACGGGGTGGTGCGCATTGTATGGGTGTGTGTAATATTACATTCACTAGTAGGAGTGAGAAAAACATCACGGGGTGGTGCGCATTGTATGGGTGTGTGTTACATTAGATTCACTCGTAGGAGTGAGAAAAACATCACGGGGTGGTGCGCATTGTATGGGTGTGTGTTACATTACATTCACAAATAGGAGTGAGAAAAACATCACGGGGTGGTACGCATTGTATGGGTGTGTGTTACATTACATTCACTAGTAGCAGTGAGAAAAATATCACGGGGTGGTGCGCATTGTATGGGTGTGTGTTACATTACATTCACTAGTAGGAGCGAGAAAAACATCACGGGGTGGTGCGCATTGTATGGGTGTGTGTTACATTACATTCACTAGTAGGAGCGAGAAATACATCACGGGGTGGTGCGCATTGTATGGGTGTGTGTTACATTACATTCACTAGTAGGAGCGAGAAAAACATCACGGGGTGGTGCGCAATGTATGGGTGTGTGTTACATTACATTCACTAGTAGGAGCGAGAAAAACATCACGGGGTGGTGCGCATTGTATGGGTGTGTGTTACTTTACATTCACTAGTAGGAGCGAGAAAAACCTCACGGGGTGGTGCTCATTGTATGGGTGTGTGTTACATTACATTCACTAGTAGGAGCGAGAAAAACATCACGGGGTGGTGCGCATTGTATGGGTGTGTGTTACATTACATTCACTAGTAGGAGCGAGAAAAACATCACGGAGTGGTGCTCATTGTATGGGTGTTTGTTACATTACATTCACTAGTAGGAGTGAGAAAATCATCACGGGGTGGTGCGCATTTTATGGGTGTGTGTTACATTACATTCACTAGTAGGAGTGAGAAAAACATCACGCGGTGGTGCGCATTGTATGGGTGTGTGTTACATTACATTCACTAGTAGGAGCGAGAAAAACATCACGGGGTGGTGCGCATTGTATGGGTGTGTGTTACATTACATTCACTAGTAGGAGCGAGAAAAACATCACGGGGTGGTGCGCATTGTATGGGTGTGTGTTACATTACATTCACTAGTAGGAGCGAGAAAAACATCACGGGGTGGTGCGCATTGTATGGGTGTGTGTTACATTACATTCACTAGTAGGAGTGAGAAAATCACGGGGTGGTGCGCATTTTATGGGTGTGTGTTACATTACATTCACTACTAGGAGTGAGAAAAACATCACGCGGTGGTGCGCATTGTATGGGTGTGTGTTACATTACATTCACTAGTAGGAGTGAGAAAAACATCACGGGGTGGTGCGCATTGTATGGGTGTGTGTTACATTACATTCACTAGTAGGAGTGAGAAAAACATCACGGGGTGGTGCGCATTGTATGGGTGTGTGTTACATTACATTCACTAGTAGGAGTGAGAAAATCATCACGGGGTGGTGCGCATTTTATGGGTGTGTGTTACATTACATTCACTAGTAGGAGTGAGAAAAACATCACGCGGTGGTGTATGGGTGGTGGTGTGTTAACATTACATTCACTAGTAGGAGCGAGAAAAACATCACGGGGGTGGTGCGCATTGTATGGGTGTGTGTTACATTACATTCACTAGTAGGAGCGAGAAAAACATCACGGGGTGGTGCGCATTGTATGGGTGTGTGTTACGTTACATTCACTAGTAGGAGCGAGAAATACATCACGGGGTGGTGCGCATTGTATGGGTGTGTGTTACATTACATTCACTAGTAGGAGCGAGAAAAACATCACGGGGTGGTGCGCATTGTATGGGTGTGTGTTACATTACATTCACTACTAGGAGTGAGAAAAACATCACGCGGTGGTGCGCATTGTATGGTGTGTGTTACATTACATTCACTAGTAGGAGTGAGAAAAACATCACGGGGTGGTGCGCATTGTATGGGTGTGTGTTACATTACATTCACTAGTAGGAGTGAGAAAAACATCACGGGGTGGTGCGCATTGTATGGGTGTGTGTTACATTACATTCACTAGTAGGAGTGAGAAAAATCATCACGGGGTGGTGCGCATTTTATGGGTGTGTGTTACATTACATTCACTAGTAGGAGTGAGGAAAAACATCACGCGGTGGTGCGCATTGTATGGGTGTGTGTTACATTACATTCACTAGTAGGAGTGAGAAAAACATCACGGGGTGGTGCGCATTGTATGGGTGTGTGTTACATTACATTCACTAGTAGGAGTGAGAAAAACATCACGGGGTGGTGCGCATTGTATGGGTGTGTGTTACATTACATTCACTAGTAGGAGTGAGAAAAACATCACGGGGTGGTGCGCATTGAATGGGTGTGTGTTACATTACCTTCACTCGTAGGAGTGAGAAAAACATCACGGGGGTGGTGCGCATTGTATGTGTGTGTGTTACAGTACATTCACTAGTAGGAGTGAGAAAAACATCACGGGGTGGTGCGCATTGTATGGGTGGTGTTACATTACATTCACTAGTAGGAGTGAGAAAAACATCACGGGGTGGTGCGCATTGTATGGGTGTGTGTTACATTACATTTACTAGTAGGAGTGAGAAAAACATCACGGGGTGGTGCGCATTGTATGGGTGTGTGTTACATTACATTCACTAGTAGGAGTGAGAAAAACATCACGGGGTGGTGCGCATTGTATGGGTGTGTGTTACATTACATTCACTAGTAGGAGTGAGAAAAACATCACGGGGTGGTGCGCATTGTATGGGTGTGTGTTACGTTAGATTCACTAGTAGGAGTGAGAAAAACATCACGGGGTGGTGCGCATTGTATGGGTGTGTGTTACGTTAGACTCACTAGTAGGAGTGAGAAAAACATCACGGGGTGGTGCGCATTGTATGGGTGTGTGTTACATTACATTCACTAGTAGGAGTGAGAAAAACATCACGGGGTGGTGCGCATTGTATGGGTGTTTGTTACATTAGATTCACTAGTAGGAGTGAGAAAATCATCACGGGGTGGTGCGCATTGTATGGGTGTGTGTTACATTACATTCACTAGTAGGAGTGAGAAAAACATCACGGGGTGGTGCGCATTCTATGGGTGTGTGTTACATTACATTCACTAGTAGGAGTGAGAAAAAACAATCACGGGGTGGTGCGCATTGTATGGGTGTGTGTTACATTACATTCACTAGTAGGAGTGAGAAAAACATCACGGGGTGGTGCGCATTGTATGGGTGTTTGTTACATTAGATTCACTAGTAGGAGTGAGAAAAACATCACGGGTGGTGCGCATTGTATGGGTGTGTGTTACATTACATTCACTAGTAGGAGTGAGAAAAACATCACGGGGTGGTGCGCATTGTATGGGTGTGTGTTACATTACATTCACTAGTAGGAGTGAGAAAAACATCACGGGGTGGTGCGCATTGTATGGGTGTGTGTTACATTACATTCACTAGTATGAGTGAGAAAAACATCACGGGGTGGTGCGCAATGTATGCGTGTGTGTTACATTAGATTCACTAGTAGGAGTGAGAAAAACATCACGGGGTGGTGCGCATTGTATGGGTGTGTGTTACATTACATTCACTAGTATGAGTGAGAAAAACATCACGGGGTGGTGCGCATTGTATGCGTGTGTGTTACATTAGATTCACTAGTAGGAGTGAGAAAAACATCGCGGGGTGGTGCGCATTGTATGGGTGTGTGTTACATTACATTCACTAGTATGAGTGAGAAAAACATCACGGGGTGGTGCGCATTGTATGGGTGTGTGTTACATTAGATTCACTAGTAGGAGTGAGAAAAACATCGCGGGGTGGTGCGCATTGTATGGGTGTGTGTTACGTTAGATTCACTAGTAGGAGTGAGAAAAACATCACGGGGTGGTGCGCATTGTATGGGTGTGTGTTACATTAGATTCACTAGTAGGAGTGAGAAAAACATCACGGGGTGGTGCGCATTGTATGGGTGTGTGTTACATTACATTCACTAGTAGGAGTGAGAAAAACATCACGGGGTGGTGCGCATTCTATGGGTGTGTGTTACATTACATTCACTAGTAGGAGTGAGAAAAACATCACGGGGTGGTGCGCATTGTATGGGTGTGTGTTACATTACATTCACTAGTAGGAGTGAGAAAAACATCACGGGGTGGTGCGCATTGTATGGATGTGTGTTACATTACATTCACTAGTAGGAGTGAGAAAAACATCACGGGGTGGTGCGCATTGTATGGGTGTGTGTTACATTACATTCACTAGTAGGAGTGAGAAAAACATCACGTGGTGGTGCGCATTGTATGGGTGTGTGTTACATTAGATTCACTAGTAGGAGTGAGAAAAGCATCACGGGGTGGTGCGCATTGTATGTGTGTGTGTTACATTACATTCACTAGTAGGAGTGAGAAAAGCATCACGGGGTGGTTCGCATTGTATGGGTGTGTGTTACATTACATTCACTAGTAGGAGTGAGAAAAACATCACGGGGTGGTGCGCATTGTATGGGTGTGTGTTACATTACATTCACTCGTAGGAGTGAGAAAAACATCACGGGGTGGTGCCCATTTATGGGTGTGTGTTACATTACATTCACTAGTAGGAGTGAGAAAAACATCACGGGGTGGTGCGCATTGTATGGGTGTGTGTTACATTACATTCACTAGTAGGAGTGAGAAAAACATCACGGGGTGGTGCGCATTGTATGGGTGTGTGTTACACTACATGCACAAATAGGAGTGAGAAAAACATCACGGGGTGGTGCGCATTGTATGGGTGTGTGTTACACTACATTCACTAGTAGGAGTGAGAAAAACATCACGGGGTGGTGCGCATTGTATGGGTGTTTGTTACATTAGATTCACTAGTAAGAGTGAGAAAATCTTCACGGGGTGGTGCGCATTGTATGGGTGTGTGTTACATTACATTCACTAGTAGGAGTGAGAAAAACATCACGGGGTGGTGCGCATTGTATGGGTGTGTGTTACATTAGATTCACTAGTAGGAGTGAGAAAATCATCACGGGGTGGTGCGCATTGTATGGGTGTGTGTTACATTAGATTCACTAGTAGGAGTGAGAAAAACATCACGGGGTGGTGCGCATTGTATGGGTGTGTGTTACATTACATTCACTAGTAGGAGTGAGAAAAACATCACGGGGTGGTGCGCATTGTATGGGTGTGTGTTACATTACATTCACTAGTAGGAGTGAGAAAAACATCACGGGGTGGTGCGCATTGTATGGGTGTGTGTTACATTACATTCACTAGTAGGAGTGAGAAAAACATCACGGGGTGGTGCGCATTTTATGGGTGTGTGTTACATTACATTCACTAGTAGGAGTGAGAAAAACATCACGCGGTGGTGCGCATTGTATGGGTGTGTGTTACATTACATTCACTAGTAGGAGTGAGAAAAACGTCACGCGGTGGTGGGCATTGTATGGGTGTGTGTTACATTACATTCACTAGTAGGAGTGAGAAAAACATCACGGGGTGGTGCGCATTGTATGGGTGTGTGTTACATTACATTCACTAGTAGGAGTGAGAAAAACATCACGGGGTGGTGCGCATTGTATGGGTGTGTGTTACATTAGATTCACTAGTAGGAGGGAGAAAAACATCACGGGGTGGTGCGCATTGTATGGGTGTGTGTTACATTACATTCACTAGTAGGAGTGAGAAAAACATCACGGGGTGGTGCGCATTGTATGGGTGTGTGTTACATTACATTCACTAGTAGGAGTGAGAAAAACATCACGGGGTGGTGCGCATTGTATGGGTGTGTGTTACATTACATTCACTCGTAGGAGTGAGAAAAACATCACGGGGTGGTGCGCATTGTATGGGTGTGTGTTACATTACCTTCACTCGTAGGAGTGAGAAAAACATCACGGGGTGGTGCGCATTGTATGGGTGTGTGTTACATTACATTCACTAGTAGGAGTGAGAAAAACATCACGGGGTGGTGCGCATTGTATGGGTGTGTGTTACATTACATTCACTAGTAGGAGTGAGAAATACATCGCGGGGTGGTGCGCATTGTATGGGTGTGTGTTACATTACATTCACTAGTAGGAGTGAGAAAAACATCACGGGGTGGTGCGCATTGTATGGGTGTGTGTTACGTTACATTCACAAATAGGAGTGAGAAAAACATCACGGGGTGGTGCGCATTGTATGGGTGTGTGTTACATTACATTCACTAGTAGGAGTGAGAAAAACATCACGGGGTGGTGCGCATTGTATGGGTGTTTGTTACATTAGATTCACTAGTAAGAGTGAGAAAATCATCACGGGGTGGTGCGCATTGTATGGGTGTGTGTTACATTACATTCACTAGTAGGAGTGAGAAAAACATCACGGGGTGGTGCGCATCGTATGGGTGTTTGTTACATTAGATTCACTAGTAGGAGTGAGAAAATCATCACGGGGTGGTGCGCATTGTATGGGTGTGTGTTACATTAGATTCACTAGTAGGAGTGAGAAAAACATCACGGGGTGGTGAGCATCGTATGGGTGTGTGTTACATTACATTCACTAGTAGGAGTGAGAAAAACATCACGGGGTGGTGCGCATTGTATGGGTGTGTGTTACATTACATTCACTAGTAGGAGTGAGAAAATCATCACGGGGTGGTGCGCATTTTATGGGTGTGTGTTACATTACATTCACTAGTAGGAGTGAGAAAAACATCACGCGGTGGTGCGCATTGTATGGGTGTGTGTTACATTACATTCACTAGTAGGAGTGAGAAAAACATCACGGGGTGGTGCGCATTGTATGGGTGTGTGTTACATTACATTCACTAGTAGGAGTGAGAAAAACATCACGGGGTGGTGCGCATTGTATGGGTGTGTGTTACATTACATTCACTAGTAGGAGTGAGAAAAACATCACGGGGTGGTGCGCATTGTATGGGTGTGTGTTACATTACCTTCACTCGTAGGAGTGAGAAAAACATCACGGGGTGGTGCGCATTGTATGGGTGTGTGTTACAGTACATTCACTAGTAGGAGTGAGAAAAACATCACGGGGTGGTGCGCATTGTATGGGTGTGTGTTACATTACATTCACTAGTAGGAGTGAGAAAAACATCACGGGGTGCTGCGCATTGTATGGGTGTGTGTTACATTACATTTACTAGTAGGAGTGAGAAAAACATCACGGGGTGGTGCGCATTGTATGGGTGTGTGTTACATTACATTCACTAGTAGGAGTGAGAAAAACATCACGGGGTGGTGCGCATTGTATGGGTGTGTGTTACATTACATTCACTAGTAGGAGTGAGAAAAACATCACGGGGTGGTGCGCATTGTATGGGTGTGTGTTACGTTAGATTCACTAGTAGGAGTGAGAAAAACATCACGGGGTGGTGCGCATTGTATGGGTGTGTGTTACGTTAGACTCACTAGTAGGAGTGAGAAAAACATCACGGGGTGGTGCGCATTGTATGGGTGTGTGTTACATTACATTCACTAGTAGGAGTGAGAAAAACATCACGGGGTGGTGCGCATTGTATGGGTGTTTGTTACATTAGATTCACTAGTAGGAGTGAGAAAATCATCACGGGGTGGTGCGCATTGTATGGGTGTGTGTTACATTACATTCACTAGTAGGAGTGAGAAAAACATCACGGGGTGGTGCGCATTCTATGGGTGTGTGTTACATTACATTCACTAGTAGGAGTGAGAAAAACATCACGGGGTGGTGCGCATTGTATGGGTGTGTGTTACATTACATTCACTAGTAGGAGTGAGAAAAACATCACGGGGTGGTGCGCATTGTATGGGTGTTTGTTACATTAGATTCACTAGTAGGAGTGAGAAAAACATCGCGGGGTGGTGCGCATTGTATGGGTGTGTGTTACATTACATTCACTAGTAGGAGTGAGAAAAACATCACGGGGTGGTGCGCATTGTATGGGTGTGTGTTACATTACATTCACTAGTAGGAGTGAGAAAAACATCACGGGGTGGTGCGCATTGTATGGGTGTGTGTTACATTACATTCACTAGTATGAGTGAGAAAAACATCACGGGGTGGTGCGCATTGTATGCGTGTGTGTTACATTAGATTCACTAGTAGGAGTGAGAAAAACATCGCGGGGTGGTGCGCATTGTATGGGTGTGTGTTACATTACATTCACTAGTATGAGTGAGAAAAACATCACGGGGTGGTGCGCATTGTATGGGTGTGTGTTACATTAGATTCACTAGTAGGAGTGAGAAAAACATCGCGGGGTGGTGCGCATTGTATGGGTGTGTGTTACGTTAGATTCACTAGTAGGAGTGAGAAAAACATCACGGGGTGGTGCGCATTGTATGGGTGTGTGTTACATTACATTCACTAGTAGGAGTGAGAAAAACATCACGGGGTGGTGCGCATTCTATGGGTGTGTGTTACATTACATTCACTAGTAGGAGTGAGAAAAACATCACGGGGTGGTGCGCATTGTATGGGTGTGTGTTACATTACATTCACTAGTAGGAGTGAGAAAAACATCACGGGGTGGTGCGCATTGTATGGATGTGTGTTACATTACATTCACTAGTAGGAGTGAGAAAAACATCACGGGGTGGTGCGCATTGTATGGGTGTGTGTTACATTACATTCACTAGTAGGAGTGAGAAAAACATCACGTGGTGGTGCGCATTGTATGGGTGTGTGTTACATTAGATTCACTAGTAGGAGTGAGAAAAGCATCACGGGGTGGTGCGCATTGTATGTGTGTGTGTTACATTACATTCACTAGTAGGAGTGAGAAAAGCATCACGGGGTGGTGCGCATTGTATGGGTGTGTGTTACATTACATTCACTAGTAGGAGTGAGAAAAACATCACGGGGTGGTGCGCATTGTATGGGTGTGTGTTACATTACATTCACTCGTAGGAGTGAGAAAAACATCACGGGGTGGTGCCCATTTATGGGTGTGTGTTACATTACATTCACTAGTAGGAGTGAGAAAAACATCACGGGGTGGTGCGCATTGTATGGGTGTGTGTTACATTACATTCACTAGTAGGAGTGAGAAAAACATCACGGGGTGGTGCGCATTGTATGGGTGTGTGTTACACTACATGCACAAATAGGAGTGAGAAAAACATCACGGGGTGGTGCGCATTGTATGGGTGTGTGTTACACTACATTCACTAGTAGGAGTGAGAAAAACATCACGGGGTGGTGCGCATTGTATGGGTGTTTGTTACATTAGATTCACTAGTAAGAGTGAGAAAATCATCACGGGGTGGTGCGCATTGTATGGGTGTGTGTTACATTACATTCACTAGTAGGAGTGAGAAAAACATCACGGGGTGGTGCGCATTGTATGGGTGTGTGTTACATTAGATTCACTAGTAGGAGTGAGAAAATCATCACGGGGTGGTGCGCATTGTATGGGTGTGTGTTACATTAGATTCACTAGTAGGAGTGAGAAAAACATCACGGGGTGGTGCGCATTGTATGGGTGTGTGTTACATTACATTCACTAGTAGGAGTGAGAAAAACATCACGGGGTGGTGCGCATTGTATGGGTGTGTGTTACATTACATTCACTAGTAGGAGTGAGAAAAACATCACGGGGTGGTGCGCATTGTATGGGTGTGTGTTACATTACATTCACTAGTAGGAGTGAGAAAAACATCACGGGGTGGTGCGCATTTTATGGGTGTGTGTTACATTACATTCACTAGTAGGAGTGAGAAAAACATCACGCGGTGGTGCGCATTGTATGGGTGTGTGTTACATTACATTCACTAGTAGGAGTGAGAAAAACGTCACGCGGTGGTGGGCATTGTATGGGTGTGTGTTACATTACATTCACTAGTAGGAGTGAGAAAAACATCACGGGGTGGTGCGCATTGTATGGGTGTGTGTTACATTACATTCACTAGTAGGAGTGAGAAAAACATCACGGGGTGGTGCGCATTGTATGGGTGTGTGTTACATTAGATTCACTAGTAGGAGGGAGAAAAACATCACGGGGTGGTGCGCATTGTATGGGTGTGTGTTACATTACATTCACTAGTAGGAGTGAGAAAAACATCACGGGGTGGTGCGCATTGTATGGGTGTGTGTTACATTACATTCACTAGTAGGAGTGAGAAAAACATCACGGGGTGGTGCGCATTGTATGGGTGTGTGTTACATTACATTCACTCGTAGGAGTGAGAAAAACATCACGGGGTGGTGCGCATTGTATGGGTGTGTGTTACATTACCTTCACTCGTAGGAGTGAGAAAAACATCACGGGGTGGTGCGCATTGTATGGGTGTGTGTTACATTACATTCACTAGTAGGAGTGAGAAAAACATCACGGGGTGGTGCGCATTGTATGGGTGTGTGTTACATTACATTCACTAGTAGGAGTGAGAAATACATCGCGGGGTGGTGCGCATTGTATGGGTGTGTGTTACATTACATTCACTAGTAGGAGTGAGAAAAACATCACGGGGTGGTGCGCATTGTATGGGTGTGTGTTACGTTACATTCACAAATAGGAGTGAGAAAAACATCACGGGGTGGTGCGCATTGTATGGGTGTGTGTTACATTACATTCACTAGTAGGAGTGAGAAAAACATCACGGGGTGGTGCGCATTGTATGGGTGTTTGTTACATTAGATTCACTAGTAAGAGTGAGAAAATCATCACGGGGTGGTGCGCATTGTATGGGTGTGTGTTACATTACATTCACTAGTAGGAGTGAGAAAAACATCACGGGGTGGTGCGCATCGTATGGGTGTTTGTTACATTAGATTCACTAGTAGGAGTGAGAAAATCATCACGGGGTGGTGCGCATTGTATGGGTGTGTGTTACATTAGATTCACTAGTAGGAGTGAGAAAAACATCACGGGGTGGTGAGCATCGTATGGGTGTGTGTTACATTACATTCACTAGTAGGAGTGAGAAAAACATCACGGGGTGGTGCGCATTGTATGGGTGTGTGTTACATTACATTCACTAGTAGGAGTGAGAAAATCATCACGGGGTGGTGCGCATTTTATGGGTGTGTGTTACATTACATTCACTAGTAGGAGTGAGAAAAACATCACGCGGTGGTGCGCATTGTATGCGTGTGTGTTACATTAGATTCACTAGTATGAGTGAGAAAAACTTCACGGGGTGGTGCGCATTGTATGGGTGTGTGTTACATTACATTCACTAGTAGGAGTGAGAAAAACATCACGGGGTGGTGCGCATTGTATGGGTGTGTGTTACATTACATTCACAAATAGGAGTGAGAAAAACATCACGGGGTGGTGCGCATTGTATGGGTGTGTGTTACATTACATTCACTAGTAGGAGTGAGAAAAACATCACGGGGTGGTGCGCATTGTATGGGTGTTTGTTACATTAGATTCACTAGTAGGAGTGAGAAAAGCATCACGGGGTGGTGCGCATTGTATGGGTGTGTGTTACATTACATTCACTAGTAGGAGTGAGAAAAACATCACGGGGTGGTGCGCATTGTATGGGTGTGTGTTACATTACATTCACTAGTAAGAGTGAGAAAAACATCACGGGGTGGTGCGCATTGTATGGGTGTGTGTTACATTACATTCACTAGTATGCGTGAGAAAAACATCACGGGGTGGTGCGCATTGTATGCGTGTGTGTTACATTAGATTCACTAGTATGAGTGAGAAAAACTTCACGGGGTGGTGCGCATTGTATTCGTGTGTGTTACATTAGATTCACTAGTAGGAGTGAGAAAAACAAAACGGGGTGGTGCGCATTGTATGGGTGTGTGTTACATTACATTCACTAGTAGGAGTGAGAAAAACATCACGGGGTGGTGCGCATTGTATGCGTGTGTGTTACATTAGATTCACTAGTAGGAGTGAGAAAAACATCACGGGGTGGTGCGCATTGTATGGGTGTGTGTTACATTACATTCACTAGTAGGAGTGAGAAAAACATCACGGGGTGGTGCGCATTGTATGGGTGTGTGTTACATTAGATTCACTAGTAGGAGTGAGAAAAACATCACGGGGTGGTGCGCATTGTATGGGTGTGTGTTACATTAGATTCACTAGTAGGAGTGAGAAAAACATCACGGGGTGGTGCGCATTGTATGGGTGTGTGTTACATTACATTCACTAGTAGGAGTGAGAAAAACATCACGGGGTGGTGCGCATTGTATGGGTGTGTGTTACATTACATTCACTAGTAGGAGTGAGAAAAACATCACGGGGTGGTGCGCATTGTATGGGTGTGTGTTACATTACATTCACTAGTAGGAGTGAGAAAAACATCACGGGGTGGTGCGCATTGTATGCGTGTGTGTTACATTAGATTCACTAGTAGGAGTGAGAAAAACAAAACGGGGTGGTGCGCATTGTATGGGTGTGTGTTACATTACATTCACTAGTAGGAGTGAGAAAAACATCACGGGGTGGTGCGCATTGTATGCGTGTGTGTTACATTAGATTCACTAGTAGGAGTGAGAAAAACATCACGGGGTGGTGCGCATTGTATGGGTGTGTGTTACATTACATTCACTAGTAGGAGTGAGAAAAACATCACGGGGTGGTGCGCATTGTATGGGTGTGTGTTACATTACATTCACTAGTAGGAGTGAGAGAAACATCACGGGGTGGTGCGCATTGTATGGGTGTGTGTTACGTTAGATTCACTAGTAGGAGTGAGAAAAACATCACGGGGTGGTGCGCATTGTATGGGTGTGTGTTACATTACATTCACTAGTAGGAGTGAGAAAAACATCACGGGGTGGTGCGCATTGTATGGATGTGTGTTACATTACATTCACTAGTAGGAGTGAGAAAAACATCACGGGGTGGTGCGCATTGTATGGGTGTGTGTTACATTACATTCACTAGTAGGAGTGAGAAAAACATCACGGGGTGGTGCGCATTGTATGGGTGTGTGTTACATTACATTCACTAGTAGGAGTGAGAAAAACATCACGGGGTGGTGCGCATTGTATGGGTGTGTGTTACATTACCTTCACTCGTAGGAGTGAGAAAAACATCACGGGGTGGTGCGCATTGTATGGGTGTGTGTTACATTACATTCACTAGTAGGAGTGAGAAAAACATCACGGGGTGGTGCGCATTGTATGCGTGTGTGTTACATTAGATTCACTAGTAGGAGTGAGAAAAACATCGCGGGGTGGTGCGCATTGTATGGGTGTGTGTTACATTACATTCACTAGTATGAGTGAGAAAAACATCGCGGGGTGGTGCGCATTGTATGGGTGTGTGTTACATTAGATTCACTAGTAGGAGTGAGAAAAACATCGCGGGGTGGTGCGCATTGTATGGGTGTGTGTTACGTTAGATTCACTAGTAGGAGTGAGAAAAACATCACGGGGTGGTGCGCATTGTATGGGTGTGTGTTACATTAGATTCACTAGTAGGAGTGAGAAAAACATCACGGGGTGGTGCGCATTGTATGGGTGTGTGTTACATTACATTCACTAGTAGGAGTGAGAAAAACATCACGGGGTGGTGCGCATTGTATGGGTGTGTGTTACATTACATTCACTAGTAGGAGTGAGAAAAACATCACGGGGTGGTGCGCATTGTATGGGTGTGTGTTACATTACATTCACTAGTAGGAGTGAGAAAAACATCACGGGGTGGTGCGCATTGTATGGGTGTGTGTTACATTACATTCACTAGTAGGAGTGAGAAAAACATCACGGGGTGGTGCGCATTGTATGGGTGTGTGTTACATTACATTCACTAGTAGGAGTGAGAAAAACATCACGTGGTGGTGCGCATTGTATGGGTGTGTGTTACATTAGATTCACTAGTAGGAGTGAGAAAAGCATCACGGGGTGGTGCGCATTGTATGTGTGTGTGTTACATTACATTCACTAGTAGGAGTGAGAAAAACATCACGGGGAGGTGCGCATTGTATGGGTGTGTGTTACATTACATTCACTAGCAGGAGTGAGAAAAACATCACGGGGTGGTGCGCATTGTATGGGTGTGTGTTACATTACATTCACTCGTAGGAGTGAGAAAAACATCACGGGGTGGTGCCCATTTATGGGTGTGTGTTACATTACATTCACTAGTAGGAGCGAGAAAAACATCACGGGGTGGTGCGCATTGTATGGGTGTGTGTTACATTACATTCACTAGTAGGAGCGAGAAAAACATCACGGGGTGGTGCGCATTGTATGGGTGTGTGTTACGTTACATTCACTAGTAGGAGCGAGAAATACATCACGGGGTGGTGCGCATTGTATGGGTGTGTGTTACATTACATTCAATAGTAGGAGCGAGAAAAACATCACGGGGTGGTGCGCATTGTATGGGTGTGTGTTACATTACATTCACTACTAGGAGTGAGAAAAACATCACGCGGTGGTGCGCATTGTATGGGTGTGTGTTACATTACATTCACTAGTAGGAGTGAGAAAAACATCACGGGGTGGTGCGCATTGTATGGGTGTGTGTTACATTACATTCACTAGTAGGAGTGAGAAAAACATCACGGGGTGGTGCGCATTGTATGGGTGTGTGTTACATTACATTCACTAGTAGGAGTGAGAAAATCATCACGGGGTGGTGCGCATTTTATGGGTGTGTGTTACATTACATTCACTAGTAGGAGTGAGAAAAACATCACGCGGTGGTGCGCATTGTATGGGTGTGTGTTACATTACATTCACTAGTAGGAGTGAGAAAAACATCACGGGGTGGTGCGCATTGTATGGGTGTGTGTTACATTACATTCACTAGTAGGAGTGAGAAAAACATCACGGGGTGGTGCGCATTGTATGGGTGTGTGTTACATTACATTCACTAGTAGGAGTGAGAAAAACATCACGGGGTGGTGCGCATTGTATGGGTGTGTGTTACATTACCTTCACTCGTAGGAGTGAGAAAAACATCACGGGGTGGTGCGCATTGTATGGGTGTGTGTTACAGTACATTCACTAGTAGGAGTGAGAAAAACATCACGGGGTGGTGCGCATTGTATGGGTGTGTGTTACATTACATTCACTAGTAGGAGTGAGAAAAACATCACGGGGTGGTGCGCATTGTATGGGTGTGTGTTACATTACATTTACTAGTAGGAGTGAGAAAAACATCACGGGGTGGTGCGCATTGTATGGGTGTGTGTTACATTACATTCACTAGTAGGAGTGAGAAAAACATCACGGGGTGGTGCGCATTGTATGGGTGTGTGTTACATTACATTCACTAGTAGGAGTGAGAAAAACATCACGGGGTGGTGCGCATTGTATGGGTGTGTGTTACGTTAGATTCACTAGTAGGAGTGAGAAAAACATCACGGGGTGGTGCGCATTGTATGGGTGTGTGTTACGTTAGACTCACTAGTAGGAGTGAGAAAAACATCACGGGGTGGTGCGCATTGTATGGGTGTGTGTTACATTACATTCACTAGTAGGAGTGAGAAAAACATCACGGGGTGGTGCGCATTGTATGGGTGTTTGTTACATTAGATTCACTAGTAGGAGTGAGAAAATCATCACGGGGTGGTGCGCATTGTATGGGTGTGTGTTACATTACATTCACTAGTAGGAGTGAGAAAAACATCACGGGGTGGTGCGCATTCTATGGGTGTGTGTTACATTACATTCACTAGTAGGAGTGAGAAAAACATCACGGGGTGGTGCGCATTGTATGGGTGTGTGTTACATTACATTCACTAGTAGGAGTGAGAAAAACATCACGGGGTGGTGCGCATTGTATGGGTGTTTGTTACATTAGATTCACTAGTAGGAGTGAGAAAAACATCGCGGGGTGGTGCGCATTGTATGGGTGTGTGTTACATTACATTCACTAGTAGGAGTGAGAAAAACATCACGGGGTGGTGCGCATTGTATGGGTGTGTGTTACATTACATTCACTAGTAGGAGTGAGAAAAACATCACGGGGTGGTGCGCATTGTATGGGTGTGTGTTACATTACATTCACTAGTATGAGTGAGAAAAACATCACGGGGTGGTGCGCAATGTATGCGTGTGTGTTACATTAGATTCACTAGTAGGAGTGAGAAAAACATCACGGGGTGGTGCGCATTGTATGGGTGTGTGTTACATTACATTCACTAGTATGAGTGAGAAAAACATCACGGGGTGGTGCGCATTGTATGCGTGTGTGTTACATTAGATTCACTAGTAGGAGTGAGAAAAACATCGCGGGGTGGTGCGCATTGTATGGGTGTGTGTTACATTACATTCACTAGTATGAGTGAGAAAAACATCACGGGGTGGTGCGCATTGTATGGGTGTGTGTTACATTAGATTCACTAGTAGGAGTGAGAAAAACATCGCGGGGTGGTGCGCATTGTATGGGTGTGTGTTACGTTAGATTCACTAGTAGGAGTGAGAAAAACATCACGGGGTGGTGCGCATTGTATGGGTGTGTGTTACATTAGATTCACTAGTAGGAGTGAGAAAAACATCACGGGGTGGTGCGCATTGTATGGGTGTGTGTTACATTACATTCACTAGTAGGAGTGAGAAAAACATCACGGGGTGGTGCGCATTCTATGGGTGTGTGTTACATTACATTCACTAGTAGGAGTGAGAAAAACATCACGGGGTGGTGCGCATTGTATGGGTGTGTGTTACATTACATTCACTAGTAGGAGTGAGAAAAACATCACGGGGTGGTGCGCATTGTATGGATGTGTGTTACATTACATTCACTAGTAGGAGTGAGAAAAACATCACGGGGTGGTGCGCATTGTATGGGTGTGTGTTACATTACATTCACTAGTAGGAGTGAGAAAAACATCACGTGGTGGTGCGCATTGTATGGGTGTGTGTTACATTAGATTCACTAGTAGGAGTGAGAAAAGCATCACGGGGTGGTGCGCATTGTATGTGTGTGTGTTACATTACATTCACTAGTAGGAGTGAGAAAAGCATCACGGGGTGGTGCGCATTGTATGGGTGTGTGTTACATTACATTCACTAGTAGGAGTGAGAAAAACATCACGGGGTGGTGCGCATTGTATGGGTGTGTGTTACATTACATTCACTCGTAGGAGTGAGAAAAACATCACGGGGTGGTGCCCATTTATGGGTGTGTGTTACATTACATTCACTAGTAGGAGTGAGAAAAACATCACGGGGTGGTGCGCATTGTATGGGTGTGTGTTACATTACATTCACTAGTAGGAGTGAGAAAAACATCACGGGGTGGTGCGCATTGTATGGGTGTGTGTTACACTACATGCACAAATAGGAGTGAGAAAAACATCACGGGGTGGTGCGCATTGTATGGGTGTGTGTTACACTACATTCACTAGTAGGAGTGAGAAAAACATCACGGGGTGGTGCGCATTGTATGGGTGTTTGTTACATTAGATTCACTAGTAAGAGTGAGAAAATCATCACGGGGTGGTGCGCATTGTATGGGTGTGTGTTACATTACATTCACTAGTAGGAGTGAGAAAAACATCACGGGGTGGTGCGCATTGTATGGGTGTGTGTTACATTAGATTCACTAGTAGGAGTGAGAAAATCATCACGGGGTGGTGCGCATTGTATGGGTGTGTGTTACATTAGATTCACTAGTAGGAGTGAGAAAAACATCACGGGGTGGTGCGCATTGTATGGGTGTGTGTTACATTACATTCACTAGTAGGAGTGAGAAAAACATCACGGGGTGGTGCGCATTGTATGGGTGTGTGTTACATTACATTCACTAGTAGGAGTGAGAAAAACATCACGGGGTGGTGCGCATTGTATGGGTGTGTGTTACATTACATTCACTAGTAGGAGTGAGAAAAACATCACGGGGTGGTGCGCATTTTATGGGTGTGTGTTACATTACATTCACTAGTAGGAGTGAGAAAAACATCACGCGGTGGTGCGCATTGTATGGGTGTGTGTTACATTACATTCACTAGTAGGAGTGAGAAAAACGTCACGCGGTGGTGGGCATTGTATGGGTGTGTGTTACATTACATTCACTAGTAGGAGTGAGAAAAACATCACGGGGTGGTGCGCATTGTATGGGTGTGTGTTACATTACATTCACTAGTAGGAGTGAGAAAAACATCACGGGGTGGTGCGCATTGTATGGGTGTGTGTTACATTAGATTCACTAGTAGGAGGGAGAAAAACATCACGGGGTGGTGCGCATTGTATGGGTGTGTGTTACATTACATTCACTAGTAGGAGTGAGAAAAACATCACGGGGTGGTGCGCATTGTATGGGTGTGTGTTACATTACATTCACTAGTAGGAGTGAGAAAAACATCACGGGGTGGTGCGCATTGTATGGGTGTGTGTTACATTACATTCACTCGTAGGAGTGAGAAAAACATCACGGGGTGGTGCGCATTGTATGGGTGTGTGTTACATTACCTTCACTCGTAGGAGTGAGAAAAACATCACGGGGTGGTGCGCATTGTATGGGTGTGTGTTACATTACATTCACTAGTAGGAGTGAGAAAAACATCACGGGGTGGTGCGCATTGTATGGGTGTGTGTTACATTACATTCACTAGTAGGAGTGAGAAATACATCGCGGGGTGGTGCGCATTGTATGGGTGTGTGTTACATTACATTCACTAGTAGGAGTGAGAAAAACATCACGGGGTGGTGCGCATTGTATGGGTGTGTGTTACGTTACATTCACAAATAGGAGTGAGAAAAACATCACGGGGTGGTGCGCATTGTATGGGTGTGTGTTACATTACATTCACTAGTAGGAGTGAGAAAAACATCACGGGGTGGTGCGCATTGTATGGGTGTTTGTTACATTAGATTCACTAGTAAGAGTGAGAAAATCATCACGGGGTGGTGCGCATTGTATGGGTGTGTGTTACATTACATTCACTAGTAGGAGTGAGAAAAACATCACGGGGTGGTGCGCATCGTATGGGTGTTTGTTACATTAGATTCACTAGTAGGAGTGAGAAAATCATCACGGGGTGGTGCGCATTGTATGGGTGTGTGTTACATTAGATTCACTAGTAGGAGTGAGAAAAACATCACGGGGTGGTGAGCATCGTATGGGTGTGTGTTACATTACATTCACTAGTAGGAGTGAGAAAAACATCACGGGGTGGTGCGCATTGTATGGGTGTGTGTTACATTACATTCACTAGTAGGAGTGAGAAAATCATCACGGGGTGGTGCGCATTTTATGGGTGTGTGTTACATTACATTCACTAGTAGGAGTGAGAAAAACATCACGCGGTGGTGCGCATTGTATGGGTGTGTGTTACATTACATTCACTAGTAGGAGTGAGAAAAACATCACGGGGTGGTGCGCATTGTATGGGTGTGTGTTACATTACATTCACTAGTAGGAGTGAGAAAAACATCACGGGGTGGTGCGCATTGTATGGGTGTGTGTTACATTACATTCACTAGTAGGAGTGAGAAAAACATCACGGGGTGGTGCGCATTGTATGGGTGTGTGTTACATTACCTTCACTCGTAGGAGTGAGAAAAACATCACGGGGTGGTGCGCATTGTATGGGTGTGTGTTACAGTACATTCACTAGTAGGAGTGAGAAAAACATCACGGGGTGGTGCGCATTGTATGGGTGTGTGTTACATTACATTCACTAGTAGGAGTGAGAAAAACATCACGGGGTGCTGCGCATTGTATGGGTGTGTGTTACATTACATTTACTAGTAGGAGTGAGAAAAACATCACGGGGTGGTGCGCATTGTATGGGTGTGTGTTACATTACATTCACTAGTAGGAGTGAGAAAAACATCACGGGGTGGTGCGCATTGTATGGGTGTGTGTTACATTACATTCACTAGTAGGAGTGAGAAAAACATCACGGGGTGGTGCGCATTGTATGGGTGTGTGTTACGTTAGATTCACTAGTAGGAGTGAGAAAAACATCACGGGGTGGTGCGCATTGTATGGGTGTGTGTTACGTTAGACTCACTAGTAGGAGTGAGAAAAACATCACGGGGTGGTGCGCATTGTATGGGTGTGTGTTACATTACATTCACTAGTAGGAGTGAGAAAAACATCACGGGGTGGTGCGCATTGTATGGGTGTTTGTTACATTAGATTCACTAGTAGGAGTGAGAAAATCATCACGGGGTGGTGCGCATTGTATGGGTGTGTGTTACATTACATTCACTAGTAGGAGTGAGAAAAACATCACGGGGTGGTGCGCATTCTATGGGTGTGTGTTACATTACATTCACTAGTAGGAGTGAGAAAAACATCACGGGGTGGTGCGCATTGTATGGGTGTGTGTTACATTACATTCACTAGTAGGAGTGAGAAAAACATCACGGGGTGGTGCGCATTGTATGGGTGTTTGTTACATTAGATTCACTAGTAGGAGTGAGAAAAACATCGCGGGGTGGTGCGCATTGTATGGGTGTGTGTTACATTACATTCACTAGTAGGAGTGAGAAAAACATCACGGGGTGGTGCGCATTGTATGGGTGTGTGTTACATTACATTCACTAGTAGGAGTGAGAAAAACATCACGGGGTGGTGCGCATTGTATGGGTGTGTGTTACATTACATTCACTAGTATGAGTGAGAAAAACATCACGGGGTGGTGCGCATTGTATGCGTGTGTGTTACATTAGATTCACTAGTAGGAGTGAGAAAAACATCGCGGGGTGGTGCGCATTGTATGGGTGTGTGTTACATTACATTCACTAGTATGAGTGAGAAAAACATCACGGGGTGGTGCGCATTGTATGGGTGTGTGTTACATTAGATTCACTAGTAGGAGTGAGAAAAACATCGCGGGGTGGTGCGCATTGTATGGGTGTGTGTTACGTTAGATTCACTAGTAGGAGTGAGAAAAACATCACGGGGTGGTGCGCATTGTATGGGTGTGTGTTACATTACATTCACTAGTAGGAGTGAGAAAAACATCACGGGGTGGTGCGCATTCTATGGGTGTGTGTTACATTACATTCACTAGTAGGAGTGAGAAAAACATCACGGGGTGGTGCGCATTGTATGGGTGTGTGTTACATTACATTCACTAGTAGGAGTGAGAAAAACATCACGGGGTGGTGCGCATTGTATGGATGTGTGTTACATTACATTCACTAGTAGGAGTGAGAAAAACATCACGGGGTGGTGCGCATTGTATGGGTGTGTGTTACATTACATTCACTAGTAGGAGTGAGAAAAACATCACGTGGTGGTGCGCATTGTATGGGTGTGTGTTACATTAGATTCACTAGTAGGAGTGAGAAAAGCATCACGGGGTGGTGCGCATTGTATGTGTGTGTGTTACATTACATTCACTAGTAGGAGTGAGAAAAGCATCACGGGGTGGTGCGCATTGTATGGGTGTGTGTTACATTACATTCACTAGTAGGAGTGAGAAAAACATCACGGGGTGGTGCGCATTGTATGGGTGTGTGTTACATTACATTCACTCGTAGGAGTGAGAAAAACATCACGGGGTGGTGCCCATTTATGGGTGTGTGTTACATTACATTCACTAGTAGGAGTGAGAAAAACATCACGGGGTGGTGCGCATTGTATGGGTGTGTGTTACATTACATTCACTAGTAGGAGTGAGAAAAACATCACGGGGTGGTGCGCATTGTATGGGTGTGTGTTACACTACATGCACAAATAGGAGTGAGAAAAACATCACGGGGTGGTGCGCATTGTATGGGTGTGTGTTACACTACATTCACTAGTAGGAGTGAGAAAAACATCACGGGGTGGTGCGCATTGTATGGGTGTTTGTTACATTAGATTCACTAGTAAGAGTGAGAAAATCATCACGGGGTGGTGCGCATTGTATGGGTGTGTGTTACATTACATTCACTAGTAGGAGTGAGAAAAACATCACGGGGTGGTGCGCATTGTATGGGTGTGTGTTACATTAGATTCACTAGTAGGAGTGAGAAAATCATCACGGGGTGGTGCGCATTGTATGGGTGTGTGTTACATTAGATTCACTAGTAGGAGTGAGAAAAACATCACGGGGTGGTGCGCATTGTATGGGTGTGTGTTACATTACATTCACTAGTAGGAGTGAGAAAAACATCACGGGGTGGTGCGCATTGTATGGGTGTGTGTTACATTACATTCACTAGTAGGAGTGAGAAAAACATCACGGGGTGGTGCGCATTGTATGGGTGTGTGTTACATTACATTCACTAGTAGGAGTGAGAAAAACATCACGGGGTGGTGCGCATTTTATGGGTGTGTGTTACATTACATTCACTAGTAGGAGTGAGAAAAACATCACGCGGTGGTGCGCATTGTATGGGTGTGTGTTACATTACATTCACTAGTAGGAGTGAGAAAAACGTCACGCGGTGGTGGGCATTGTATGGGTGTGTGTTACATTACATTCACTAGTAGGAGTGAGAAAAACATCACGGGGTGGTGCGCATTGTATGGGTGTGTGTTACATTACATTCACTAGTAGGAGTGAGAAAAACATCACGGGGTGGTGCGCATTGTATGGGTGTGTGTTACATTAGATTCACTAGTAGGAGGGAGAAAAACATCACGGGGTGGTGCGCATTGTATGGGTGTGTGTTACATTACATTCACTAGTAGGAGTGAGAAAAACATCACGGGGTGGTGCGCATTGTATGGGTGTGTGTTACATTACATTCACTAGTAGGAGTGAGAAAAACATCACGGGGTGGTGCGCATTGTATGGGTGTGTGTTACATTACATTCACTCGTAGGAGTGAGAAAAACATCACGGGGTGGTGCGCATTGTATGGGTGTGTGTTACATTACCTTCACTCGTAGGAGTGAGAAAAACATCACGGGGTGGTGCGCATTGTATGGGTGTGTGTTACATTACATTCACTAGTAGGAGTGAGAAAAACATCACGGGGTGGTGCGCATTGTATGGGTGTGTGTTACATTACATTCACTAGTAGGAGTGAGAAATACATCGCGGGGTGGTGCGCATTGTATGGGTGTGTGTTACATTACATTCACTAGTAGGAGTGAGAAAAACATCACGGGGTGGTGCGCATTGTATGGGTGTGTGTTACGTTACATTCACAAATAGGAGTGAGAAAAACATCACGGGGTGGTGCGCATTGTATGGGTGTGTGTTACATTACATTCACTAGTAGGAGTGAGAAAAACATCACGGGGTGGTGCGCATTGTATGGGTGTTTGTTACATTAGATTCACTAGTAAGAGTGAGAAAATCATCACGGGGTGGTGCGCATTGTATGGGTGTGTGTTACATTACATTCACTAGTAGGAGTGAGAAAAACATCACGGGGTGGTGCGCATCGTATGGGTGTTTGTTACATTAGATTCACTAGTAGGAGTGAGAAAATCATCACGGGGTGGTGCGCATTGTATGGGTGTGTGTTACATTAGATTCACTAGTAGGAGTGAGAAAAACATCACGGGGTGGTGAGCATCGTATGGGTGTGTGTTACATTACATTCACTAGTAGGAGTGAGAAAAACATCACGGGGTGGTGCGCATTGTATGGGTGTGTGTTACATTACATTCACTAGTAGGAGTGAGAAAATCATCACGGGGTGGTGCGCATTTTATGGGTGTGTGTTACATTACATTCACTAGTAGGAGTGAGAAAAACATCACGCGGTGGTGCGCATTGTATGGGTGTGTGTTACATTACATTCACTAGTAGGAGTGAGAAAAACATCACGGGGTGGTGCGCATTGTATGGGTGTGTGTTACATTACATTCACTAGTAGGAGTGAGAAAAACATCACGGGGTGGTGCGCATTGTATGGGTGTGTGTTACATTACATTCACTAGTAGGAGTGAGAAAAACATCACGGGGTGGTGCGCATTGTATGGGTGTGTGTTACATTACCTTCACTCGTAGGAGTGAGAAAAACATCACGGGGTGGTGCGCATTGTATGGGTGTGTGTTACAGTACATTCACTAGTAGGAGTGAGAAAAACATCACGGGGTGGTGCGCATTGTATGGGTGTGTGTTACATTACATTCACTAGTAGGAGTGAGAAAAACATCACGGGGTGCTGCGCATTGTATGGGTGTGTGTTACATTACATTTACTAGTAGGAGTGAGAAAAACATCACGGGGTGGTGCGCATTGTATGGGTGTGTGTTACATTACATTCACTAGTAGGAGTGAGAAAAACATCACGGGGTGGTGCGCATTGTATGGGTGTGTGTTACATTACATTCACTAGTAGGAGTGAGAAAAACATCACGGGGTGGTGCGCATTGTATGGGTGTGTGTTACGTTAGATTCACTAGTAGGAGTGAGAAAAACATCACGGGGTGGTGCGCATTGTATGGGTGTGTGTTACGTTAGACTCACTAGTAGGAGTGAGAAAAACATCACGGGGTGGTGCGCATTGTATGGGTGTGTGTTACATTACATTCACTAGTAGGAGTGAGAAAAACATCACGGGGTGGTGCGCATTGTATGGGTGTTTGTTACATTAGATTCACTAGTAGGAGTGAGAAAATCATCACGGGGTGGTGCGCATTGTATGGGTGTGTGTTACATTACATTCACTAGTAGGAGTGAGAAAAACATCACGGGGTGGTGCGCATTCTATGGGTGTGTGTTACATTACATTCACTAGTAGGAGTGAGAAAAACATCACGGGGTGGTGCGCATTGTATGGGTGTGTGTTACATTACATTCACTAGTAGGAGTGAGAAAAACATCACGGGGTGGTGCGCATTGTATGGGTGTTTGTTACATTAGATTCACTAGTAGGAGTGAGAAAAACATCGCGGGGTGGTGCGCATTGTATGGGTGTGTGTTACATTACATTCACTAGTAGGAGTGAGAAAAACATCACGGGGTGGTGCGCATTGTATGGGTGTGTGTTACATTACATTCACTAGTAGGAGTGAGAAAAACATCACGGGGTGGTGCGCATTGTATGGGTGTGTGTTACATTACATTCACTAGTATGAGTGAGAAAAACATCACGGGGTGGTGCGCATTGTATGCGTGTGTGTTACATTAGATTCACTAGTAGGAGTGAGAAAAACATCGCGGGGTGGTGCGCATTGTATGGGTGTGTGTTACATTACATTCACTAGTATGAGTGAGAAAAACATCACGGGGTGGTGCGCATTGTATGGGTGTGTGTTACATTAGATTCACTAGTAGGAGTGAGAAAAACATCGCGGGGTGGTGCGCATTGTATGGGTGTGTGTTACGTTAGATTCACTAGTAGGAGTGAGAAAAACATCACGGGGTGGTGCGCATTGTATGGGTGTGTGTTACATTAGATTCACTAGTAGGAGTGAGAAAAACATCACGGGGTGGTGCGCATTGTATGGGTGTGTGTTACATTACATTCACTAGTAGGAGTGAGAAAAACATCACGGGGTGGTGCGCATTCTATGGGTGTGTGTTACATTACATTCACTAGTAGGAGTGAGAAAAACATCACGGGGTGGTGCGCATTGTATGGGTGTGTGTTACATTACATTCACTAGTAGGAGTGAGAAAAACATCACGGGGTGGTGCGCATTGTATGGATGTGTGTTACATTACATTCACTAGTAGGAGTGAGAAAAACATCACGGGGTGGTGCGCATTGTATGGGTGTGTGTTACATTACATTCACTAGTAGGAGTGAGAAAAACATCACGTGGTGGTGCGCATTGTATGGGTGTGTGTTACATTAGATTCACTAGTAGGAGTGAGAAAAGCATCACGGGGTGGTGCGCATTGTATGTGTGTGTGTTACATTACATTCACTCGTAGGAGTGAGAAAAACATCACGGGGTGGTGCGCATTGTATGGGTGTGTGTTACATTACATTCACTAGTAGGAGTGAGAAAAACATCACGGGGTGGTGCGCATTGTATGGGTGTGTGTTACATTACATTCACTCGTAGGAGTGAGAAAAACATCACGGGGTGGTGCCCATTTATGGGTGTGTGTTACATTACATTCACTAGTAGGAGTGAGAAAAACATCACGGGGTGGTGCGCATTGTATGGGTGTGTGTTACATTACATTCACTAGTAGGAGTGAGAAAAACATCACGGGGTGGTGCGCATTGTATGGGTGTGTGTTACACTACATGCACAAATAGGAGTGAGAAAAACATCACGGGGTGGTGCGCATTGTATGGGTGTGTGTTACACTACATTCACTAGTAGGAGTGAGAAAAACATCACGGGGTGGTGCGCATTGTATGGGTGTTTGTTACATTAGATTCACTAGTAAGAGTGAGAAAATCATCACGGGGTGGTGCGCATTGTATGGGTGTGTGTTACATTACATTCACTAGTAGGAGTGAGAAAAACATCACGGGGTGGTGCGCATTGTATGGGTGTGTGTTACATTAGATTCACTAGTAGGAGTGAGAAAATCATCACGGGGTGGTGCGCATTGTATGGGTGTGTGTTACATTAGATTCACTAGTAGGAGTGAGAAAAACATCACGGGGTGGTGCGCATTGTATGGGTGTGTGTTACATTACATTCACTAGTAGGAGTGAGAAAAACATCACGGGGTGGTGCGCATTGTATGGGTGTGTGTTACATTACATTCACTAGTAGGAGTGAGAAAAACATCACGGGGTGGTGCGCATTGTATGGGTGTGTGTTACATTACATTCACTAGTAGGAGTGAGAAAAACATCACGGGGTGGTGCGCATTTTATGGGTGTGTGTTACATTACATTCACTAGTAGGAGTGAGAAAAACGTCACGCGGTGGTGCGCATTGTATGGGTGTGTGTTACATTACATTCACTAGTAGGAGTGAGAAAAACGTCACGCGGTGGTGGGCATTGTATGGGTGTGTGTTACATTACATTCACTAGTAGGAGTGAGAAAAACATCACGGGGTGGTGCGCATTGTATGGGTGTGTGTTACATTACATTCACTAGTAGGAGTGAGAAAAACATCACGGGGTGGTGCGCATTGTATGGGTGTGTGTTACATTAGATTCACTAGTAGGAGGGAGAAAAACATCACGGGGTGGTGCGCATTGTATGGGTGTGTGTTACATTACATTCACTAGTAGGAGTGAGAAAAACATCACGGGGTGGTGCGCATTGTATGGGTGTGTGTTACATTACATTCACTAGTAGGAGTGAGAAAAACATCACGGGGTGGTGCGCATTGTATGGGTGTGTGTTACATTACATTCACTCGTAGGAGTGAGAAAAACATCACGGGGTGGTGCGCATTGTATGGGTGTGTGTTACATTACATTCACTCGTAGGAGTGAGAAAAACATCACGGGGTGGTGCGCATTGTATGGGTGTGTGTTACATTACATTCACTAGTAGGAGTGAGAAAAACATCACGGGGTGGTGCGCATTGTATGGGTGTGTGTTACGTTACATTCACTAGTAGGAGTGAGAAAAACATCACGGGGTGGTGCGCATTGTATGGGTGTGTGTTACGTTACATTCACAAATAGGAGTGAGAAAAACATCACGGGGTGGTGCGCATTGTATGGGTGTGTGTTACATTACATTCACTAGTAGGAGTGAGAAAAACATCACGGGGTGGTGCGCATTGTATGGGTGTTTGTTACATTAGATTCACTAGTAAGAGTGAGAAAATCATCACGGGGTGGTGCGCATTGTATGGGTGTGTGTTACATTACATTCACTAGTAGGAGTGAGAAAAACATCACGGGGTGGTGCGCATCGTATGGGTGTTTGTTACATTAGATTCACTAGTAGGAGTGAGAAAATCATCACGGGGTGGTGCGCATTGTATGGGTGTGTGTTACATTAGATTCACTAGTAGGAGTGAGAAAAACATCACGGGGTGGTGAGCATCGTATGGGTGTGTGTTACATTACATTCACTAGTAGGAGTGAGAAAAACATCACGGGGTGGTGCGCATTGTATGGGTGTGTGTTACATTACATTCACTAGTAGGAGTGAGAAAAACATCACGGGGAGGTGCGCATTGTATGGGTGTGTGTTACATTACATTCACTAGTAGGAGTGAGAAAAACATCACGGGGTAGTGCACTTGTATGGGTGTGTGTTACATTACATTCACTAGTAGGAGTGAGAAAATCATCACGGGGTGGTGCGCATTTTATGGGTGTGTGTTACATTACATTCACTAGTAGGAGTGAGAAAAACATCACGCGGTGGTGCGCATTGTATGGGTGTGTGTTACATTACATTCACTAGTAGGAGTGAGAAAAATGTCACGGGGTGGTGCGCATTGTATGGGTGTGTGTTACATTACATTCACTAGTAGGAGTGAGAAAAACATCACGGGGTGGTGCGCATTGTATGGGTGTGTGTTACATTACATTCACTAGTAGGAGTGAGAAAAACATCACGGGGTGGTGCGCATTGTATGGGTGTGTGTTACATTAGATTCACTAGTAGGAGTGAGAAAAACATCACGGGGTGGTGCGCATTGTATGGATGTGTGTTACATTACATTCACTAGTAGGAGTGAGAAAAACATCACGGGGTGGTGCGCATTGTATGGGTGTGTGTTACATTACATTCACTAGTAGGAGTGAGAAAAACATCACGGGGTGGTGCGCATTGTATGGGTGTGTGTTACATTACATTCACTCGTAGGAGTGAGAAAAACATCACGGGGTGGTGCGCATTGTATGGGTGTGTGTTACATTACCTTCACTCGTAGGAGTGAGAAAAACATCACGGGGTAGTGCGCATTGTATGGGTGTGTGTTACATTACATTCACTAGTAGGAGTGAGAAAAACATCACGGGGTGGTGCGCATTGTATGGGTGTGTGTTACATTACATTCACTAGTAGGAGTGAGAAAAACATCACGGGGTGGTGCGCATTGTATGGGTGTGTGTTACATTACATTCACTAGTAGGAGTGAGAAAAACATCACGGGGTGGTGCGCATTGTATGGGTGTGTGTTACATTACATTCACTAGTAGGAGTGAGAAAAACATCACGGGGTGGTGCGCATTGTATGGGTGTGTGTTACATTACATTCACTAGTAGGAGTGAGAAAAACATCACGGGGTGGTGCGCATTGTATGGATGTGTGTTACATTACATTCACTAGTAGGAGTGAGAAAAACATCACGGGGTGGTGCGCATTGTATGGGTGTGTGTTACATTACATTCACTAGTAGGAGTGAGAAAAACATCACGGGGTGGTGCGCATTGTATGGGTGTGTGTTACATTAGATTCACTAGTAGGAGTGAGAAAAGCATCACGGGGTGGTGCGCATTGTATGGGTGTGTGTTACATTACATTCACTAGTAGGAGTGAGAAAAACATCACGGGGTGGTGCGCATCGTATGGGTGTGTGTTACATTACATTCACTAGTAGGAGTGAGAAAAACATCACGGGGTGGTGCGCATTGTATGGGTGTGTGTTACATTACATTCACTCGTAGGAGTGAGAAAAACATCACGGGGTGGTGCCCATTGTATGGGTGTGTGTTACATTACATTCACTAGTAGGAGTGAGAAAAACATCACGGGGTGGTGCGCATTGTATGGGTGTGTGTTACATTACATTCACTCGTAGGAGAGAGAAAAACATCACGTGGTGGTGCGCATTGTATGGGTGTGTGTTACATTACCTTCACTCGTAGGAGTGAGAAAAACATCACGGGGTGGTGCGCATTGTATGGGTGTGTGTTACATTACAGTCACTAGTAGGAGTGAGAAAAACATCACGGTGTGGTGCGCATTCTATGGGTGTGTGTTACATTACATTCACTAGTAGGAGTGAGAAAAACATCACGGGGTGGTGCGCATTGTATGGGTGTGTGTTACATTACATTCACTAGTAGGAGTGAGAAAAACATCACGGGGTGGTGCGCATTGTATGGGTGTTTGTTACATTAGATTCACTAGTAGGAGTGAGAAAAACATCGCGGGGTGGTGCGCATTGTATGGGTGTGTGTTACATTACATTCACTCGTAGGAGTGAGAAAAACATCACGGGGTGGTGCGCATTGTATGGGTGTGTGTTACATTACATTCACTCGTAGGAGTGAGAAAAACATCACGGGGTGGTGCGCATTGTATGGGTGTGTGTTACATTACATTCACTAGTAGGAGTGAGAAAAACATCACGGGGTGGTGCGCATTGTATGGGTGTGTGTTACGTTACATTCACTAGTAGGAGTGAGAAAAACATCACGGGGTGGTGCGCATTGTATGGGTGTGTGTTACGTTACATTCACAAATAGGAGTGAGAAAAACATCACGGGGTGGTGCGCATTGTATGGGTGTGTGTTACATTACATTCACTAGTAGGAGTGAGAAAAACATCACGGGGTGGTGCGCATTGTATGGGTGTTTGTTACATTAGATTCACTAGTAAGAGTGAGAAAATCATCACGGGGTGGTGCGCATTGTATGGGTGTGTGTTACATTACATTCACTAGTAGGAGTGAGAAAAACATCACGGGGTGGTGCGCATCGTATGGGTGTTTGTTACATTAGATTCACTAGTAGGAGTGAGAAAATCATCACGGGGTGGTGCGCATTGTATGGGTGTGTGTTACATTAGATTCACTAGTAGGAGTGAGAAAAACATCACGGGGTGGTGAGCATCGTATGGGTGTGTGTTACATTACATTCACTAGTAGGAGTGAGAAAAACATCACGGGGTGGTGCGCATTGTATGGGTGTGTGTTACATTACATTCACTAGTAGGAGTGAGAAAAACATCACGGGGAGGTGCGCATTGTATGGGTGTGTGTTACATTACATTCACTAGTAGGAGTGAGAAAAACATCACGGGGTAGTGCACTTGTATGGGTGTGTGTTACATTACATTCACTAGTAGGAGTGAGAAAATCATCACGGGGTGGTGCGCATTTTATGGGTGTGTGTTACATTACATTCACTAGTAGGAGTGAGAAAAACATCACGCGGTGGTGCGCATTGTATGGGTGTGTGTTACATTACATTCACTAGTAGGAGTGAGAAAAACGTCACGGGGTGGTGCGCATTGTATGGGTGTGTGTTACATTACATTCACTAGTAGGAGTGAGAAAAACATCACGGGGTGGTGCGCATTGTATGGGTGTGTGTTACATTACATTCACTAGTAGGAGTGAGAAAAACATCACGGGGTGGTGCGCATTGTATGGGTGTGTGTTACATTAGATTCACTAGTAGGAGTGAGAAAAACATCACGGGGTGGTGCGCATTGTATGGATGTGTGTTACATTACATTCACTAGTAGGAGTGAGAAAAACATCACGGGGTGGTGCGCATTGTATGGGTGTGTGTTACATTACATTCACTAGTAGGAGTGAGAAAAACATCACGGGGTGGTGCGCATTGTATGGGTGTGTGTTACATTACATTCACTCGTAGGAGTGAGAAAAACATCACGGGGTGGTGCGCATTGTATGGGTGTGTGTTACATTACCTTCACTCGTAGGAGTGAGAAAAACATCACGGGGTAGTGCGCATTGTATGGGTGTGTGTTACATTACATTCACTAGTAGGAGTGAGAAAAACATCACGGGGTGGTGCGCATTGTATGGGTGTGTGTTACATTACATTCACTAGTAGGAGTGAGAAAAACATCACGGGGTGGTGCGCATTGTATGGGTGTGTGTTACATTACATTCACTAGTAGGAGTGAGAAAAACATCACGGGGTGGTGCGCATTGTATGGGTGTGTGTTACATTACATTCACTAGTAGGAGTGAGAAAAACATCACGGGGTGGTGCGCATTGTATGGGTGTGTGTTACATTACATTCACTAGTAGGAGTGAGAAAAACATCACGGGGTGGTGCGCATTGTATGGATGTGTGTTACATTACATTCACTAGTAGGAGTGAGAAAAACATCACGGGGTGGTGCGCATTGTATGGGTGTGTGTTACATTACATTCACTAGTAGGAGTGAGAAAAACATCACGGGGTGGTGCGCATTGTATGGGTGTGTGTTACATTAGATTCACTAGTAGGAGTGAGAAAAGCATCACGGGGTGGTGCGCATTGTATGGGTGTGTGTTACATTACATTCACTAGTAGGAGTGAGAAAAACATCACGGGGTGGTGCGCATCGTATGGGTGTGTGTTACATTACATTCACTAGTAGGAGTGAGAAAAACATCACGGGGTGGTGCGCATTGTATGGGTGTGTGTTACATTACATTCACTCGTAGGAGTGAGAAAAACATCACGGGGTGGTGCCCATTGTATGGGTGTGTGTTACATTACATTCACTAGTAGGAGTGAGAAAAACATCACGGGGTGGTGCGCATTGTATGGGTGTGTGTTACATTACATTCACTCGTAGGAGTGAGAAAAACATCACGTGGTGGTGCGCATTGTATGGGTGTGTGTTACATTACCTTCACTCGTAGGAGTGAGAAAAACATCACGGGGTGGTGCGCATTGTATGGGTGTGTGTTACATTACAGTCACTAGTAGGAGTGAGAAAAACATCACGGTGTGGTGCGCATTCTATGGGTGTGTGTTACATTACATTCACTAGTAGGAGTGAGAAAAACATCACGGGGTGGTGCGCATTGTATGGGTGTGTGTTACATTACATTCACTAGTAGGAGTGAGAAAAACATCACGGGGTGGTGCGCATTGTATGGGTGTTTGTTACATTAGATTCACTAGTAGGAGTGAGAAAAACATCGCGGGGTGGTGCGCATTGTATGGGTGTGTGTTACATTACATTCACTAGTAGGAGTGAGAAAAACATCGCGGGGTGGTGCGCATTGTATGGGTGTGTGTTACATTACATTCACTAGTAGGAGTGAGAAAAACATCACGGGGTGGTGCGCATTGTATGGGTGTGTGTTACATTACATTCACTAGTATGAGTGAGAAAAACATCACTGGGTGGTGCGCATTGTATGCGTGTGTGTTACATTAGATTCACTAGTAGGAGTGAGAAAAACATCACGGGGTGGTGCGCATTGTATGGGTGTGTGTTACATTACATTCACTAGTATGAGTGAGAAAAACATCACGGGGTGGTGCGCATTGTATGCGTGTGTGTTACATTAGATTCACTAGTAGGAGTGAGAAAAACGTCACGGGGTGGTGCGCATTGTATGGGTGTGTGTTACATTACATTCACTAGTAGGAGTGAGAAAAACATCACGGGGTGGTGCGCATTGTATGGGTGTGTGTTACATTACATTCACTAGTAGGAGTGAGAAAAACATCACGGGGTGGTGCGCATTGTATGGGTGTGTGTTACATTACATTCACTAGTAGGAGTGACAAAAACATCACTGGGTGGTGCGCATTGTATGGGTGTGTGTTACATTACATTCACTAGTAGGAGTGAGAAAAACATCACGGGGTGGTGCGCATTGTATGGGTGTGTGTTACATTACATTCACTAGTAGGAGTGAGAAAAACATCACGGGGTGGTGCGCATTGTATGGATGTGTGTTACATTACATTCACTAGTAGGAGTGAGAAAAACATCACGGGGTGGTGCGCATTGTATGGGTGTGTGTTACATTACATTCACTAGTAGGAGTGAGAAAAACATCACGTGGTGGTGCGCATTGTATGGGTGTGTGTTACATTAGATTCACTAGTAGGAGTGAGAAAAGCATCACGGGGTGGTGCGCATTGTATGTGTGTGTGTTACATTAGATTCACTAGTAGGAGTGAGAAAAACATCACGGGGTGGTGCGCATTGTATGGGTGTGTGTTACATTACATTCACTAGTAGGAGTGAGAAAAACATCACGGGGTGGTGCGCATTGTATGGGTGTGTGTTACATTACATTCACTCGTAGGAGTGAGAAAAACATCACGGGGTGGTGCCCATTTATGGGTGTGTGTTACATTACATTCACTAGTAGGAGCGAGAAAAACATCACGGGGTGGTGCGCATTGTATGGGTGTGTGTTACATTACATTCACTAGTAGGAGCGAGAAAAACATCACGGGGTGGTGCGCATTGTATGGGTGTGTGTTACATTACATTCACTAGTAGGAGCGAGAAATACATCACGGGGTGGTGCGCATTGTATGGGTGTGTGTTACATTACATTCACTAGTAGGAGCGAGAAAAACATCACGGGGTGGTGCGCATTGTATGGGTGTGTGTTACATTACATTCACTACTAGGAGCGAGAAAAACATCACGCGGTGGTGCGCATTGTATGGGTGTGTGTTACATTACATTCACTAGTAGGAGTGAGAAAAACATCACGGGGTGGTGCGCATTGTATGGGTGTGTGTTACATTACATTCACTAGTAGGAGTGAGAAAAACATCACGGGGTGGTGCGCATTGTATGGGTGTGTGTTACATTACATTCACTAGTAGGAGTGAGAAATACATCGCGGGGTGGTGCGCATTGTATGGGTGTGTGTTACATTACATTCACTAGTAGGAGTGAGAAAAACATCACGGGGTGGTGCGCATTGTATGGGTGTGTGTTACGTTACATTCACAAATAGGAGTGAGAAAAACATCACGGGGTGGTGCGCATTGTATGGGTGTGTTACATTACATTCACTAGTAGGAGTGAGAAAAACATCACGGGGTGGTGCGCATTGTATGGGTGTTTGTTACATTAGATTCACTAGTAAGAGTGAGAAAATCATCACGGGGTGGTGCGCATTGTATGGGTGTGTGTTACATTAGATTCACTAGTAGGAGTGAGAAAATCATCACGGGGTGGTGCGCATTGTATGGGTGTTTGTTACATTAGATTCACTAGTAGGAGTGAGAAAATCATCACGGGGTGGTGCGCATCGTATGGGTGTGTGTTACATTAGATTCACTAGTAGGAGTGAGAAAAACATCACGGGGTGGTGAGCATCGTATGGGTGTGTGTTACATTACATTCACTAGTAGGAGTGAGAAAAACATCACGGGGTGGTGCGCATCGTATGGGTGTGTGTTACATTACATTCACTAGTAGGAGTGAGAAAAACATCACGGGGTGGTGCGCATTGTATGGGTGTGTGTTACATTACATTCACTAGTAGGAGTGAGAAAAACATCACGGGGAGGTGCGCATTGTATGGGTGTGTGTTACATTACATTCACTAGTAGGAGTGAGAAAATCATCACGGGGTGGTGCGCATTTTATGGGTGTGTGTTACATTACATTCACTAGTAGGAGTGAGAAAAACATCACGCGGTGGTGCGCATTGTATGGGTGTGTGTTACATTACATTCACTAGTAGGAGTGAGAAAAACGTCACGGGGTGGTGCGCATTGTATGGGTGTGTGTTACATTACATTCACTAGTAGGAGTGAGAAAAACATCACGGGGTGGTGCGCATTGTATGGGTGTGTGTTACATTACATTCACTAGTAGGAGTGAGAAAAACATCACGGGGTGGTGCGCATTGTATGGGTGTGTGTTACATTAGATTCACTAGTAGGAGTGAGAAAAACATCACGGGGTGGTGCGCATTGTATGGATGTGTGTTACATTACATTCACTAGTAGGAGTGAGAAAAACATCACGGGGTGGTGCGCATTGTATGGGTGTGTGTTACATTACATTCACTAGTAGGAGTGAGAAAAACATCACGGGGTGGTGCGCATTGTATGGGTGTGTGTTACATTACATTCACTCGTAGGAGTGAGAAAAACATCACGGGGTGGTGCGCATTGTATGGGTGTGTGTTACATTACCTTCACTCGTAGGAGTGAGAAAAACATCACGGGGTAGTGCGCATTGTATGGGTGTGTGTTACATTACATTCACTAGTAGGAGTGAGAAAAACATCACGGGGTGGTGCGCATTGTATGGGTGTGTGTTACATTACATTCACTAGTAGGAGTGAGAAAAACATCACGGGGTGGTGCGCATTGTATGGGTGTGTGTTACATTACATTCACTAGTAGGAGTGAGAAAAACATCACGGGGTGGTGCGCATTGTATGGGTGTGTGTTACATTACATTCACTAGTAGGAGTGAGAAAAACATCACGGGGTGGTGCGCATTGTATGGGTGTGTGTTACATTACATTCACTAGTAGGAGTGAGAAAAACATCACGGGGTGGTGCGCATTGTATGGATGTGTGTTACATTACATTCACTAGTAGGAGTGAGAAAAACATCACGGGGTGGTGCGCATTGTATGGGTGTGTGTTACATTACATTCACTAGTAGGAGTGAGAAAAACATCACGGGGTGGTGCGCATTGTATGGGTGTGTGTTACATTAGATTCACTAGTAGGAGTGAGAAAAGCATCACGGGGTGGTGCGCATTGTATGGGTGTGTGTTACATTACATTCACTAGTATGAGTGAGAAAAACATCACGGGGTGGTGCGCATCGTATGGGTGTGTGTTACATTACATTCACTAGTAGGAGTGAGAAAAACATCACGGGGTGGTGCGCATTGTATGGCTGTGTGTTACATTACATTCATTCGTAGGAGTGAGAAAAACATCACGGGGTGGTGCCCATTGTATGGGTGTGTGTTACATTACATTCACTAGTAGGAGTGAGAAAAACATCACGGGGTGGTGCGCATTGTATGGGTGTGTGTTACATTACATTCACTCGTAGGAGTGAGAAAAACATCACGTGGTGGTGCGCATTGTATGGGTGTGTGTTACATTACCTTCACTCGTAGGAGTGAGAAAAACATCACGGGGTGGTGCGCATTGTATGGGTGTGTGTTACATTACAGTCACTAGTAGGAGTGAGAAAAACATCACGGTGTGGTGCGCATTCTATGGGTGTGTGTTGCATTACATTCACTAGTAGGAGTGAGAAAAACATCACGGGGTGGTGCGCATTGTATGGGTGTGTGTTACATTACATTCACTAGTAGGAGTGAGAAAAACATCACGGGGTGGTGCGCATTGTATGGGTGTTTGTTACATTAGATTCACTAGTAGGAGTGAGAAAAACATCGCGGGGTGGTGCGCATTGTATGGGTGTGTGTTACATTACATTCACTAGTAGGAGTGAGAAAAACATCGCGGGGTGGTGCGCATTGTATGGGTGTGTGTTACATTACATTCACTAGTAGGAGTGAGAAAAACATCACGGGGTGGTGCGCATTGTATGGGTGTGTGTTACATTACATTCACTAGTATGAGTGAGAAAAACATCACTGGGTGGTGCGCATTGTATGCGTGTGTGTTACATTAGATTCACTAGGAGGAGTGAGAAAAACATCACGGGGTGGTGCGCATTGTATGGGTGTGTGTTACATTACATTCACTAGTATGAGTGAGAAAAACATCACGGGGTGGTGCGCATTGTATGCGTGTGTGTTACATTAGATTCACTAGTAGGAGTGAGAAAAACGTCACGGGGTGGTGCGCATTGTATGGGTGTGTGTTACATTACATTCACTAGTAGGAGTGAGAAAAACATCACGGGGTGGTGCGCATTGTATGGGTGTGTGTTACATTACATTCACTAATAGGAGTGAGAAAAACATCACGGGGTGGTGCGCATTGTATGGGTGTGTGTTACATTACATTCACTAGTAGGAGTGACAAAAACATCACTGGGTGGTGCGCATTGTATGGGTGTGTGTTACATTACATTCACTAGTAGGAGTGAGAAAAACATCACGGGGTGGTGCGCATTGTATGGGTGTGTGTTACATTACATTCACTAGTAGGAGTGAGAAAAACATCACGGGGTGGTGCGCATTGTATGGATGTGTGTTACATTACATTCACTAGTAGGAGTGAGAAAAACATCACGGGGTGGTGCGCATTGTATGGGTGTGTGTTACATTACATTCACTAGTAGGAGTGAGAAAAACATCACGTGGTGGTGCGCATTGTATGGGTGTGTGTTACATTAGATTCACTAGTAGGAGTGAGAAAAGCATCACGGGGTGGTGCGCATTGTATGTGTGTGTGTTACATTACATTCACTAGTAGGAGTGAGAAAAACATCACGGGGTGGTGCGCATTGTATGGGTGTGTGTTACATTACATTCACTAGTAGGAGTGAGAAAAACATCACGGGGTGGTGCGCATTGTATGGGTGTGTGTTACATTACATTCACTCGTAGGAGTGAGAAAAACATCACGGGGTGGTGCCCATTTATGGGTGTGTGTTACATTACATTCACTAGTAGGAGCGAGAAAAACATCACGGGGTGGTGCGCATTGTATGGGTTTGTGTTACATTACATTCACTAGTAGGAGCGAGAAAAACATCACGGGGTGGTGCGCATTGTATGGGTGTGTGTTACATTACATTCACTAGTAGGAGCGAGAAATACATCACGGGGTGGTGCGCATTGTATGGGTGTGTGTTACATTACATTCACTAGTAGGAGCGAGAAAAACATCACGGGGTGGTGCGCATTGTATGGGTGTGTGTTACATTACATTCACTACTAGGAGTGAGAAAAACATCACGCGGTGGTGCGCATTGTATGGGTGTGTGTTACATTACATTCACTAGTAGGAGTGAGAAAAACATCACGGGGTGGTGCGCATTGTATGGGTGTGTGTTACATTACATTCACTAGTAGGAGTGAGAAAAACATCACAGGGTGGTGCGCATTGTATGGGTGTGTGTTACATTACATTCACTAGTAGGAGTGAGAAAATCATCACGGGGTGGTGCGCATTTTATGGGTGTGTGTTACATTACATTCACTAGTAGGAGTGAGAAAAACATCACGCGGTGGTGCGCATTGTATGGGTGTGTGTTACATTACATTCACTAGTAGGAGTGAGAAAAACATCACGGGGTGGTGCGCATTGTATGGGTGTGTGTTACATTACATTCACTAGTAGGAGTGAGAAAAACATCACGGGGTGGTGCGCATTGTATGGGTGTGTGTTACATTACATTCACTAGTAGGAGTGAGAAAAACATCACGGGGTGGTGCGCATTGTATGGGTGTGTGTTACATTACCTTCACTCGTAGGAGTGAGAAAAACATCACGGGGTGGTGCGCATTGTATGGGTGTGTGTTACAGTACATTCACTAGTAGGAGTGAGAAAAACATCACGGGGTGGTGCGCATTGTATGGGTGTGTGTTACATTACATTCACTAGTAGGAGTGAGAAAAACATCACGGGGTGGTGCGCATTGTATGGGTGTGTGTTACATTACATTTACTAGTAGGAGTGAGAAAAACATCACGGGGTGGTGCGCATTGTATGGGTGTGTGTTACATTACATTCACTAGTAGGAGTGAGAAAAACATCACGGGGTGGTGCGCATTGTATGGGTGTGTGTTACATTACATTCACTAGTAGGAGTGAGAAAAACATCACGGGGTGGTGCGCATTGTATGGGTGTGTGTTACGTTAGATTCACTAGTAGGAGTGAGAAAAACATCACGGGGTGGTGCGCATTGTATGGGTGTGTGTTACGTTAGACTCACTAGTAGGAGTGAGAAAAACATCACGGGGTGGTGCGCATTGTATGGGTGTGTGTTACATTACATTCACTAGTAGGAGTGAGAAAAACATCACGGGGTGGTGCGCATTGTATGGGTGTTTGTTACATTAGATTCACTAGTAGGAGTGAGAAAATCATCACGGGGTGGTGCGCATTGTATGGGTGTGTGTTACATTACATTCACTAGTAGGAGTGAGAAAAACATCACGGGGTGGTGCGCATTCTATGGGTGTGTGTTACATTACATTCACTAGTAGGAGTGAGAAAAACATCACGGGGTGGTGCGCATTGTATGGGTGTGTGTTACATTACATTCACTAGTAGGAGTGAGAAAAACATCACGGGGTGGTGCGCATTGTATGTGTGTTTGTTACATTAGATTCACTAGTAGGAGTGAGAAAAACATCGCGGGGTGGTGCGCATTGTATGGGTGTGTGTTACATTACATTCACTAGTATGAGTGAGAAAAACATCACGGGGTGGTGCGCATTGTATGCGTGTGTGTTACATTAGATTCACTAGTAGGAGTGAGAAAAACATCACGGGGTGGTGCGCATTGTATGGGTGTGTGTTACATTACATTCACTAGTATGAGTGAGAAAAACATCACGGGGTGGTGCGCATTGTATGGGTGTGTGTTACATTAGATTCACTAGTAGGTGTGAGAAAAACATCGCGGGGTGGTGCGCATTGTATGGGTGTGTGTTACGTTAGATTCACTAGTAGGAGTGAGAAAAACATCACGGGGTGGTGCGCATTGTATGGGTGTGTGTTACATTAGATTCACTAGTAGGAGTGAGAAAAACATCACGGGGTGGTGCGCATTGTATGGGTGTGTGTTACATTACATTCACTAGTAGGAGTGACAAAAACATCACGGGGTGGTGCGCATTCTATGGGTGTGTGTTACATTACATTCACTAGTAGGAGTGAGAAAAACATCACGGGGTGGTGCGCATTGTATGGGTGTGTGTTACATTACATTCACTAGTAGGAGTGAGAAAAACATCACGGGGTGGTGCGCATTGTATGGATGTGTGTTACATTACATTCACTAGTAGGAGTGAGAAAAACATCACGGGGTGGTGCGCATTGTATGGGTGTGTGTTACATTACATTCACTAGTAGGAGTGAGAAAAACATCACGTGGTGGTGCGCATTGTATGGGTGTGTGTTACATTAGATTCACTAGTAGGAGTGAGAAAAGCATCACGGGGTGGTGCGCATTGTATGTGTGTGTGTTACATTACATTCACTAGTAGGAGTGAGAAAAACATCACGGGGTGGTGCGCATTGTATGGGTGTGTGTTACATTACATTCACTAGTAGGAGTGAGAAAAACATCACGGGGTGGTGCGCATTGTATGGGTGTGTGTTACATTACATTCACTCGTAGGAGTGAGAAAAACATCACGGGGTGGTGCCCATTTATGGGTGTGTGTTACATTACATTCACTAGTAGGAGTGAGAAAAACATCACGGGGTGGTGCGCATTGTATGGGTGTGTGTTACATTACATTCACTAGTAGGAGTGAGAAAAACATCACGGGGTGGTGCGCATTGTATGGGTGTGTGTTACACTACATGCACAAATAGGAGTGAGAAAAACATCACGGGGTGGTGCGCATTGTATGGGTGTGTGTTACACTACATTCACTAGTAGGAGTGAGAAAAACATCACGGGGTGGTGCGCATTGTATGGGTGTTTGTTACATTAGATTCACTAGTAAGAGTGAGAAAATCATCACGGGGTGGTGCGCATTGTATGGGTGTGTGTGTTACATTACATTCACTAGTAGGAGTGAGAAAAACATCACGGGGTGGTGCGCATTGTATGGGTGTGTGTTACATTAGATTCACTAGTAGGAGTGAGAAAATCATCACGGGGTGGTGCGCATTGTATGGGTGTGTGTTACATTAGATTCACTAGTAGGAGTGAGAAAAACATCACGGGGTGGTGCGCATTGTATGGGTGTGTGTTACATTACATTCACTAGTAGGAGTGAGAAAAACATCACGGGGTGGTGCGCATTGTATGGGTGTGTGTTACATTACATTCACTAGTAGGAGTGAGAAAAACATCACGGGGTGGTGCGCATTGTATGGGTGTGTGTTACATTACATTCACTAGTAGGAGTGAGAAAAACATCACGGGGTGGTGCGCATTTTATGGGTGTGTGTTACATTACATTCACTAGTAGGAGTGAGAAAAACATCACGCGGTGGTGCGCATTGTATGGGTGTGTGTTACATTACATTCACTAGTAGGAGTGAGAAAAACGTCACGCGGTGGTGGGCATTGTATGGGTGTGTGTTACATTACATTCACTAGTAGGAGTGAGAAAAACATCACGGGGTGGTGCGCATTGTATGGGTGTGTGTTACATTACATTCACTAGTAGGAGTGAGAAAAACATCACGGGGTGGTGCGCATTGTATGGCTGTGTGTTACATTAGATTCACTAGTAGGAGGGAGAAAAACATCACGGGGTGGTGCGCATTGTATGGGTGTGTGTTACATTACATTCACTAGTAGGAGTGAGAAAAACATCACGGGGTGGTGCGCATTGTATGGGTGTGTGTTACATTACATTCACTAGTAGGAGTGAGAAAAACATCACGGGGTGGTGCGCATTGTATGGGTGTGTGTTACATTACATTCACTCGTAGGAGTGAGAAAAACATCACGGGGTGGTGCGCATTGTATGGGTGTGTGTTACATTACCTTCACTCGTAGGAGTGAGAAAAACATCACGGGGTGGTGCGCATTGTATGGGTGTGTGTTACATTACATTCACTAGTAGGAGTGAGAAAAACATCACGGGGTGGTGCGCATTGTATGGGTGTGTGTTACATTACATTCACTCGTAGGAGTGAGAAAAACATCACGGGGTGGTGCCCATTTATGGGTGTGTGTTACATTACATTCACTAGTAGGAGCGAGAAAAACATCACGGGGTGGTGCGCATTGTATGGGTTTGTGTTACATTACATTCACTAGTAGGAGCGAGAAAAACATCACGGGGTGGTGCGCATTGTATGGGTTTGTGTTACATTACATTCACTAGTAGGAGCGAGAAAAACATCACGGGGTGGTGCGCATTGTATGGGTGTGTGTTACATTACATTCACTAGTAGGAGCGAGAAATACATCACGGGGTGGTGCGCATTGTATGGGTGTGTGTTACATTACATTCACTAGTAGGAGCGAGAAAAACATCACGGGGTGGTGCGCATTGTATGGGTGTGTGTTACATTACATTCACTACTAGGAGTGAGAAAAACATCACGCGGTGGTGCGCATTGTATGGGTGTGTGTTACATTACATTCACTAGTAGGAGTGAGAAAAACATCACGGGGTGGTGCGCATTGTATGGGTGTGTGTTACATTACATTCACTAGTAGGAGTGAGAAAAACATCACAGGGTGGTGCGCATTGTATGGGTGTGTGTTACATTACATTCACTAGTAGGAGTGAGAAAATCATCACGGGGTGGTGCGCATTTTATGGGTGTGTGTTACATTACATTCACTAGTAGGAGTGAGAAAAACATCACGCGGTGGTGCGCATTGTATGGGTGTGTGTTACATTACATTCACTAGTAGGAGTGAGAAAAACATCACGGGGTGGTGCGCATTGTATGGGTGTGTGTTACATTACATTCACTAGTAGGAGTGAGAAAAACATCACGGGGTGGTGCGCATTGTATGGGTGTGTGTTACATTACATTCACTAGTAGGAGTGAGAAAAACATCACGGGGTGGTGCGCATTGTATGGGTGTGTGTTACATTACCTTCACTCGTAGGAGTGAGAAAAACATCACGGGGTGGTGCGCATTGTATGGGTGTGTGTTACAGTACATTCACTAGTAGGAGTGAGAAAAACATCACGGGGTGGTGCGCATTGTATGGGTGTGTGTTACATTACATTCACTAGTAGGAGTGAGAAAAACATCACGGGGTGGTGCGCATTGTATGGGTGTGTGTTACATTACATTTACTAGTAGGAGTGAGAAAAACATCACGGGGTGGTGCGCATTGTATGGGTGTGTGTTACATTACATTCACTAGTAGGAGTGAGAAAAACATCACGGGGTGGTGCGCATTGTATGGGTGTGTGTTACATTACATTCACTAGTAGGAGTGAGAAAAACATCACGGGGTGGTGCGCATTGTATGGGTGTGTGTTACGTTAGATTCACTAGTAGGAGTGAGAAAAACATCACGGGGTGGTGCGCATTGTATGGGTGTGTGTTACGTTAGACTCACTAGTAGGAGTGAGAAAAACATCACGGGGTGGTGCGCATTGTATGGGTGTGTGTTACATTACATTCACTAGTAGGAGTGAGAAAAACATCACGGGGTGGTGCGCATTGTATGGGTGTTTGTTACATTAGATTCACTAGTAGGAGTGAGAAAATCATCACGGGGTGGTGCGCATTGTATGGGTGTGTGTTACATTACATTCACTAGTAGGAGTGAGAAAAACATCACGGGGTGGTGCGCATTCTATGGGTGTGTGTTACATTACATTCACTAGTAGGAGTGAGAAAAACATCACGGGGTGGTGCGCATTGTATGGGTGTGTGTTACATTACATTCACTAGTAGGAGTGAGAAAAACATCACGGGGTGGTGCGCATTGTATGTGTGTTTGTTACATTAGATTCACTAGTAGGAGTGAGAAAAACATCGCGGGGTGGTGCGCATTGTATGGGTGTGTGTTACATTACATTCACTAGTATGAGTGAGAAAAACATCACGGGGTGGTGCGCATTGTATGCGTGTGTGTTACATTAGATTCACTAGTAGGAGTGAGAAAAACATCACGGGGTGGTGCGCATTGTATGGGTGTGTGTTACATTACATTCACTAGTATGAGTGAGAAAAACATCACGGGGTGGTGCGCATTGTATGGGTGTGTGTTACATTAGATTCACTAGTAGGTGTGAGAAAAACATCGCGGGGTGGTGCGCATTGTATGGGTGTGTGTTACGTTAGATTCACTAGTAGGAGTGAGAAAAACATCACGGGGTGGTGCGCATTGTATGGGTGTGTGTTACATTAGATTCACTAGTAGGAGTGAGAAAAACATCACGGGGTGGTGCGCATTGTATGGGTGTGTGTTACATTACATTCACTAGTAGGAGTGACAAAAACATCACGGGGTGGTGCGCATTCTATGGGTGTGTGTTACATTACATTCACTAGTAGGAGTGAGAAAAACATCACGGGGTGGTGCGCATTGTATGGGTGTGTGTTACATTACATTCACTAGTAGGAGTGAGAAAAACATCACGGGGTGGTGCGCATTGTATGGATGTGTGTTACATTACATTCACTAGTAGGAGTGAGAAAAACATCACGGGGTGGTGCGCATTGTATGGGTGTGTGTTACATTACATTCACTAGTAGGAGTGAGAAAAACATCACGTGGTGGTGCGCATTGTATGGGTGTGTGTTACATTAGATTCACTAGTAGGAGTGAGAAAAGCATCACGGGGTGGTGCGCATTGTATGTGTGTGTGTTACATTACATTCACTAGTAGGAGTGAGAAAAACATCACGGGGTGGTGCGCATTGTATGGGTGTGTGTTACATTACATTCACTAGTAGGAGTGAGAAAAACATCACGGGGTGGTGCGCATTGTATGGGTGTGTGTTACATTACATTCACTCGTAGGAGTGAGAAAAACATCACGGGGTGGTGCCCATTTATGGGTGTGTGTTACATTACATTCACTAGTAGGAGTGAGAAAAACATCACGGGGTGGTGCGCATTGTATGGGTGTGTGTTACATTACATTCACTAGTAGGAGTGAGAAAAACATCACGGGGTGGTGCGCATTGTATGGGTGTGTGTTACACTACATGCACAAATAGGAGTGAGAAAAACATCACGGGGTGGTGCGCATTGTATGGGTGTGTGTTACACTACATTCACTAGTAGGAGTGAGAAAAACATCACGGGGTGGTGCGCATTGTATGGGTGTTTGTTACATTAGATTCACTAGTAAGAGTGAGAAAATCATCACGGGGTGGTGCGCATTGTATGGGTGTGTGTGTTACATTACATTCACTAGTAGGAGTGAGAAAAACATCACGGGGTGGTGCGCATTGTATGGGTGTGTGTTACATTAGATTCACTAGTAGGAGTGAGAAAATCATCACGGGGTGGTGCGCATTGTATGGGTGTGTGTTACATTAGATTCACTAGTAGGAGTGAGAAAAACATCACGGGGTGGTGCGCATTGTATGGGTGTGTGTTACATTACATTCACTAGTAGGAGTGAGAAAAACATCACGGGGTGGTGCGCATTGTATGGGTGTGTGTTACATTACATTCACTAGTAGGAGTGAGAAAAACATCACGGGGTGGTGCGCATTGTATGGGTGTGTGTTACATTACATTCACTAGTAGGAGTGAGAAAAACATCACGGGGTGGTGCGCATTTTATGGGTGTGTGTTACATTACATTCACTAGTAGGAGTGAGAAAAACATCACGCGGTGGTGCGCATTGTATGGGTGTGTGTTACATTACATTCACTAGTAGGAGTGAGAAAAACGTCACGCGGTGGTGGGCATTGTATGGGTGTGTGTTACATTACATTCACTAGTAGGAGTGAGAAAAACATCACGGGGTGGTGCGCATTGTATGGGTGTGTGTTACATTACATTCACTAGTAGGAGTGAGAAAAACATCACGGGGTGGTGCGCATTGTATGGCTGTGTGTTACATTAGATTCACTAGTAGGAGGGAGAAAAACATCACGGGGTGGTGCGCATTGTATGGGTGTGTGTTACATTACATTCACTAGTAGGAGTGAGAAAAACATCACGGGGTGGTGCGCATTGTATGGGTGTGTGTTACATTACATTCACTAGTAGGAGTGAGAAAAACATCACGGGGTGGTGCGCATTGTATGGGTGTGTGTTACATTACATTCACTCGTAGGAGTGAGAAAAACATCACGGGGTGGTGCGCATTGTATGGGTGTGTGTTACATTACCTTCACTCGTAGGAGTGAGAAAAACATCACGGGGTGGTGCGCATTGTATGGGTGTGTGTTACATTACATTCACTAGTAGGAGTGAGAAAAACATCACGGGGTGGTGCGCATTGTATGGGTGTGTGTTACATTACATTCACTAGTAGGAGTGAGAAATACATCGCGGGGTGGTGCGCATTGTATGGGTGTGTGTTACATTACATTCACTAGTAGGAGTGAGAAAAACATCACGGGGTGGTGCGCATTGTATGGGTGTGTGTTACGTTACATTCACAAATAGGAGTGAGAAAAACATCACGGGGTGGTGCGCATTGTATGGGTGTGTGTTACATTACATTCACTAGTAGGAGTGAGAAAAACATCACGGGGTGGTGCGCATTGTATGGGTGTTTGTTACATTAGATTCACTAGTAAGAGTGAGAAAATCATCACGGGGTGGTGCGCATTGTATGGGTGTGTGTTACATTACATTCACTAGTAGGAGTGAGAAAAACATCACGGGGTGGTGCGCATTGTATGGGTGTTTGTTACATTAGATTCACTAGTAGGAGTGAGAAAATCATCACGGGGTGGTGCGCATTGTATGGGTGTGTGTTACATTAGATTCACTAGTAGGAGTGAGAAAAACATCACGGGGTGGTGCGCATTGTATGGGTGTGTGTTACATTACATTCACTAGTAGGAGTGAGAAAAACATCACGGGGTGGTGCGCATTGTATGGGTGTGTGTTACATTACATTCACTAGTAGGAGTGAGAAAAACATCACGGGGAGGTGCGCATTGTATGGGTGTGTGTTACATTACATTCACTAGTAGGAGTGAGAAAAACATCACGGAGTAGTGCGCTTGTATGGGTGTGTGTTACATTACATTCACTAGTAGGAGTGAGAAAATCATCACGGGGTGGTGCGCATTTTATGGGTGTGTGTTACATTACTTTCACTAGTAGGAGTGAGAAAAACATCACGCGGTGGTGCGCATTGTATGGGTGTGTGTTACATTACATTCACTAGTAGGAGTGAGAAAAACGTCACGGGGTGGTGCGCATTGTATGGGTGTGTGTTACATTACATTCACTAGTAGGAGTGAGAAAAACATCACGGGGTGGTGCGCATTGTATGGGTGTGTGTTACATTACATTCACTAGTAGGAGTGAGAAAAACATCACGGGGTGGTGCGCATTGTATGGGTGTGTGTTACATTAGATTCACTAGTAGGAGTGAGAAAAACATCACGGGGTGGTGCGCATTGTATGGATGTGTGTTACATTACATTCACTAGTAGGAGTGAGAAAAACATCACGGGGTGGTGCGCATTGTATGGGTGTGTGTTACATTACATTCACTAGTAGGAGTGAGAAAAACATCACGGGGTGGTGCGCATTGTATGGGTGTGTGTTACATTACATTCACTCGTAGGAGTGAGAAAAACATCACGGGGTGGTGCGCATTGTATGGGTGTGTGTTACATTACCTTCACTCGTAGGAGTGAGAAAAACATCACGGGGTGGTGCGCATTGTATGGGTGTGTGTTACATTACATTCACTAGTAGGAGTGAGAAAAACATCACGGGGTGGTGCGCATTGTATGGGTGTGTGTTACATTACATTCACTAGTAGGAGTGAGAAAAACATCACGGGGTGGTGCGCATTGTATGGGTGTGTGTTACATTACATTCACTAGTAGGAGTGAGAAAAACATCACGGGGTGGTGCGCATTGTATGGGTGTGTGTTACATTACATTCACTAGTAGGAGTGAGAAAAACATCACGGGGTGGTGCGCATTGTATGGGTGTGTGTTACATTACATTCACTAGTAGGAGTGAGAAAAACATCACGGGGTGGTGCGCATTGTATGGATGTGTGTTACATTACATTCACTAGTAGGAGTGAGAAAAACATCACGGGGTGGTGCGCATTGTATGGGTGTGTGTTACATTACATTCACTAGTAGGAGTGAGAAAAACATCACGGGGTGGTGCGCATTGTATGGGTGTGTGTTACATTAGATTCACTAGTAGGAGTGAGAAAAGCATCACGGGGTGGTGCGCATTGTATGGGTGTGTGTTACATTACATTCACTAGTATGAGTGAGAAAAACATCACGGGGTGGTGCGCATCGTATGGGTGTGTGTTACATTACATTCACTAGTAGGAGTGAGAAAAACATCACGGGGTGGTGCGCATTGTATGGGTGTGTGTTACATTACATTCACTCGTAGGAGTGAGAAAATCATCACGGGGTGGTGCCCATTGTATGGGTGTGTGTTACATTACATTCACTAGTAGGAGTGAGAAAAACATCACGGGTGGTGCGCATTGTATGGGTGTGTGTTACATTACATTCACTCGTAGGAGTGAGAAAAACATCACGTGGTGGTGCGCATTGTATGGGTGTGTGTTACATTACCTTCACTCGTAGGAGTGAGAAAAACATCACGGGGTGGTGCGCATTGTATGGGTGTGTGTTACATTACAGTCACTAGTAGGAGTGAGAAAAACATCACGGTGTGGTGCGCATTCTATGGGTGTGTGTTACATTACATTCACTAGTAGGAGTGAGAAAAACATCACGGGGTGGTGCGCATTGTATGGGTGTGTGTTACATTACATTCACTAGTAGGAGTGAGAAAAACATCACGGGGTGGTGCGCATTGTATGGGTGTTTGTTACATTAGATTCACTAGTAGGAGTGAGAAAAACATCGCGGGGTGGTGCGCATTGTATGGGTGTGTGTTACATTACATTCACTAGTAGGAGTGAGAAAAACATCGCGGGGTGGTGCGCATTGTATGGGTGTGTGTTACATTACATTCACTAGTAGGAGTGAGAAAAACATCACGGGGTGGTGCGCATTGTATGGGTGTGTGTTACATTACATTCACTAGTATGAGTGAGAAAAACATCACGGGGTGGTGCGCATTGTATGCGTGTGTGTTACATTAGATTCACTAGTAGGAGTGAGAAAAACATCACGGGGTGGTGCGCATTGTATGGGTGTGTGTTACATTACATTCACTAGTATGAGTGAGAAAAACATCACGGGGTGGTGCGCATTGTATGCGTGTGTGTTACATTAGATTCACTAGTAGGAGTGAGAAAAACGTCACGGGGTGGTGCGCATTGTATGGGTGTGTGTTACATTACATTCACTAGTAGGAGTGAGAAAAACATCACGGGGTGGTGCGCATTGTATGGGTGTGTGTTACATTACATTCACTAGTAGGAGTGAGAAAAACATCACGGGGTGGTGCGCATTGTATGGGTGTGTGTTACATTACATTCACTAGTAGGAGTGACAAAAACATCACTGGGTGGTGCGCATTGTATGGGTGTGGGTTACATTACATTCACTAGTAGGAGTGAGAAAAACATCACGGGGTGGTGCGCATTGTATGGGTGTGTGTAACATTACATTCACTCGTAGGAGTGAGAAAAACATCACGTGGTGGTGCTCATTGTATGGGTGTGTGTTACATTACCTTCACTCTTCGGAGTGAGAAAAACATCACGGGGTGGTGCGCATTGTATGGGTGTGTGTTACATTACAGTCACTAGTAGGAGTGAGAAAAACATCACGGGGTGGTGCGCATTCTATGGGTGTGTGTTACATTACATTCACTAGTAGGAATGAGAAAAACATCACGGGGTGGTGCGCATTGTATGGGTGTGTGTTACATTACATTCACTAGTAGGAGTGAGAAAAACATCACGGGGTGGTGCGCATTGTATGGGTGTTTGTTACATTAGATTCACTAGTAGGAGTGAGAAAAACATCGCGGGGTGGTGCGCATTGTATGGGTGTGTGTTACATTACATTCACTAGTAGGAGTGAGAAAAACATCACGGGGTGGTGCGCATTCTATGGGTGTGTGTTACATTACATTCACTAGTAGGAGTGAGAAAAACATCACGGGGTGGTGCGCATTGTATGGGTGTGTGTTACATTACATTCACTAGTAGGAGTGAGAAAAACATCACGGGGTGGTGCGCATTGTATGGGTGTTTGTTACATTAGATTCACTAGTAGGAGTGAGAAAAACATCGCGGGGTGGTGCGCATTTTATGGGTGTGTGTTACATTACATTCACTAGTAGGAGTGAGAAAAACATCACGGGGTGGTGCGCATTGTATGGGTGTGTGTTACATTACATTCACTAGTATGAGTGAGAAAAACATCACGGGGTGGTGCGCATTGTATGCGTGTGTGTTACATTAGATTCACTAGTAGGAGTGAGAAAAACATCACGGGGTGTTGCGCATTGTATGGGTGTGTGTTACATTACATTCACTAGTATGAGTGAGAAAAACATCACGGGGTGGTGCGCATTGTATGCGTGTGTGTTACATTAGATTCACTAGTAGGAGTGAGAAAAACATCACGGGGTGGTGCGCATTCTATGGGTGTGTGTTACATTACATTCACTAGTAGGAGTGAGAAAAACATCACGGGGTGGTGCGCATTGTATGGGTGTGTGTTACATTAGATTCACTAGTAGGAGTGAGAAAAGCATCACGGGGTGGTGCGCATTGTATGGGTGTGTGTTACATTACATTCACTAGTATGAGTGAGAAAAACATCACGGGGTGGTGCGCATCGTATGGGTGTGTGTTACATTACATTCACTAGTAGGAGTGAGAAAAACATCACGGGGTGGTGCGCATTGTATGGGTGTGTGTTACATTACATTCACTCGTAGGAGTGAGAAAATCATCACGGGGTGGTGCCCATTGTATGGGTGTGTGTTACATTACATTCACTAGTAGGAGTGAGAAAAACATCACGGGGTGGTGCGCATTGTATGGGTGTGTGTTACATTACATTCACTCGTAGGAGTGAGAAAAACATCACGTGGTGGTGCGCATTGTATGGGTGTGTGTTACATTACCTTCACTCGTAGGAGTGAGAAAAACATCACGGGGTGGTGCGCATTGTATGGGTGTGTGTTACATTACAGTCACTAGTAGGAGTGAGAAAAACATCACGGTGTGGTGCGCATTCTATGGGTGTGTGTTACATTACATTCACTAGTAGGAGTGAGAAAAACATCACGGGGTGGTGCGCATTGTATGGGTGTGTGTTACATTACATTCACTAGTAGGAGTGAGAAAAACATCACGGGGTGGTGCGCATTGTATGGGTGTTTGTTACATTAGATTCACTAGTAGGAGTGAGAAAAACATCGCGGGGTGGTGCGCATTGTATGGGTGTGTGTTACATTACATTCACTAGTAGGAGTGAGAAAAACATCGCGGGGTGGTGCGCATTGTATGGGTGTGTGTTACATTACATTCACTAGTAGGAGTGAGAAAAACATCACGGGGTGGTGCGCATTGTATGGGTGTGTGTTACATTACATTCACTAGTATGAGTGAGAAAAACATCACGGGGTGGTGCGCATTGTATGCGTGTGTGTTACATTAGATTCACTAGTAGGAGTGAGAAAAACATCACGGGGTGGTGCGCATTGTATGGGTGTGTGTTACATTACATTCACTAGTATGAGTGAGAAAAACATCACGGGGTGGTGCGCATTGTATGCGTGTGTGTTACATTAGATTCACTAGTAGGAGTGAGAAAAACGTCACGGGGTGGTGCGCATTGTATGGGTGTGTGTTACATTACATTCACTAGTAGGAGTGAGAAAAACATCACGGGGTGGTGCGCATTGTATGGGTGTGTGTTACATTACATTCACTAGTAGGAGTGAGAAAAACATCACGGGGTGGTGCGCATTGTATGGGTGTGTGTTACATTACATTCACTAGTAGGAGTGACAAAAACATCACTGGGTGGTGCGCATTGTATGGGTGTGGGTTACATTACATTCACTAGTAGGAGTGAGAAAAACATCACGGGGTGGTGCGCATTGTATGGGTGTGTGTAACATTACATTCACTCGTAGGAGTGAGAAAAACATCACGTGGTGGTGCTCATTGTATGGGTGTGTGTTACATTACCTTCACTCTTCGGAGTGAGAAAAACATCACGGGGTGGTGCGCATTGTATGGGTGTGTGTTACATTACAGTCACTAGTAGGAGTGAGAAAAACATCACGGGGTGGTGCGCATTCTATGGGTGTGTGTTACATTACATTCACTAGTAGGAATGAGAAAAACATCACGGGGTGGTGCGCATTGTATGGGTGTGTGTTACATTACATTCACTAGTAGGAGTGAGAAAAACATCACGGGGTGGTGCGCATTGTATGGGTGTTTGTTACATTAGATTCACTAGTAGGAGTGAGAAAAACATCGCGGGGTGGTGCGCATTGTATGGGTGTGTGTTACATTACATTCACTAGTAGGAGTGAGAAAAACATCACGGGGTGGTGCGCATTCTATGGGTGTGTGTTACATTACATTCACTAGTAGGAGTGAGAAAAACATCACGGGGTGGTGCGCATTGTATGGGTGTGTGTTACATTACATTCACTAGTAGGAGTGAGAAAAACATCACGGGGTGGTGCGCATTGTATGGGTGTTTGTTACATTAGATTCACTAGTAGGAGTGAGAAAAACATCGCGGGGTGGTGCGCATTTTATGGGTGTGTGTTACATTACATTCACTAGTAGGAGTGAGAAAAACATCACGGGGTGGTGCGCATTGTATGGGTGTGTGTTACATTACATTCACTAGTATGAGTGAGAAAAACATCACGGGGTGGTGCGCATTGTATGCGTGTGTGTTACATTAGATTCACTAGTAGGAGTGAGAAAAACATCACGGGGTGTTGCGCATTGTATGGGTGTGTGTTACATTACATTCACTAGTATGAGTGAGAAAAACATCACGGGGTGGTGCGCATTGTATGCGTGTGTGTTACATTAGATTCACTAGTAGGAGTGAGAAAAACATCACGGGGTGGTGCGCATTCTATGGGTGTGTGTTACATTACATTCACTAGTAGGAGTGAGAAAAACATCACGCGGTGGTGCGCATTGTATGGGTGTGTGTTACATTACATTCACTAGTAGGAGTGAGAAAAACATCACGGGGTGGTGCGCATTGTATGGGTGTGTGTTACATTACATTCACTAGTAGGAGTGAGAAAAACATCACGGGGTGGTGCGCATTGTATGGGTGTGTGTTACATTACATTCACTCGTAGGAGTGAGAAAAACATCACGGGGTGGTGCCCATTGTATGGGTGTGTGTTACATTACATTCACTAGTAGGAGTGAGAAAAACATCACGGGGTGGTGCGCATTGTATGGGTATGTGTTACATTACATTCACTCGTAGGAGTGAGAAAAACATCACGTGGTGGTGCGCATTGTATGGGTGTGTGTTACATTACCTTCACTCGTAGGAGTGAGAAAAACATCACGGGGTGGTGCGCATTGTATGGGTGTGTGTTACATTACAGTCACTAGTAGGAGTGAGAAAAACATCACGGGGTGGTGCGCATTCTATGGGTGTGTGTTACATTACATTCACTAGTAGGAGTGAGAAAAACATCACGGGGTGGTGCGCATTGTATGGGTGTGTGTTACATTACATTCAATAGTAGGAGTGAGAAAAACATCACGGGGTGGTGCGCATTGTATGGGTGTTTGTTACATTAGATTCACTAGTAGGAGTGAGAAAAACATCGCGGGGTGGTGCGCATTGTATGGGTGTGTGTTACATTACATTCACTAGTAGGAGTGAGAAAAACATCACGGGGTGGTGCGCATTGTATGGGTGTGTGTTACATTACATTCACTAGTAGGAGTGAGAAAAACATCACGGGGTGGTGCGCATTGTATGGGTGTGTGTTACATTACATTCACTAGTATGAGTGAGAAAAACATCACGGGGTGGTGCGCATTGTATGCGTGTGTGTTACATTAGATTCACTGTTAGGAGTGAGAAAAACATCACGGGGTGGTGCGCATTGTATGGGTGTGTGTTACATTACATTCACTAGTATGAGTGAGAAAAACATCACGGGGTGGTGCGCATTGTATGCGTGTGTGTTACATTAGATTCACTAGTAGGAGTGAGAAAAACGTCACGGGGTGGTGCGCATTGTATGGGTGTGTGTTACATTACATTCACTAGTAGGAGTGAGAAAAACATCACGGGGTGGTGCGCATTGTATGGGTGTGTGTTACATTAGATTCACTAGTAGGAGTGAGAAAAACATCACGGGGTGGTGCGCATTGTATGGGTGTGTGTTACATTACATTCACTAGTAGGAGTGAGAAAAACATCACTGGGTGGTGCGCATTGTATGGGTGTGGGTTACATTACATTCACTAGTAGGAGTGAGAAAAACATCACGGGGTGGTGGGCATTGTATGGGTGTGTGTTACATTACATTCACTCGTAGGAGTGAGAAAAATATCACGTGGTGGTGCGCATTGTATGGGTGTGTGTTACATTACCTTCACTCGTAGGAGTGAGAAAAACATCACGGGGTGGTGCGCATTGTATGGGTGTGTGTTACATTACAGTCACTAGTAGGAGTGAGAAAAACATCACGGGGTGGTGCGCATTCTATAGGTGTGTGTTACATTACATTCACTAGTAGGAGTGAGAAAAACATCACGGGGTGGTGCGCATTGTATGGGTGTGTGTTACATTACATTCACTAGTAGGAGTGAGAAAAACATCACGGGGTGGTGCGCATTGTATGGGTGTTTGTTACATTAGATTCACTAGTAGGAGTGAGAAAAACATCACGGGGTGGTGCGCATTCTATGGGTGTGTGTTACATTACATTCACTAGTAGGAGTGAGAAAAACATCACGGGGTGGTGCGCATTGTATGGGTGTGTGTTACATTACATTCACTAGTAGGAGTGAGAAAAACATCACGGGGTGGTGCGCATTGTATGGGTGTTTGTTACATTAGATTCACTAGTAGGAGTGAGAAAAACATTGCGGGGTGGTGCGCATTGTATGGGTGTGTGTTACATTACATTCACTAGTATGAGTGAGAAAAACATCACGGGGTGGTGCGCATTGTATGCGTGTGTGTTACATTAGATTCACTAGTAGGAGTGAGAAAAACATCACGGGGTGGTGCGCATTGTATGGGTGTGTGTTACATTACATTCACTAGTAGGAGTGAGAAAAACATCACGAGGAGGTGCGCATTGTATGCGTGTGTGTTACATTAGATTCACTAGTAGGAGTGAGAAAAACATCACGGGGTGGTGCGCATTGTATGGGTGTGTGTTACATTACATTCACTAGTATGAGTGGGAAAAACATCACGGGGTGGTGCGCATTGTATGCGTGTGTGTTACATTAGATTCACTAGTAGGAGTGAGAAAAACATCACGGGGTGGTGCGCATTGTATGGGTGTGTGTTACATTACATTCACTAGTATGAGTGAGAAAAACATCACGGGGTGGTGCGCATTGTATGCGTGTGTGTTACATTAGATTCACTAGTAGGAGTGAGAAAAACATCACGGGGTGGTGCGCATTGTATGGGTGTGTGTTACATTACATTCACTAGTAGGAGTGAGAAAAACATCACGGGGTGGTGCGCATTGTATGGGTGTGTGTTACATTACATTCACTAGTATGAGTGAGAAAAACATCACGGGGTGGTGCGCATTGTATGCGTGTGTGTTACATTACATTCACTAGTAGGAGTGAGAAAAACATCACGGGGTGGTGCGCATTGTATGGGTGTGTGTTACATTAGATTCACTAGTAGGCGTGAGAAAAACATCACGGGGTGGTGCGCATTGTATGGGTGTGTGTTGCATTACATTCACTAGTAGGAGTGAGAAAAACATCACGGGGTGGTGCGCATTGTATGGGTGTGTTTTACATTACATTCACTAGTAGGAGTGAGAAAAACATCAGGGGGTGGTGCGCATTGTATGGGTGTGTGTTACATTAGATTCACTAGTAGGAGTGAGAAAAACATCACGGGGTGGTGCGCATTGTATGGGTGTGTGTTACATTACATTCACTAGTAGGAGTGAGAAAAACATCACGGGGTGGTGCGCATTGTATGCGTGTGTGTTACATTAGATTCACTAGTAGGAGTGAGAAAAACGTCACGGGGTGGTGCGCATTTTATGGGTGTGTCTTACATTACATTCACTAGTAGGAGTGAGAAAAACATCACGGGGTGGTGCGCATTGTATGGGTGTGTGTTACATTAGATTCACTAGTAGGAGTGAGAAAAACATCACGGGGTGGTGCGCATTGTATGGGTGTGTGTTACATTACATTCACTAGTAGGAGTGAGAAAAACATCACGGGGTGGTGCGCATTGTATGGGTGTGTGTTACATTACATACACTAGTACGAGTGAGAAAAACATCACGGGGTGGTGCGCATCGTATGGGTGTGTGTTGCATTACATTCACTAGTAGGAGTGAGAAAAACATCACGGGGTGGTGCGCATTGTATGGGTGTGTTTTACATTACATTCACTAGTAGGAGTGAGAAAAACATCAGGGGGTGGTGCGCATTGTATGGGTGTGTGTTACATTAGATTCACTAGTAGGAGTGAGAAAAACATCACGGGGTGGTGCGCATTGTATGGGTGTGTGTTACATTACATTCACTAGTAGGAGTGAGAAAAACATCACGGGGTGGTGCGCATTGTATGCGTGTGTGTTACATTAGATTCACTAGTAGGAGTGAGAAAAACGTCACGGGGTGGTGCGCATTTTATGGGTGTGTCTTACATTACATTCACTAGTAGGAGTGAGAAAAACATCACGGGGTGGTGTGCATTGTATGGGTGTGTGTTACATTAGATTCACTAGTAGGAGTGAGAAAAACATCACGGGGTGGTGCGCATTGTATGGGTGTGTGTTACATTACATTCACTAGTAGGAGTGAGAAAAACATCACGGGGTGGTGCGCATTGTATGGGTGTGTGTTACATTACATACACTAGTACGAGTGAGAAAAACATCACGGGGTGGTGCGCATCGTATGGGTGTGTGTTACATTACAGTCACTAGTAGGAGTGAGAAAAACATCACGGGGTGGTGCGCATCGTATGGGTGTGTGTTACATTACATTCACTAGTAGGAGTGAGAAAAACATCACGGGGTGGTGCGCATTGTATGGGTGTTTGTTACATTACATTCACTAGTAGGAGTGAGAAAAACATCACGGGGTGGTGCGCATTGTATGGGTGTGTGTTACATTACCTTCACTCGTAGGAGTGAGAAAAACATCACGGGGTGGTGCGCATTGTATGGGTGTGTGTTACATTACATTCACTAGTAGGAGTGAGAAAAACATCACGGGGTGGTGCGCATTGTATGGGTGTGTGTTACATTACATTCACTAGTAGGAGTGAGAAAAACATCACGGGGTGGTGCGCATTGTATGGGTGTGTGTTACATTACATTCACTAGTAGGAGTGAGAAAAACATCACGGGGTGGTGCGCATTGTATGGGTGTGTGTTACATTACATTCACTAGTAGGAGTGAGAAAAACATCACGGGGTGGTGCGCATTGTATGGGTGTGTGTTACATTACATTCACTAGTAGGAGTGAGAAAAACATCAGGGGTGGTGCGCATTGTATGGGTGTGTATTACGTTAGATTCACTAGTAGGAGTGAGAAAAACATCACGGGGTGATGCGCATTGTATGGGTGTGTGTTACGTTAGATTCACTAGTAGGAGTGAGAAAAACATCACGGGGTGGTGCGCATTGTATGAGTGTGTGTTACATTACATTCACTAGTAGGAGTGAGAAAAACATCACGGGGTGGTGCGCATTTTATGGGTGTTTGTTACATTAGATTCACTAGTAGGAGTGAGAAAAACATCACGGGGTGGTGCGCTTTGTATGGGTGTGTGTTACATTACATACACTTGTACGAGTGAGAAAAACATCACGGGGTGGTGCGCATTGTATGGGTGTGTGTTACATTAGATTCACTAGTAGGCGTGAGAAAAACATCACGGGGTGGTGCGCATTGTATGGGTGTGTGTTACATTACATTCACTAGTAGGAGTGAGAAAAACATCACGGGGTGGTGCGCATTGTATGGGTGTGTTTTACATTACATTCACTAGTAGGAGTGAGAAAAACATCAGGGGGTGGTGCGCATTGTATGGGTGTGTGTTACATTAGATTCACTAGTAGGAGTGAGAAAAACATCTCGGGGTGGTGCGCATTGTATGGGTGTGTGTTACATTACAATCACTAGTAGGAGTGAGAAAAACATCACGGGGTGGTGCGCATTGTATGCGTGTGTGTTACATTAGATTCACTAGTAGGAGTGAGAAAAACGTCACGGGGTGGTGCGCATTTTATGGGTGTGTGTTACATTACATTCACTAGTAGGAGTGAGAAAAACATCACGGGGTGGTGCGCATTGTATGGGTGTGTGTTACATTAGATTCACTAGTAGGAGTGAAAAAAACATCATGGGGTGGTGCGCATTGTATGGGTGTGTGTTACATTACATTCACTAGTAGGAGTGAGAAAAACATCACGGGGTGGTGCGCATTGTATGGGTGTGGGTTACATTACATTCACTAGTAGGAGTGAGAAAAACATCACGGGGTGGTGCGCATTGTATGGGTGTGTGTTACATTACATTCACTCGTAGGAGTGAGAAAAACATCACGTGGTGGTGCGCATTGTATGGGTGTGTGTTACATTACCTTCACTCGTAGGAGTGAGAAAAACATCACGGGGTGGTGCGCATTGTATGGGTGTGTGTTACATTACAGTCACTAGTAGGAGTGAGAAAAACATCACGGGGTGGTGCGCATTGTATGGGTGTGTGTTACATTACATTCACTAGTAGGAGTGAGAAAAACATCACGGGGTGGTGCGCATTGTATGGGTGTGTGTTACATTACATTCACTAGTAGGAGTGAGAAAAACATCACGGGGTGGTGCGCATTGTATGGGTGTGTGTTACATTACATTCACTAGTAGGAGTGAGAAAAACATCACGGGGTGGTGCGCATTGTATGGGTGTGTGTTACGTTAGATTCACTAGTAGGAGTGAGAAAAACATCACGGGGTGTTGCGCATTGTATGGGTGTGTGTTACATTACCTTCACTCGTAGGAGTGAGAAAAACATCACGGGGTGGTGCGCATTGTATGGGTGTGTGTTACATTACATTCACTAGTAGGAGTGAGAAAAACATCACGGGGTGGTGCGCATTGTATGGGTGTGTGTTACATTACATTCACTAGTAGGAGTGAGAAAAACATCACGGGGTGGTGCGCATTGTATGGGTGTGTGTTACATTACATTCACTAGTAGGAGTGAGAAAAACATCACGGGGTGGTGCGCATTGTATGGGTGTGTGTTACATTACATTCACTAGTAGGAGTGAGAAAAACATCACGGGGTGGTGCGCATTGTATGGGTGTGTGTTACATTACATTCACTAGTAGGAGTGAGAAAAACATCAGGGGTGGTGCGCATTGTATGGGTGTGTATTACGTTAGATTCACTGGTAGGAGTGAGAAAAACATCACGGGGTGGTGCGCATTGTATGGGTGTGTGTTACGTTAGATTCACTAGTAGGAGTGAGAAAAACATCACGGGGTGGTGCGCATTTTATGAGTGTGTGTTACATTACATTTACTAGTAGGAGTGAGAAAAACATCACGGGGTGGTGCGCATTTTATGGGTGTTTGTTACATTAGATTCACTAGTAGGAGTGAGAAAATCATCACGGGGTGGTGCGCATTGTATGGGTGTGTGTTACATTACATTCACTAGTAGGAGTGAGAAAAACATCACGGGGTGGTGCGCATTGTATGGGTGTGTGTTACATTACCTTCACTCGTAGGAGTGAGAATAACATCACGGGGTGGTGCGCATTGTATGGGTGTGTGTTACATTAGATTCACTAGTAGGAGTGAGAAAAACATCACGGGGTGGTGCGCATTGTATGGGTGTGTGTTACATTACATTCACTAGTAGGAGTGAGAAAAACATCACGGGGTGGTGCGCATTGTATGGGTGTGTGTTACATTACATTCACTAGTAGGAGTGAGAAAAACATCACGGGGTGGTGCGCATTGTATGGGTGTGTGTTACATTACATTCACTAGTAGGAGTGAGAAAAACATCACGGGGTGGTGCGCATTGTATGGGTGTGTGTTACATTACATTCACTAGTAGGAGTGAGAAAAACATCACGGGGTGGTGCGCATTGTATGGGTGTGTGTTACATTACATTCACTAGTAGGAGTGAGAAAAACATCACGGGGTGGTTCGCATTGTACGGGTGTGTGTTACGTTAGATTCACTAGTAGGAGTGAGAAAAACATCACGGGGTGGTGCGCATTGTATGGGTGTGTGTTACATTACATTCACTAGTAGGAGTGAGAAAAACATCACGGGGTGGTGCGCATTGTATGGATGTGTGTTACATTACATTCACTAGTAGGAGTGAGAAAAACATCACGGGGTGGTGCGCATTTTATGGGTGTGTGTTACATTACATTCACTAGTAGGAGTGAGAAAAACACCACGGGGTGGTGCGCATTGTATGGGTGTGTGTTACATTAGATTCACTAGTAGGAGTGAGAAAAGCATCACGGGGTGGTGCGCATTGTATGGGTGTGTGTTACATTACATTCACTAGTATGAGTGAGAAAAACATCACGGGGTGGTGCGCATTGTATGGGTGTGTGTTACATTACATTCACTAGTAGGAGTGAGAAAAACATCACGGGGTGGTGCGCATTGTATGGGTGTGTGTTACATTACATTCACTCGTAGGAGTGAGAAAAACATCACGGGGTGGTGCCCATTGTATGGGTGTGTGTTACATTACATTCACTAGTAGGAGAGAGAAAAACATCACGGGGTGGTGCGCATTGTATGGGTGTGTGTTACATTACATTCACAAATAGGAGTGAGAAAAACATCACGGGGTGGTACGCATTGTATGGGTGTGTGTTACGTTACATTCACTCGTAGGAGTGAGAAAAACATCACGGGGTGGTGCCCATTGTATGGGTGTGTGTTACATTACATTCACTAGTAGGAGTGAGAAAAACATCACGGGGTGGTGCGCATTGTATGGGTGTGTGTTACATTACATTCACAAATAGGAGTCAGAAAAACATCACGGGGTGGTGCGCATTGTATGGGTGTGTGTTACATTACATTCACTAGTAGGAGTGAGAAAAACATCACGGGGTGGTGCGCATTGTATGGGTGTGTGTTACATTACATTCACTAGTAGGAGTGAGAAAAACATCACGGGGTGGTGCACATTGTATGGGTGTTTGTTACATTAGATTCACTAGTAAGAGTGAGAAAATCATCACGGGGTGGTGCGCATTGTATGGGTGTGTGTTACATTACATTCACTAGTAAGAGTGAGAAAAACATCACGCGGTGGTGCGCATTGTATGGGTGTTTGTTACATTAGATTCACTAGCAGGAGTGAGAAAATCATCACGGGGTGGTGCGCATTGTATGGGTGTGTGTTACATTACATTCACTAGTAGGAGTGAGAAAAACATCAGGGGGTGGTGCGCATTGTATGGGTGTGTGTTACATTAGATTCACTAGTAGGCGTGAGAAAAACATCACGGGGTGGTGCGCATTGTATGGGTGTGTGTTACATTACATTCACTAGTAGGAGTGAGAAAAACATCACGGGGTGGTGCGCATTGTATGGGTGTGTGTTACGTTAGATTCACTAGTAGGAGTGAGAAAAACATCACGGGGTGGTGCGCATTGTATGGGTGTGTGTTACATTACATTCACTAGTAGGAGTGAGAAAAACATCACGGGGTGGTGCGCATTGTATGGGTGTGTGTTAAATTACATTCACTAGTAGGAGTGAGAAAAACATCACGGGGTGGTGCGCATTGTATGGATGTGTGTTACATTACATTCACTAGTAGGCGTGAGAAAAACATCACGGGGTGGTGCGCATTGTATGGGTGTGTGTTACATTACATTCACTTGTAGGAGTGAGAAAAACATCACGGGGTGGTGCGCATTGTATGGGTGTGTGTTACATTAGATTCACTAGTAGGAGTGAGAAAAGCATCACGGGGTGGTGCGCATTGTATGGGTGTGTGTTACATTACATTCACTAGTATGAGTGAGAAAAACATCACGGGGTGGTGCGCATTGTATGGGTGTGTGTTACATTACATTCACTAGTAGGAGTGAGAAAAACATCACGGGGTGGTGCGCATTGTATGGGTGTGTGTTACATTACATTCACTCGTAGGAGTGAGAAAAACATCACGGGGTGGTGCCCATTGTATGGGTGTGTGTTATATTACATTCACTAGTAGGAGTGAGAAAAACATCACGGGGTGGTGCGCATTGTATGGGTGTGTGTTACATTACATTCACTATTAGGAGTGAGAAAAGCATCACGGGGTGGTGCGCATTGTATGGGTGTGTGTTACATTACATTCACAAATAGGAGTGAGAAAAGCATCATGGGGTGGTGCGCATTGTATGGGTGTGTGTTACATTACATTCACAAATAGGAGTGAGAAAAACATCACGGGGTGGTGCGCATTGTATGGGTGTGTGTTACATTACATTCACTAGTAGGAGTGAGAAAAACATCACGGGGTGGTGTGCATTGTATGGGTGTGTGTTACATTACATTCACTAGTAGGAGTGAGAAAAACATCACGGGGTGGTGCACATTGTATGGGTGTTTGTTACATTAGATTCACTAGTAAGAGTGAGAAAATCATCACGGGGTGGTGCGCATTGTATGGGTGTGTGTTACATTACATTCACTAGTAGGAGTGAGAAAAACATCACGCGGTGGTGCGCATTGTATGGGTGTTTGTTACATTAGATTCACTAGTAGGAGTGAGAAAATCATCACGGGGTGGTGCGCATTGTATGGGTGTGTGTTACATTACATTCACTAGTAGGAGTGAGAAAAACATCACGGGGTGGTGCGCATTGTATGGGTGTGTGTTACATTACATTCAGTAGTAGGAGTGAGAAAAACATCACGGGGTGGTGCGCTTTGTATGGGTGTGTGTTACATTACATACACTAGTACGAGTGAGAAAAACACGGGGTGGTGCGCATTGTATGGGTGTGTGTTACATTAGATTCACTAGTAGGCGTGAGAAAAACATCACGGGGTGGTGCGCATTGTATGGGTGTGTGTTACATTACATTCACTAGTTGGAGTGAGAAAAACATCACGGGGTGGTGCGCATTGTATGGGTGTGTGTTACATTACATTCACTAGTAGGAGTGAGAAAAACATCACGGGGTGGTGCGAATTGTATGCGTGTGTGTTACATTAGATTCACTAGTAGGAGTGAGAAAAACGTCACGGGGTGGTGCGCATTGTATGGGTGTGTGTTACATTACATTCACAAATAGGAGTGAGAAAAACATCACGGGGTGGTGCGCATTGTATGGGTGTGTGTTACATTACATTCACTAGTAGGAGTGAGAAAAACATCACGGGGTGGTGCGCATAGTATGGGTGTGTGTTACATTACATTCACTAGTAGGAGTGAGAAAAACATCAAGGGGTGGTGCACATTGTATGGGTGTTTGTTACATTAGATTCACTAGTAAGAGTGAGAAAATCATCACGGGGTGGTGCGCATTGTATGGGTGTGTGTTACATTACATTCACTAGTAGGAGTGAGAAAAACATCACGCGGTGGTGCGCATTGTATGGGTGTTTGTTACATTAGATTCACTAGTAGGAGTGAGAAAATCATCACGGGGTGGTGCGCATTGTATGGGTGTGTGTTACATTACATTCACTAGTAGGAGTGAGAAAAACATCACGGGGTGGTGCGCATTGTATGGGTGTGTGTTACATTACATTCACTAGTAGGAGTGAGAAAAACATCACGGGGTGGTGCGCTTTGTATGTGTGTGTGTTACATTACATACACTAGTACGAGTGAGAAAAACATCACGGGGTGGTGCGCATTGTATGGGTGTGTGTTACATTAGATTCACTAGTAGGCGTGAGAAAAACATCACGGGGTGGTGCGCATTGTATGGGTGTGTGTTACATTACATTCACTAGTAGGAGTGAGACAAACATCACGGGGTGGTGCGCATTGTATGGGTGTGTTTTACATTACATTCACTAGTAGGAGTGAGAAAAACATCAGGGGGTGGTGCGCATTGTATGGGTGTGTGTTACATTAGATTCACTAGTAGGAGTGAGAAAAACATCACGGGGTGGTGCGCATTGTATGGGTGTGTGTTAAATTACATTCACTAGTAGGAGTGAGAAAAACATCACGGGGTGGTGCGCATTGTATGCGTGTGTGTTACATTAGATTCACTAGTAGGAGTGAGAAAAACGTCACGGGGTGGTGCGCATTGTATGGGTGTGTGTTACATTACATTCACTAGTAGGAGTGAGAAAAACATCACGGGGTGGTGCGCATTGTATGGGTGTGTGTTACATTAGATTCACTAGTAGGAGTGAGAAAAACATCACGGGGTGGTGCGCATTGTATGGGTGTGTGTTACATTACATTCACTAGTATGAGTGAGAAAAACATCACGGGGTGGTGCGCATTGTATGGGTGTGTGTTACATTACATTCACTAGTAGGAGTGAGAAAAACATCACGGGGTGGTGCGCATTGTATGGGTGTGTGTTACATTACATTCACTCGTAGGAGTGAGAAAAACATCATGGGGTGGTGCCCATTGTATGGGTGTGTGTTACATTACATTCACTAGTAGGAGAGAGAAAAACATCACGGGGTGGTGCGCATTGTATGGGTGTGTGTTACATTACATTCACAAATAGGAGTGAGAAAAACATCACGGGGTGGTACGCATTGTATGGGTGTGTGTTACGTTACATTCACTCGTAGGAGTGAGAAAAACATCACGGGGTGGTGCCCATTGTATGGGTGTGTGTTACATTACATTCACTAGTAGGAGTGAGAAAAACATCACGGGGTGGTGCGCATTGTATGGGTGTGTGTTACATTACATTCACAAATAGGAGTGAAAAAAACATCACGGGGTGGTGCGCATTGTATGGCTGTGTGTTACATTACATTCACTAGTAGGAGTGAGAAAAACATCACGGGGTGGTGCGCATTGTATGGGTGTGTGTTACATTACATTCACTAGTAGGAGTGAGAAAAACATCATGGGGTGGTGCACATTGTATGGGTGTTTGTTACATTAGATTCACTAGTAAGAGTGAGAAAATCATCACGGGGTGGTGCGCATTGTATGGGTGTGTGTTACATTACATTCACTAGTAGGAGTGAGAAAAACATCACGCGGTGGTGCGCATTGTATGGGTGTTTGTTACATTAGATTCACTAGTAGGAGTGAGAAAATCATCACGGGGTGGTGCGCATTGTATGGGTGTGTGTTACATTACATTCACTAGTAGGAGTGAGAAAAACATCACGGGGTGGTGCGCATTGTATGGGTGTGTGTTACATTACATTCAGTAGTAGGAGTGAGAAAAACATCACGGGGTGGTGCGCTTTGTATGGGTGTGTGTTACATTACATACACTAGTACGAGTGAGAAAAACATCACGGGGTGGTGCGCATTGTATGGGTGTGTGTTACATTAGATTCACTAGTAGGCGTGAGAAAAACATCACGGGGTGGTGCGCATTGTATGGGTGTGTGTTACATTACATTCACTAGTAGGAGTGAGAAAAACATCACGGGGTGGTGCGCATTGTATGGGTTTGTGTTACGTTAGATTCACTAGTAGGAGTGAGAAAAACATCGCGGGGTGGTGCGCATTGTATGGGTGTGTGTTAAATTACATTCACTAGTAGGAGTGAGAAAAACATCACGGAGTGGTGCGCATTGTATGGATGTGTGTTACATTACATTCACTAGTAGGAGTGAGAAAAACATCACGGGGTGGTGCGCATTGTATGGGTGTGTGTTACATTACATTCACTTGTAGGAGTGAGAAAAACATCACGGGGTGGTGCGCATTGTATGGGTGTGTGTTACATTAGATTCACTAGTAGGAGTGAGAAAAGCATCACGGGGTGGTGCGCATTGTATGGGTGTGTGTTACATTACATTCACTAGTATGAGTGAGAAAAACATCACGGGGTGGTGCGCATTGTATGGGTGTGTGTTACATTACATTCACTAGTAGGAGTGAGAAAAACATCACGGGGTGGTGCGCATTGTATGGGTGTGTGTTACATTACATTCACTCGTAGGAGTGAGAAAAACATCACGGGGTGGTGCCCATTGTATGGGTGTGTGTTACATTACATTCACTAGTAGGAGTGAGAAAAACATCACGGGGTGGTGCGCATTGTATGGGTGTGTGTTACATTACATTCACTATTAGGAGTGAGAAAAGCATCACGGGGTGGTGCGCATTGTATGGGTGTGTGTTACATTACATTCACAAATAGGAGTGAGAAAAGCATCACGGGGTGGTGCGCATTGTATGGGTGTGTGTTACATTACATTCACAAATAGGAGTGAGAAAAACATCACGGGGTGGTGCGCATTGTATGGGTGTGTGTTACATTACATTCACTAGTAGGAGTGAGAAAAACATCACGCGGTGGTGCGCATTGTATGGGTGTTTGTTACATTAGATTCACTAGTAGGAGTGAGAAAATCATCACGGGGTGGTGCGCATTGTATGGGTGTGTGTTACATTACATTCACTAGTAGGAGTGAGAAAAACATCACGGGGTGGTGCGCATTGTATGGGTGTGTGTTACATTACATTCAGTAGTAGGAGTGAGAAAAACATCACGGGGTGGTGCGCTTTGTATGGGTGTGTGTTACATTACATACACTAGTACGAGTGAGAAAAACACGGGGTGGTGCGCATTGTATGGGTGTGTGTTACATTAGATTCACTAGTAGGCGTGAGAAAAACATCACGGGGTGGTGCGCATTGTATGGGTGTGTGTTACATTACATTCACTAGTAGGAGTGAGAAAAACATCACGGGGTGGTGCGCATTGTATGGGTGTGTTTTACATTACATTCACTAGTAGGAGTGAGAAAAACATCAGGGGGTGGTGCGCATTGTATGGGTGTGTGTTACATTAGATTCACTAGTAGGAGTGAGAAAAACATCACGGGGTGGTGCGCATTGTATGGGTGTGTGTTACATTACATTCACTAGTAGGAGTGAGAAAAACATCACGGGGTGGTGCGCATTGTATGCGTGTGTGTTACATTAGATTCACTAGTAGGAGTGAGAAAAACGTCACGGGGTGGTGCGCATTGTATGGGTGTGTGTTACATTACATTGACAAATAGGAGTGAGAAAAACATCACGGGGTGGTGCGCATTGTATGGGTGTGTGTTACATTACATTAACTAGTAGGAGTGAGAAAAACATCACGGGGTGGTGCGCATAGTATGGGTGTGTGTTACATTACATTCACTAGTAGGAGTGAGAAAAACATCACGGGGTGGTGCACATTGTATGGGTGTTTGTTACATTAGATTCACTAGTAAGAGTGAGAAAATCATGACGGGGTGGTGCGCATTGTATGGGTGTGTGTTACATTACATTCACTAGTAGGAGTGAGAAAAACATCACGCGGTGGTGCGCATTGTATGGGTGTTTGTTACATTAGATTCACTAGTAGGAGTGAGAAAATCATCACGGGGTGGTGCGCATTGTATGGGTGTATGTTACATTACATTCACTAGTAGGAGTGAGAAAAACATCACGGGGTGGTGCGCATTGTATGGGTGTGTGTTACATTACATTCACTAGTAGGAGTGAGAAAAACATCACGGGGTGGTGCGCTTTGTATGTGTGTGTGTTACATTACATACACTAGTACGAGTGAGAAAAACATCACGGGGTGGTGCGCATTGTATGGGTGTGTGTTACATTAGATTCACTAGTAGGCGTGAGAAAAACATCACGGGGTGGTGCGCATTGTATGGGTGTGTGTTACATTACATTCACTAGTAGGAGTGAGACAAACATCACGGGGTGGTGCGCATTGTATGGGTGTGTTTTACATTACATTCACTAGTAGGAGTGAGAAAAACATCAGGGGGTGGTGCGCATTGTATGGGTGTGTGTTACATTAGATTCACTAGTAGGAGTGAGAAAAACATCACGGGGTGGTGCGCATTGTATGGGTGTGTGTTACATTACATTCACTAGTAGGAGTGAGAAAAACATCACGGGGTGGTGCGCATTGTATGCGTGTGTGTTACATTAGATTCACTAGTAGGAGTGAGAAAAACGTCACGGGGTGGTGCGCATTGTATGGGTGTGTGTTACATTACATTCACTAGTAGGAGTGAGAAAAACATCACGGGGTGGTGCGCATTGTATGGGTGTGTGTTACATTAGATTCACTAGTAGGAGTGAGAAAAACATCACGGGGTGGTGCGCATTGTATGGGTGTGTGTTACATTACATTCACTCGTAGGAGTGAGAAAAACATCACGGGGTGGTGCCCATTGTATGGGTGTGTGTTACATTACATTCACTAGTAGGAGAGAGAAAAACATCACGGGGTTGTGCGCATTGTATGGGTGTGTGTTACATTACATTCACAAATAGGAGTGAGAAAAACATCACGGGGTGGTACGCATTGTATGGGTGTGTGTTACGTTACATTCACTCGTAGGAGTGAGAAAAACATAACGGGGTGGTGCCCATTGTATGGGTGTGTGTTACATTACATTCACTAGTAGGAGTGAGAAAAACATCACGGGGTGGTGCGCATTGTATGGGTGTGTGTTACATTAGATTCACTAGTAGGAGTGAGAAAAACATCACGGGGTGGTGCGCATTGTATGGGTGTGTGTTACATTACATTCACTAGTAGGAGTGAGAAAAACATCACGGGGTGATGCGCATTGTACGGGTGTGTGTTACATTAGATTCACTCGTAGGAGTGAGAAAAACATCACGGGGTGGTGCGCATTGTATGGGTGTGTGTTACATTACATTCACTAGTCGGAGTGAAAAAATCGTCACGGGGTGGTGCGCATTGTATGGGTGTGTGTTATATTACATTCACTAGTAGGAGTGAGAAAAACATCACGGGGTGGTGCGCATTGTATGGGTGTGTGTTACATTAGATTCACTCGTAGGAGTGAGAAAAACATCACGGGGTGGTGCGCATTGTATGGGTGTGTGTTACATTACATTCACAAATAGGAGTGAGAAAAACATCACGGGGTGGTACGCATTGTATGGGTGTGTGTTACATTACATTCACTAGTAGCAGTGAGAAAAACATCACGGGGTGGTGCGCATTGTATGGGTGTGTGTTACATTACATTCACAAATAGGAGTGAGAAAAACATCACGGGGTGGTGCGCATTGTATGGGTGTGTGTTACATTACATTCACTAGTAGCAGTGAGAAAAACATCACGGGGTGGTGCGCATTGTATGGGTGTGTGTTACATTACATTCACTAGTAGCAGTGAGAAAAATATCACGGGGTGGTGCGCATTGTATGGGTGTTTGTTACATTACATTCACTAGTAGGAGCGAGAAAAACATCACGGGGTGGTGCGCATTGTATGGGTGTGTGTTACATTACATTCACTAGTAGGAGCGAGAAAAACATCACGGGGTGGTGCGCATTGTATGGGTGTGTGTTACATTACATTCACTAGTAGGAGTGAGAAAAACATCACGGAGTGGTGCGCATTGTATGGGTGTTTGTTACATTACATTCACTAGTAGGAGTGAGAAAATCATCACGGGGTGGTGCGCATTTTATGGGTGTGTGTTACATTACATTCACTAGTAGGAGTGAGAAAAACATCACGCGGTGGTGCGCATTGTATGGGTGTGTGTTACATTACATTCACTAGTAGGAGTGAGAAAAACATCACGGGGTGGTGCGCATTGTATGGGTGTGTGTTACATTACATTCACTAGTAGGAGTGAGAAAAACATCACGGGGTGGTGCGCATTGTATGGGTGTGTGTTACATTACATTCACTAGTAGGAGTGAGAAAAACATCACGGGGTGGTGCGCATTGTATGGGTGTTTGTTACATTAGATTCACTAGTAGGAGTGAGAAAATCATCACGGGGTGGTGCGCATTGTATGGGTGTGTGTTACATTAGATTCACTAGTAGGAGTGAGAAAAACATCACGGGGTGGTGCGCATTTTATGGGTGTTTGTTACATTAGATTCAATAGTAGGAGTGAGAAAATCATCACGGGGTGGTGCGCATTGTATGGGTGTGTGTTACATTACATTCACTAGTAGGAGTGAGAAAAACATCACGGGGTGGTGCGCTTTGTATGTGTGTGTGTTACATTACATACACTAGTACGAGTGAGAAAAACATCACGGGGTGGTGCGCATTGTATGGGTGTGTGTTACATTAGATTCACTAGTAGGCGTGAGAAAAACATCACGGGGTGGTGCGCATTGTATGGGTGTGTGTTACATTACATTCACTAGTAGGAGTGAGACAAACATCACGGGGTGGTGCGCATTGTATGGGTGTGTTTTACATTACATTCACTAGTAGGAGTGAGAAAAACATCAGGGGGTGGTGCGCATTGTATGGGTGTGTGTTACATTAGATTCACTAGTAGGAGTGAGAAAAACATCACGGGGTGGTGCGCATTGTATGGGTGTGTGTTAAATTACATTCACTAGTAGGAGTGAGAAAAACATCACGGGGTGGTGCGCATTGTATGCGTGTGTGTTACATTAGATTCACTAGTAGGAGTGAGAAAAACGTCACGGGGTGGTGCGCATTGTATGGGTGTGTGTTACATTACATTCACTAGTAGGAGTGAGAAAAACATCACGGGGTGGTGCGCATTGTATGGGTGTGTGTTACATTAGATTCACTAGTAGGAGTGAGAAAAACATCACGGGGTGGTGCGCATTGTATGGGTGTGTGTTACATTACATTCACTAGTATGAGTGAGAAAAACATCACGGGGTGGTGCGCATTGTATGGGTGTGTGTTACATTACATTCACTAGTAGGAGTGAGAAAAACATCACGGGGTGGTGCGCATTGTATGGGTGTGTGTTACATTACATTCACTCGTAGGAGTGAGAAAAACATCATGGGGTGGTGCCCATTGTATGGGTGTGTGTTACATTACATTCACTAGTAGGAGAGAGAAAAACATCACGGGGTGGTGCGCATTGTATGGGTGTGTGTTACATTACATTCACAAATAGGAGTGAGAAAAACATCACGGGGTGGTACGCATTGTATGGGTGTGTGTTACGTTACATTCACTCGTAGGAGTGAGAAAAACATCACGGGGTGGTGCCCATTGTATGGGTGTGTGTTACATTACATTCACTAGTAGGAGTGAGAAAAACATCACGGGGTGGTGCGCATTGTATGGGTGTGTGTTACATTACATTCACAAATAGGAGTGAAAAAAACATCACGGGGTGGTGCGCATTGTATGGCTGTGTGTTACATTACATTCACTAGTAGGAGTGAGAAAAACATCACGGGGTGGTGCGCATTGTATGGGTGTGTGTTACATTACATTCACTAGTAGGAGTGAGAAAAACATCATGGGGTGGTGCACATTGTATGGGTGTTTGTTACATTAGATTCACTAGTAAGAGTGAGAAAATCATCACGGGGTGGTGCGCATTGTATGGGTGTGTGTTACATTACATTCACTAGTAGGAGTGAGAAAAACATCACGCGGTGGTGCGCATTGTATGGGTGTTTGTTACATTAGATTCACTAGTAGGAGTGAGAAAATCATCACGGGGTGGTGCGCATTGTATGGGTGTGTGTTACATTACATTCACTAGTAGGAGTGAGAAAAACATCACGGGGTGGTGCGCATTGTATGGGTGTGTGTTACATTACATTCAGTAGTAGGAGTGAGAAAAACATCACGGGGTGGTGCGCTTTGTATGGGTGTGTGTTACATTACATACACTAGTACGAGTGAGAAAAACATCACGGGGTGGTGCGCATTGTATGGGTGTGTGTTACATTAGATTCACTAGTAGGCGTGAGAAAAACATCACGGGGTGGTGCGCATTGTATGGGTGTGTGTTACATTACATTCACTAGTAGGAGTGAGAAAAACATCACGGGGTGGTGCGCATTGTATGGGTTTGTGTTACGTTAGATTCACTAGTAGGAGTGAGAAAAACATCGCGGGGTGGTGCGCATTGTATGGGTGTGTGTTAAATTACATTCACTAGTAGGAGTGAGAAAAACATCACGGAGTGGTGCGCATTGTATGGATGTGTGTTACATTACATTCACTAGTAGGAGTGAGAAAAACATCACGGGGTGGTGCGCATTGTATGGGTGTGTGTTACATTACATTCACTTGTAGGAGTGAGAAAAACATCACGGGGTGGTGCGCATTGTATGGGTGTGTGTTACATTAGATTCACTAGTAGGAGTGAGAAAAGCATCACGGGGTGGTGCGCATTGTATGGGTGTGTGTTACATTACATTCACTAGTATGAGTGAGAAAAACATCACGGGGTGGTGCGCATTGTATGGGTGTGTGTTACATTACATTCACTAGTAGGAGTGAGAAAAACATCACGGGGTGGTGCGCATTGTATGGGTGTGTGTTACATTACATTCACTCGTAGGAGTGAGAAAAACATCACGGGGTGGTGCCCATTGTATGGGTGTGTGTTACATTACATTCACTAGTAGGAGTGAGAAAAACATCACGGGGTGGTGCGCATTGTATGGGTGTGTGTTACATTACATTCACTATTAGGAGTGAGAAAAGCATCACGGGGTGGTGCGCATTGTATGGGTGTGTGTTACATTACATTCACAAATAGGAGTGAGAAAAGCATCACGGGGTGGTGCGCATTGTATGGGTGTGTGTTACATTACATTCACAAATAGGAGTGAGAAAAACATCACGGGGTGGTGCGCATTGTATGGGTGTGTGTTACATTACATTCACTAGTAGGAGTGAGAAAAACATCACGCGGTGGTGCGCATTGTATGGGTGTTTGTTACATTAGATTCACTAGTAGGAGTGAGAAAATCATCACGGGGTGGTGCGCATTGTATGGGTGTGTGTTACATTACATTCACTAGTAGGAGTGAGAAAAACATCACGGGGTGGTGCGCATTGTATGGGTGTGTGTTACATTACATTCAGTAGTAGGAGTGAGAAAAACATCACGGGGTGGTGCGCTTTGTATGGGTGTGTGTTACATTACATACACTAGTACGAGTGAGAAAAACACGGGGTGGTGCGCATTGTATGGGTGTGTGTTACATTAGATTCACTAGTAGGCGTGAGAAAAACATCACGGGGTGGTGCGCATTGTATGGGTGTGTGTTACATTACATTCACTAGTAGGAGTGAGAAAAACATCACGGGGTGGTGCGCATTGTATGGGTGTGTTTTACATTACATTCACTAGTAGGAGTGAGAAAAACATCAGGGGGTGGTGCGCATTGTATGGGTGTGTGTTACATTAGATTCACTAGTAGGAGTGAGAAAAACATCACGGGGTGGTGCGCATTGTATGGGTGTGTGTTACATTACATTCACTAGTAGGAGTGAGAAAAACATCACGGGGTGGTGCGCATTGTATGCGTGTGTGTTACATTAGATTCACTAGTAGGAGTGAGAAAAACGTCACGGGGTGGTGCGCATTGTATGGGTGTGTGTTACATTACATTGACAAATAGGAGTGAGAAAAACATCACGGGGTGGTGCGCATTGTATGGGTGTGTGTTACATTACATTAACTAGTAGGAGTGAGAAAAACATCACGGGGTGGTGCGCATAGTATGGGTGTGTGTTACATTACATTCACTAGTAGGAGTGAGAAAAACATCACGGGGTGGTGCACATTGTATGGGTGTTTGTTACATTAGATTCACTAGTAAGAGTGAGAAAATCATGACGGGGTGGTGCGCATTGTATGGGTGTGTGTTACATTACATTCACTAGTAGGAGTGAGAAAAACATCACGCGGTGGTGCGCATTGTATGGGTGTTTGTTACATTAGATTCACTAGTAGGAGTGAGAAAATCATCACGGGGTGGTGCGCATTGTATGGGTGTATGTTACATTACATTCACTAGTAGGAGTGAGAAAAACATCACGGGGTGGTGCGCATTGTATGGGTGTGTGTTACATTACATTCACTAGTAGGAGTGAGAAAAACATCACGGGGTGGTGCGCTTTGTATGTGTGTGTGTTACATTACATACACTAGTACGAGTAAGAAAAACATCACGGGGTGGTGCGCATTGTATGGGTGTGTGTTACATTAGATTCACTAGTAGGCGTGAGAAAAACATCACGGGGTGGTGCGCATTGTATGGGTGTGTGTTACATTACATTCACTAGTAGGAGTGAGACAAACATCACGGGGTGGTGCGCATTGTATGGGTGTGTTTTACATTACATTCACTAGTAGGAGTGAGAAAAACATCAGGGGGTGGTGCGCATTGTATGGGTGTGTGTTACATTAGATTCACTAGTAGGAGTGAGAAAAACATCACGGGGTGGTGCGCATTGTATGGGTGTGTGTTACATTACATTCACTAGTAGGAGTGAGAAAAACATCACGGGGTGGTGCGCATTGTATGCGTGTGTGTTACATTAGATTCACTAGTAGGAGTGAGAAAAACGTCACGGGGTGGTGCGCATTGTATGGGTGTGTGTTACATTACATTCACTAGTAGGAGTGAGAAAAACATCACGGGGTGGTGCGCATTGTATGGGTGTGTGTTACATTAGATTCACTAGTAGGAGTGAGAAAAACATCACGGGGTGGTGCGCATTGTATGGGTGTGTGTTACATTACATTCACTCGTAGGAGTGAGAAAAACATCACGGGGTGGTGCCCATTGTATGGGTGTGTGTTACATTACATTCACTAGTAGGAGAGAGAAAAACATCACGGGGTTGTGCGCATTGTATGGGTGTGTGTTACATTACATTCACAAATAGGAGTGAGAAAAACATCACGGGGTGGTACGCATTGTATGGGTGTGTGTTACGTTACATTCACTCGTAGGAGTGAGAAAAACATAACGGGGTGGTGCCCATTGTATGGGTGTGTGTTACATTACATTCACTAGTATGAGTGAGAAAAACATCACGGGGTGGTGCGCATTTTATGGGTGTGTGTTACATTACACACACTAGTAGGAGTGAGAAAAACATCACGGGGTGGTGCGCATTGTATGAGTGTGTGTTACATTAGATTCACTAGTAGGCGTAAGAAAAACATCACGGGGTGGTGCGCATTGTATGGGTGTGTGTTACATTACATTCACTAGTAGGAGTGAGAAAAACATCACGGGGTGGTGTGCATTGTATGGGTGTGTTTTACATTACATTCACTAGTAGGAGTGAGAAAAACATCACGGGGTTGAGCGCATTGTATGGGTGTTTGTTACATTAGATTCACTAGTAGGAGTGAGAAAAACATCACGGGGTGGTGCGCATTGTATGGGTGTGTGTTACATTACATTCACTAGTAGGAGTGAGAAAAACATCACGGGGTGGTGCGTATTGTATGGGTTTGTGTTACATTACATTCACTAGTAGGAGTGAGCAAAACATTACGGGGTGGTGCGCATTGTATGGCTGTGTGTTACATTACATTAACTAGTAGGAGTGAGAAAAACATCACGGGGTGGTGGGAATCGGAGGGTTTGAATTAGGATAGGCTGTGAGTGGCAATGTAGGATGGAGAAAAGCACCGCGGGTTGGTCAGCATGGGGAGGTCAGGGAACATGCATTGGCAATGTAGGATAGGTTTCTGAAAAACATCGCGGGGTGGTGCGCATTGTATGGGTGTGTGTTACATTACATTCACTATTAGGAGTGAGAAAAACATCACGGGGTGGTGCGCATTGTATGGGTGTGTGTTGCATTACATTCACTAGTAGGAGTGAGAAAAATATCACGGGGTGGTGCGCATTGGATGGCTGTGTGTTACATTACATTCACTAGTAGGAGTGAGAAAAACATCACGGGGTGGTGCGCATTGTATGGGTGTGTGTTACATTACATTCACTAGTAGGAGTGAGAAAAACATCACGGGGTTTTGCGCATTGTATGGCTGTGTGTTACATTACATTAACTAGTAGGAGTGAGAAAAACATCACGGGGTGGTGGGAATAGGAGTGTCTGAATTAGGATAGGCAGTGAGTGGCAATATAGGATAGAGAAAAGCACCGCGGGGTGGTCAGCATGGGGAGGTCAGGGAACATGCAGTGGCAATGTAGGATAGGTTTCTGAAAAACATCGCGGGGTGGTGCGCATTGTATGGGTGTGTGTTACATTACATTCACTAGTAGGAGTGAGAAAAACATCGCGGGGTGGTGCGCATTGTATGGGTGTGTGTTACATTACATTCACTAGTAGGAGTGAGAAAAACATCACGGGGTGGTGCGCATTGTATGGGTGTGTGTTACATTATATTGACTAGTAGGAGTGAGAAAAACATCACGGGGTGGTGCGCATTGTATGGGTGTGTGTTACATTACATTCACTAGTTGGAGTGAGAAAAACATCACGGGGTGGTGTGAATCGGAGGGTCTGAATTAGGATAGGCAGTGAGTGGCAATGTAGGATGGAGAAAAGCACCGCGGGGTGGTCAGCCTGGGGAGGTCAGGGAACATGCAGTGGCAATGTAGGATAGGTTTCGGAAAAACATCACGGGGTGGTGCGCATTGTATGGGTGTGTGTTACATTACATTCACTAGTAGGAGTGAGAAAAACATCACGGGGTTTTGCGCATTGTATGGCTGTGTGTTACATTACATTAACTAGTAGGAGTGAGAAAAACATCACGGGGTGGTGGGAATAGGAGTGTCTGAATTAGGATAGGCAGTGAGTGGCAATGTAGGATGGAGAAAAGCACCGCGGGTTGGTCAGCATGGGGAGGTCAGGGAACATGCAGTGGCAATGTAGGATAGGTTTCTGAAAAACATCGCGGGGTGGTGCGCATTGTATGGGTGTGTGTTACATTACATTCACTATTAGGAGTGAGAAAAACAACACGGGGTGGTGCGCATTGTATGGGTGTGTGTTACATTACATTCACTAGTAGGAGTGAGAAAAACATCACGTGTTGGTGCGCATTGTATGGGTGTGTGTTACGTTACATTCATTAGTAGGAGTGAGAAAAACATCACGGGGTGGTGCGCATTGTATGGGTGTGTGTTACATTATATTGACTAGTAGGAGTGAGAAAAACATCACGGGGTGGTGCGCATTGTATGGGTGTGTGTTACATTACATACACTAGTAGGAGTGAGAAAAACATCACGGGGTGGTGCGCATTGTATGGGTGTGTGTTACATTACATTCACTAGTAGGAGTGAGAAAAACATCACGGGGTGGTGCGCATTGTATGGGTGTGTGTTACATTACATTCACTAGTAGGAGTGAGAAAAACATCACCGGGTGGTGCGCATTGTATGGGTGTGTGTTATATTACATTCACTAGTAGGAGTGAGAAAATTATCACGGGGTGGTGCGCATTGTATGGCTGTGTGTTACATTACATTCACTAGTAGGAGTGAGAAAAACATCACGGGGTGTTGCGCATTGTATGGGTGTGTGTTACATTACATTCACTAGTAGGAGTGAGAAAAACATCACAGGGTTTTGCGCATTGTATGGCTGTGTGTTACATTACATTAACTAGTAGGAGTGAGAAAAACATCACGGGGTGGTGGGAATAGGAGTGTCTGAATTAGGATAGGCAGTGAGTGGCAATGTAGGATGGAGAAAAGCACCGCGGGTTGGTCAGCATGGGGAGGTCAGGGAACATGCAGTGGCAATGTAGGATAGGTTTCTGAAAAACATCGCGGGGTGGTGCGCATTGTATGGGTGTGTGTTACATTACATTGACTATTAGGAGTGAGAAAAACAACACGGGGTGGTGCGCATTGTATGGGTGTGTGTTACATTACATTCACTAGTAGGAGTGAGAAAAACATCACGGGTTGGTGCGCATTGTATGGGTGTGTGTTACGTTACATTCATTAGTAGGAGTGAGAAAAACATCACGGGGTGGTGAGCATTGTATGGGTGTGTGTTACATTATATTGACTAGTAGGAGTGAGAAAAACATCACGGGGTGGTGCGCATTGTATGGGTGTGTGTTACATTACATTCACTAGTAGGAGTGAGAAAAACATCACGGGGTGGTGCGCATTGTATGGGTGTGTGTTACATTACGTTCACTAGTAGGAGTGAGAAAAACATCACGGGGTGGTGCGCATTGTATGGGTGTGTGTTACATTACATTCACTAGTAGGAGTGAGAAAAACATCACGGGGTGGTGTGAATCGGAGGGTCTGAATTAGGATAGGCAGTGAGTGGCAATGTAGGATGGAGAAAAGCACCGTGGGGTGGTCAGGATGGGGAGGTCAGGGAACATGCAGTGGCAATGTAGGATAGGTTTCTGAAAAACATCGCGGGGTGGTGCGCATTGGATGGGTGTGTGTTACATTACATTCACTAGTAGGAGTGAGAAAAACATCACGGGGTGGTGCACATTGTATGGGTGTGTGTTACAATAGATTCACTAGTAGGAGTGAGAAAAACATCACGGGGTGGTGCGCATTGTATGGATGTGTGTTACATTACATTCACTAGTAGGAGTGAGAAAAACATCACGGGGTGGTGCGCATTGTATGGGTGTGTGTTACATTACATTCACTAGTAGGAGTGAGAAAAGCATCACGGGGTGGTGCGCATTGTATGGGTGTGTGTTACATTACATTCTCTAGTAGGAGTGAGAAAAACATCACGGGGTGGTGCGCATTGTATGCGTGTGTGTTACATTAGATTTACTAGTAGGAGTGAGAAAAACGTCACGGGGTGGTGCGCATTGTATGGGTGTGTGTTACATTACATTCACTAGTAGGAGTGAGAAATACATCACGTGGTGGTGCGCATTGTATGGGTGTGTGTTACATTACCTTCACTAGTAGGAGTGAGAAAAACATCACGGGGTGGTGCGCATTGTATGGGTGTGTGTTACATTACATTCACTAGTAGGAGTGAGAAAAACATCACGGGGTGGTGCGCATTGCATGGGTGTGTGTTACATTACATTCACTAGTAGGAGTGAGAAAAACATCACGGGGTGGTGCACATTGTATGGGTGTGTGTTACATTACATTCACTAGTAGGAGTGAGAAAAACATCACGGGGTGGTGCGCATTGTATGGGTGTGTGTTACATTAGATTCACTAGTAGGAGTCAGAAAAACATCACGGGGTGGTGCGCATTGTATGGGTGTGTGTTACATTACATTCACTAGTAGGAGTGAGAAAAACATCACGGGGGGGTGCGCATTGTATGGGTGTGTGTTACATTACATTGACTAGTAGGAGTGAGAAAAACATCACGGGGTGGTGCGCATTGTATGGGTGTGTGTTACATTACATTCACTAGTAGGAGTGAGAAAAACATCACGGGGTGGTGCGCATTGTATGGGTGTGTGTTCTATTACATTCACTAGTAGGAGTGAGAAAAACATCACGGGGTGGTGCGCATTGTATGGGTGTGTGTTACATTACATTCACTAGTAGGAGTGAGAAAAACATAACGGGGTATTGCGCATTGTATGGGTGTGTGTTCTATTACATTCACTAATTGGAGTGAGAAAAACATCACGGGGTGGTGCGCATTGTATTGGTGTGTGTTCTATTACATTCACTAATTGGAGTGAGAAAAACATCACCGGGTGTTGCGCATTGTATGGGTGTGTGTTACATTACATTCACTAGTAGGAGTGAGAACAACATCACGGGGTGGTGTGCATTGTATGGGTGTGTGTTACATTACATTCACTAGTAGGAGTGAGAAAAACATCACAGGGTGGTGTGAATCGGAGGGTCTGAATTAGGATAGGCAGTGAGTGGCAATGTAGGATGGAGAAAAGCACCGCGGGGTGGTCAGCATGGGGAGGTCAGGGAACATGCAGTGGCAATGTAGGATAGGTTTCTGAAAAACATCACGGGGTGGTGCGCATTGTATGGGTGTGTGTTATGTTACATTCACTAGTAGGAGTGAGAAAAACATAACGGGGTGGTGCGCATTGTATGGGTGTGTGTTGCATTACATTCACTAGTAGGAGTGAGAAAAACATCACGGGGTGGTGCGCATTGTATGGGTGTGTGTTACATTACATTCACTAGTAGGAGTGAGAAAAACATCACGGGGTGGTGCGCATTGTATGGGTGTGTGTTATATTACATTCACTAGTAGGAGTGAGAAAAATATCACGGGGTGGTGCGCATTGTATGGGTGTGTGTTACATTACATTCACTAGTAGGAGTGAGAAAAACATCACGGGGTGGTGCGCATTGTATGGGTGTGTGTTACATTACATTCACTAGTAGGAGTGAGAAAAACATCACGGGGTGGTGTGCATTGTATGGGTGTGTGTTACATTACATTCACTAGTAGGAGTGAGAAAAACATCACAGGGTGGTGTGAATCGGAGGGTCTGAATTAGGATAGGCAGTGAGTGGCAATGTAGGATGGAGAAAAGCACCGCGGGGTGGTCAGCATGGGGAGGTCAGGGAACATGCAGTGGCAATGTAGGATAGGTTTCTGAAAAACATCACGGGTTGGTGCGCATTGTATGGGTGTGTGTTATGTTACATTCACTAGTAGGAGTGAGAAAAACATCATGGGGTGGTGCGCATTGTATGGGTGTGTGTTGCATTACATTCACTAGTAGGAGTGAGAAAAACATCACGGGGTGGTGCGCATTGTATGGGTGTGTGTTACATTACATTCACTAGTAGGAGTGAGAAAAACATCACCGGGTGGTGCGCATTTTATGGGTGTGTGTTATATTACATTCACTAGTAGGAGTGAGAAAAATATCATGGGGTGGTGCGCATTGTATGGCTGTGTGTTACATTACATTCACTAGTAGGAGTGAGAAAAACATCACGGGGTGTTGCGCATTGTATGGGTGTGTGTTACATTACATTCACTAGTAGGAGTGAGAAAAACAACACGGGGTGGTGCGCATTGTATGGGTGTGTGTTACATTACATTCACTAGTAGGAGTGAGAAAAACATCACGTGTTGGTGCGCATTGTATGGGTGTGTGTTACGTTACATTCATTAGTAGGAGTGAGAAAAACATCACGGGGTGGTGCGCATTGTATGGGTGTGTGTTACATTATATTGACTAGTAGGAGTGAGAAAAACATCACGGGGTGGTGCGCATTGTATGGGTGTGTGTTACATTACATTCACTAGTAGGAGTGAGAAAAACATCACGGGGTGGTGCGCATTGTATGGGTGTGTGTTACATTACATTCACTAGTAGGAGTGAGAAAAACATCACGGGGTGGTGCGCATTGTATGGGTGTGTGTTACATTACATTCACTAGTAGGAGTGAGAAAAACATCACGGGGTGGTGTGAATCGGAGGGTCTGAATTAGGATAGGCAGTGAGTGGCAATGTAGGATGGAGAAAAGCACCGTGGGGTGGTCAGGATGGGGAGGTCAGGGAACATGCAGTGGCAATGTAGGATAGGTTTCTGAAAAACATAGCGGGGTGGTGCGCATTGGATGGGTGTGTGTTACATTACATTCACTAGTAGGAGTGAGAAAAACATCACGGGGTGGTGCACATTGTATGGGTGTGTGTTACAATAGATTCACTAGTAGGAGTGAGAAAAACATCACGGGGTGGTGCGCATTGTATGGATGTGTGTTACATTACATTCACTAGTAGGAGTGAGAAAAACATCACGGGGTGGTGCGCATTGTATGGGTGTGTGTTACATTACATTCACTAGTAGGAGTGAGAAAAACATCACGGGGTGGTGCGCATTGTATGGGTGTGTGTTACATTACATTCACTAGTTGGAGTGAGAAAAACATCACGGGGTGGTGCGCATTGTATGCGTGTGTGTTACATTAGATTCACTAGTAGGAGTGAGAAAAACGTCACGGGGTGGTGCGCATTGTATGGGTGTGTGTTACATTACATTCACTAGTAGGAGTGAGAAATACATCACGTGGTGGTGCGCATTGTATGGGTGTGTGTTACATTACATTAACTAGTAGGAGTGAGAAAAACATCACGGGGTGGTGCGCATTGTATGGGTGTGTGTTACATTACATTGACTAGTAGGAGTGAGAAAAACATCACGGGGTGGTGTGCATTGTATGGGTGTGTGTTACATTACATTCACTAGTAGGAGTGAGAAAAACATCACGGGGTGGTGCGCATTGTATGGGTGTGTGTTCTATTACATTCACTAGTAGGAGTGAGAAAAACATCACGGGGTGGTGCGCATTGTATGGGTGTGTGTTACATTACATTGACTAGTAGGAGTGAGAAAAACATCACGGGGTGGTGCGCATTGTATGGGTGTGTGTTCTATTACATTCACTAATTGGAGTGAGAAAAACATCACGGGGTGTTGCGCATTGTATGGGTGTGTGTTACATTACATTCACTAGTAGGAGTGAGAACAACATCACGGGGTGGTGTGCATTGTATGGGTGTGTGTTACATTACATTCACTAGTAGGAGTGAGAAAAACATCACAGGGTGGTGTGAATCGGAGGGTCTGAATTAGGATAGGCAGTGAGTGGCAATGTAGGATGGAGAAAAGCACTGCGGGGTGGTCAGCATGGGGAGGTCAGGGAACATGCAGTGGCAATGTAGGATAGGTTTCTGAAAAACATCACGGGGTGGTGCGCATTGTATGGGTGTGTGTTATGTTACATTCACTAGTAGGAGTGAGAAAAACATAACGGGGTGGTGCGCATTGTATGGGTGTGTGTTGCATTACATTCACTAGTAGGAGTGACAAAAACATCACGGGGTGGTGCGCATTGTATGGGTGTGTGTTACATTACATTCACTAGTAGGAGTGAGAAAAATATCACGGGGTGGTGCGCATTGTATGGGTGTGTGTTATATTACATTCACTAGTAGGAGTGAGAAAAATATCACGGGGTGGTGCGCATTGTATGGGTGTGTGTTACATTACATTCACTAGTAGGAGTGAGAAAAACATCACGGGGTGGTGCGCATTGTATGGGTGTGTGTTACATTACATTCACTATTAGGAGTGAGAAAAACATCACGGGGTGGTGCGCATTGTATGGGTGTGTGTTACTTACATTCACTATTAGGAGTGAGAAAAATATCACGGGGTGGTGCGCATTGTATGGGTGTGTGTTACATTACATTCACTAGCAGGAGTGAGAAAAACATCACGGGGTGGTTCGCATTGTATGGGTGTGTGTTACATTACATTCACTAGTAGGAGTGAGAAAAACATCACGGGGTGGTGCGCATTGTATGGGTGTGTGTTACATTACATTCACTAGTAGGAGTGAGAAAAACATCACGGGGTGGTGTGAATCAGAGGGTCTGAATTAGGATAGGCAGTGAGTGGCAATATAGGATGGAGAAAAGCACCGCAGGGTAGTCAGCATGGGGAGGTCAGGGAACATGCAGTGGCAATGTAGGATAGGTTTCTGAAAAACATCGCGGGGTGGTGCGCATTGTATGGGTGTGTGTTACATTACATTCACTAGTAGGAGTGAGAAAAACATCACGGGGTGGTGCGCATTGTATGGGTGTTTGTTACATTAGATTCACTAGTAGGAGTGAGAAAAACATCACGGGGTGGTGCGCATTGTATGGGTGTGTGTTACATTTCATTCGCTAGTAGGAGTGAGAAAAACATCACCGGGTGGTGCGCATTGTATGCGTGTGTGTTACGTTAGATTCACTAGTAGGAGTGAGAAAAACATCACGGGGTGGTGCGCATTGTATGGGTGTGTGTTACATTACATTCACTAGTAGGAGTGAGAAAAACATCACGGGGTGGTGCGCATTGTATGGGTGTGTGTTACATTACATTCACTACTAGGAGTGAGAAAAACATCATGGGGTGGTGCGCATTGTATGGGTGTGTGTTACATTACATTCACTAGTAGGAGTGAGAAAAACGTCAAGGGGTGGTGCGCATTGTATGCGTGTGTGTTACATTAGATTCACTAGTAGGAGTGAGAAAAACGTCACGGGGTGGTGCGCATTGTATGGGTGTGTGTTACATTACATTCACTAGTAGGAGTGAGAAAAACATCACGGGGTGGTGCGCATTGTATGGGTGTGTGTTACATTACATTCACTAGTAGGAGTGAGAAAAATATCACGGGGTGGTGCGCATTGTATGGGTGTGTGTTACATTAGATTCACTAGTAGGAGTGAGAAAAACATCACGGGGTGGTGCGCATTGTATGGATGTGTGTTACATTACATTCACTAGTAGGAGTGAGAAAAACATCACGGGGTGGTGCGCATTGTATGGGTGTGTGTTACATTACATTCACTAGTAGGAGTGAGAAACACATCACGGGGTGGTGCGCATTGTATGGGTGTGGGTTACATTACATTCACTCGTAGGAGTGAGAAAAACATCACGTGGTGGTGCGCATTGTAGGGGTGTGTGTTACATTACCTTCACTAGTAGGAGTGAGAAAAACATCACGGGGTGGTGCGCATTGTATGGGTGTGTGTTACATTAGATTCACTAGTAGGAGTGAGAAAAACATCACGGGGTGGTGCGCATTGTATGGGTGTGTGTTACATTACATTCACTAGTAGGAGTGAGAAAAACATCACGGGGTGGTGCGCATTGTATGGGTGTGTGTTACATTACGTTCACTAGTAAGAGTGAGAAAAACATCTCGGGGTGGTGCGCATTGTATGGGTGTGTGTTACATTACATTCACAAATAGGAGTGAGAAAAACATTACGGGGTGGTGCGCATTGTATGGGTGTGTGTTACATTACATTCACTAGTAGGAGTGAGAAAAACATCACGGGGTGGTGCGCATTGTATGGGTGTTTGTTACATTAGATTCACTAGTAGGAGTGAGAAAAACATCACGGGGTGGTGCGCATTGTATGGGTGTGTGTTACATTACATTCACTAGTAGGAGTGAGAAAAACATCACGGGGTGGTGCGCATTGTATGCGTGTGTTTCACATTAGATTCACTAGTAGGAGTGAGAAAAACATCACGGGGTGGTGCGCATTGTATGGGTGTGTGTTACATTACGTTCACTAGTAGGAGTGAGAAAAACATCACGGGGTGGTGCGCATTGTATGGGTGTGTGTTACATTACATTCACTAGTAGGAGTGAGAAAAACATCACGGGGTGGTGCGCATTGTATGGGTGTGTGTTACATTACATTCACTAGTAGGAGCGAGAAAACATCACGGGGTTGTGCGCATTGTATGGGTGTGTGTTACATTACATTCACTAGTAGGAGCGAGAAAAACATCACGGGGTGGTGCGCATTGTATGGGTGTGTGTTACTTTACATTCACTAGTAGGAGCGAGAAAAACATCACGGGGTGGTGCGCATTGTATGGGTGTGTGTTACATTACATTCACTAGTAGGAGCGAGAAAAACATCACGGGGTGGTGCGCATTGTATGGATGTGTGTTACATTACATTCACTAGTAGGAGTGAGAAAAACATCACGGGGTGGTGCGCATTGTATGGGTGTTTGTTACATTACATTCACTAGTAGGAGTGAGAAAATCATCACGGGGTGGTGCGCATTTTATGGGTGTGTGTTACATTACATTCACTAGTAGGAGTGAGAAAAACATCACGCGGTGGTGCGCATTGTATGGGTGTGTGTTACATTACATTCACTAGTAGGAGTGAGAAAAACATCACGGGGTGGTGCGCATTGTATGGGTGTGTGTTACATTACATTCACTAGTAGGAGTGAGAAAAACATCACGGGGTGGTGCGCATTGTATGGGTGTGTGTTACATTACATTCACTAGTAGGAGTGAGAAAAACATCACGGGGTGGTGCGCATTGTATGGGTGTGTGTTACATTACATTCACTAGTAGGAGTGAGAAAAACATCACGGGGTGGTGCGCATTGTATGGGTGTTTTTTACATTAGATTCACTAGTAGGAGTGAGAAAATCATCACGGGGTGGTGCGCATTGTATCGGTGTGTGTTACATTAGATTCACTAGTAGGAGTGAGAAAAACATCACGGGGTGGTGCGCATTGTATGGGTGTTTATTACATTAGATTCAATAGTAGGAGTGAGAAAATCATCACGGGGTGGTGCGCATTGTATGGGTGTGTGTTACATTACATTCACTAGTAGGAGTGAGAAAAACATCACGGGGTGGTGCGCATTGTATGGGTGTGTGTTACATTACATTCAGTAGTAGGAGTGAGAAAAACATCACGGGGTGGTGCGCATTGTATGGGTGTGTGTTACATTACATACACTAGTAGGAGTGAGGAAAATCATCACGGGGTGGTGCGCATTGTATGAGTGTGTGTTACATTAGATTCACTAGTAGGCGTGAGAAAAACATCATGGGGTGGTGCGCATTGTATGGGTGTGTGTTACATTACATTCACTAGTAGGAGTGAGAAAAACATCACGGGCTGGTGCGCATTGTATGGGTGTGTTTTACATTACATTCACTAGTAGGAGTGAGAAAAACATCTCGGGGTGGTGCGCATTGTATGGGTGTGTGTTATATTAGATTCACTAGTAGGAGTGAGAAAAACATCACGGGGTGGTGGGAATCGGAGGGTCTGAATTAGGATAGGCAGTGAGTGGCAATGTAGGATGGAGAAAAGCACCGCGGGGTGGTCAGCCTGGGGAGGTCAGGGAACATGCAGTGGCAATGTAGGATAGGTTTCGGAAAAACATCACGGGGTGGTGCGCATTGTATGGGTGTGTGTTACATTACATTCACTAGTAGGAGTGAGAAAAACATCACGGGGTGGTGCGCAGTGTATTGGTGTTTGTTACATTAGATTCACTAGTAGGAGTGAGCAAAACATCACGGGGTGGTGCGTATTGTATGGGTGTGTGTTACATTACATTAACTAGTAGGAGTGAGAAAAACATCACGGGGTGGTGGGAATCGGAGGGTCTGAATTAGGATAGGCTGTGATTGGCAATGTAGGATGGAGAAAAGCACCGCGGGTTGGTCAGCATGGGGAGGTCAGGGAACATGCAGTGGCAATGTAGGATAGGTTTCTGAAAAACATCGCGGGTGGTGCGCATTGTATGGGTGTGTGTTACATTACATTCACTATTAGGAGTGAGAAAAACATCACGGGGTGGTGCGCATTGTATGGGTGTGTGTTACATTACATTCACTAGTAGGAGTGAGAAAAACATCACGGGGTGGTGCGCATTGTATGGGTGTGTGTTACATTACATTGACTAGTAGGAGTGAGAAAAACATCACGGGGTGGTGCGCATTGTATGGGTGTGTGTTACATTACATTGACTAGTAGGAGTGAGAAAAACATCACGGGGTGGTGCGCATTGTATGGGTGTGTGTTCTATTACATTCACTAGTAGGAGTGAGAAAAACATCACGGGGTGGTGCGCATTGTATGGGTGTGTGTTACATTACATTCACTAGTAGGAGTGAGAAAAACATAACGGGGTATTGCGCATTGTATGGGTGTGTGTTCTATTACATTCACTAATTGGAGTGAGAAAAACATCACGGGTTGGTGCGCATTGTATGGGTGTGTGTTCTATTACATTCACTAATTGGAGTGAGAAAAACATCACGGGGTGTTGCGCATTGTATGGGTGTGTGTTACATTACATTCACTAGTAGGAGTGAGAAAAACATCACGGGGTGGTGTGCATTGTATGGGTGTGTGTTACATTACATTCACTAGTAGGAGTGAGAAAAACATCACAGGGTGGTGTGAATCGGAGGGTCTGAATTAGGATAGGCAGTGAGTGGCAATGTAGGATGGAGAAAAGCACCGCGGGGTGGTCAGCATGGGGAGGTCAGGGAACATGCAGTGGCAAAGTAGGATAGGTTTCTGAAAAACATCACGGGGTGGTGCGCATTGTATGGGTGTGTGTTACGTTACATTCACTAGTAGGAGTGAGAAAAACATAACGGGGTGGTGCGCATTGTATGGGTGTGTGTTGCATTACATTCACTAGTAGGAGTGAGAAAAACATCACGGGGTGCTGCGCATTGTATGGGTGTGTGTTACATTACATTCACTAGTAGGAGTGAGAAAAACATCACGGGGTGGTGCGCATTGTATGGGTGTGTGTTATATTACATTCACTAGTAGGAGTGAGAAAAATATCACGGGGTGGTGCGCATTGTATGGGTGTGTGTTACATTACATTCACTAGTAGGAGTGAGAAAAACATCACGGGGTGGTGCGCATTGTATGGGTGTGTGTTACATTACATTCACTAGTAGGAGTGAGAAAAACATCACGGGGTTTTGCGCATTGTATGGCTGTGTGTTACATTACATTAACTAGTAGGAGTGAGAAAAACATCACGGGGTGGAGGGAATAGGAGTGTCTGAATTAGGATAGTCTGTGAGTGGCAATGTAGGATGGAGAAAAGCACCGCGGGGTGGTCAGCATGGGGAGGTCAGGGAACATCCAGTGGCAATGTAGGATAGGTTTCTGAAAAACATCGCGGGGTGGTGCGCAATGTATGGGTGTGTGTTACATTACATTCACTAGTAGGAGTGAGAAAAACATCACGGGTTGGTGCGCATTGTATCGGTGTGTGTTACGTTACATTCTTTAGTAGGAGTGAGAAAAACATCACGGGGTGGTGCGCATTGTATGGGTGTGTGTTACATTATATTGACTAGTAGGAGTGAGAAAAACATCACGGGGTGGTGCGCCATTGTACGGGTGTGTGTTACATTACATTCACTAGTAGGAGTGAGAAAAACACCACGGGGTGGTGCGCATTGTATGGGTGTGTGTTACATTACATTCACTAGTAGGAGTGAGAAAAACATCACGGCGTGGTGTGAATCGGAGGGTCTGAATTAGGATAGGCAGTGAGTGGCAATGTAGGATGGAGAAAAGCACCGTGGGGTGGTCAGGATGGGGAGGTCAGGGAACATGCAGTGGCAATGTAGGATAGGTTTCTGAAAAACATCGCGGGGTGGTGCGCATTGGATGGGTGTGTGTTACATTACATTCACTAGTAGGAGTGAGAAAAACATCACGGGGTGGTGCACATTGTATGGGTGTGTTACATTACATTCACTAGTAGGAGTGAGAAAAATATCACAGGGTGGTGCGCATTGTATGGGTGTGTGTTACATTAGATTCACTAGTAGGAGTGAGAAAAACATCACGGGGTGGTGCGCATTGTATGGATGTGTGTTACATTACATTCACTAGTAGGAGTGAGAAAAACATCACGGGGTGGTGCGCATTGTATGGGTGTGTGTTACATTACATTCACTAGTAGGAGTGAGAAAAACATCAAGGGGTGGTGCGCATTGTATGGGTGTGTGTTACATTACATTCACTAGTAGGAGTGAGAAAAATATCACAGGGTGGTGCGCATTGTATGGGTGTGTGTTAAATTACATTCACTAGTAGGAGTGAGAAAAACATCACGGGGTGGTGCGCATTGTATGGGTGTGTGTTACATTACATTCACTAGTAGGAGCGATAAAAACATCACGGGGTGGTGCGCATTGTATGGGTGTGTGTTACATTACATTCACTAGTAGGAGTGAGAAAAACATCACGGGGTGGTGCGCATTGTATGGGTGTTTGTTACATTACATTCACTAGTAGGAGTGAGAAAATCATCACGGGGTGGTGCGCATTTTATGGGTGTGTGTTACATTACATTCACTAGTAGGAGTGAGAAAAACATCACGCGGTGGTGCGCATTGTATGGGTGTGTGTTACATTACATTCACTAGTAGGAGTGAGAAAAACATCACGGGGTGGTGCGCATTGTATGGGTGTGTGTTACATTACATTCACTAGTAGGAGTGAGAAAAACATCACGGGGTGGTGCGCATTGTATGGGTGTGTGTTACATTACATTCACTAGTAGGAGTGAGAAAAACATCACGGGGTGGTGCGCATTGTATGGGTGTTTTTTACATTAGATTCACTAGTAGGAGTGAGAAAATCATCACGGGGTGGTGCGCATTGTATGGGTGTGTGTTACATTAGATTCACTAGTAGGAGTGAGAAAAACATCACGGGGTGGTGCGCATTGTATGGGTGTTTATTACATTAGATTCAATAGTAGGAGTGAGAAAATCATCACGGGGTGGTGCGCATTGTATGGGTGTGTGTTACATTACATTCACTAGTAGGAGTGAGAAAAACATCAAGGGGTGGTGCGCATTGTATGGGTGTGTGTTACATTACATTCAGTAGTAGGAGTGAGAAAAACATCACGGGGTGGTGCGCATAGTATGGGTGTGTGTTACATTACATACACTAGTAGGAGTGAGGAAAATCATCACGGGGTGGTGCGCATTGTATGAGTGTGTGTTACATTAGATTCACTAGTAGGCGTGAGAAAAACATCATGGGGTGGTGCGCATTGTATGGGTGTGTGTTACATTACATTCACTAGTAGGAGTGAGAAAAACATCACGGGGTGGTGCGCATTGTATGGGTGTGCTTTACATTACATTCACTAGTAGGAGTGAGAAAAACATCTCGGGGTGGTGCGCATTGTATGGGTGTGTGTTACATTAGATTCACTAGTAGGAGTGAGAAAAACATCACGGGGTCGTGGGAATCGGAGGGTCTGAATTAGGATAGGCAGTGAGTGGCAATGTAGGATGGAGAAAAGCACCGCGGGGTGGTCAGCCTGGGGAGGTCAGGGAACATGCAGTGGCAATGTAGGATAGGTTTCGGAAAAACATCACGGGGTGGTGCGCATTGTATGGGTGTGTGTTACATTACATTCACTAGTAGGAGTGAGAAAAACATCACGGGGTGGTGCGCAGTGTATTGGTGTTTGTTACATTAGATTCACTAGTAGGAGTGAGCAAAACATCACGGGGTGGTGCGTATTGTATGGGTGTGTGTTACATTACATTAACTAGTAGGAGTGAGAAAAACATCACGGGGTGGTGGGAATCGGAGGGTCTGAATTAGGATAGGCTGTGATTGGCAATGTAGGATGGAGAAAAGCACCGCGGGTTGGTCAGCATGGGGAGGTCAGGGAACATGCAGTGGCAATGTAGGATAGGTTTCTGAAAAACATCGCGGGGTGGTGCGCATTGTATGGGTGTGTGTTACATTACATTCACTATTAGGAGTGAGAAAAACATCACGGGGTGGTGCGCATTTTATGGGTGTGTGTTACATTACATTCACTAGTAGGAGTGAGAAAAACATCACGGGGTGGTGCGCATTGTATGGGTGTGTGTTACATTACATTCACTAGTAGGAGTGAGAAAAACATCACGGGGTGGTGCGCATTGTATGGGTGTGTGTTACATTACATTGACTAGTAGGAGTGAGAAAAACATCACGGGGTGGTGCGCATTGTATGGGTGTGTGTTACATTACATTGACTAGTAGGAGTGAGAAAAACATCACGGGGTGGTGCGCATTGTATGGGTGTGTGTTCTATTACATTCACTAGTAGGAGTGAGAAAAACATCACGGGGTGGTGCGCATTGTATGGGTGTGTGTTACATTACATTCACTAGTAGGAGTGAGAAAAACATAACGGGGTATTGCGCATTGTATGGGTGTGTGTTCTATTACATTCACTAATTGGAGTGAGAAAAACATCACCGGTTGGTGCGCATTGTATGGGTGTGTGTTCTATTACATTCACTAATTGGAGTGAGAAAAACATCACGGGGTGTTGCGCATTGTATGGGTGTGTGTTACATTACATTCACTAGTAGGAGTGAGAAAAACATCACGGGGTGGTGTGCATTGTATGGGTGTGTGTTACATTACATTCACTAGTAGGAGTGAGAAAAACATCACAGGGTGGTGTGAATCGGAGGGTCTGAATTAGGATAGGCAGTGAGTGGCAATGTAGGATGGAGAAAAGCACTGCGGGGTGGTCAGCATGGGGAGGTCAGGGAACATGCAGTGGCAAAGTAGGATAGGTTTCTGAAAAACATCACGGGGTGGTGCGCATTGTATGGGTGTGTGTTACGTTACATTCACTAGTAGGAGTGAGAAAAACATAACGGGGTGGTGCGCATTGTATGGGTGTGTGTTGCATTACATTCACTAGTAGGAGTGAGAAAAACATCACGGGGTGCTGCGCATTGTATGGGTGTGTGTTACATTACATTCACTAGTAGGAGTGAGAAAAACATCACGGGGTGGTGCGCATTGTATGTGTGTGTGTTATATTACATTCACTAGTAGGAGTGAGAAAAATATCACGGGGTGGTGCGCATTGTATGGGTGTGTGTTACATTACATTCACTAGTAGGAGTTAGAAAAACATCACGGGGTGGTGCGCATTGTATGGGTGTGTGTTACATTACATTCACTAGTAGGAGTGAGGAAAACATCACGGGGTTTTGCGCATTGTATGGCTGTGTGTTACATTACATTAACTAGTAGGAGTGAGAAAAACATCACGGGGTGGAGGGAATAGGAGTGTCTGAATTAGGATAGGCTGTGAGTGGCAATGTAGGATGGAGAAAAGCACCGCGGGGTGGTCAGCATGGGGAGGTCAGGGAACATCCAGTGGCAATGTAGGATAGGTTTCTGAAAAACATCGCGGGGTGGTGCGCATTGTATGGGTGTGTGTTACATTACATTCACTAGTAGGAGTGAGAAAAACATCACGGGTTGGTGCGCATTGTATCGGTGTGTGTTACGTTACATTCATTAGTAGGAGTGAGAAAAACATCACGGGGTGGTGCGCATTGTATGGGTGTGTGTTACATTATATTGACTAGTAGGAGTGAGAAAAACATCACGGGGTGGTGCGCCATTGTACGGGTGTGTGTTACATTACATTCACTAGTAGGAGTGAGAAAAACATCACGGGGTGGTGCGCATTGTATGTGTGTGTGTTACATTACATTCACTAGTAGGAGTGAGAAAAACATCACGGGGTGGTGTGAATCGGAGGGTCTGAATTAGGATAGGCAGTGAGTGGCAATGTAGGATGGAGAAAAGCACCGTGGGGTGGTCAGGATGGGGAGGTCAGGGAACATGCAGTGGCAATGTAGGATAGGTTTCTGAAAAACATCGCGGGGTGGTGCGCATTGGATGGGTGTGTGTTACATTACATTCACTAGTAGGAGTGAGAAAAACATCACGGGGTGGTGCACATTGTATGGGTGTGTTACATTACATTCACTAGTAGGAGTGAGAAAAATATCACAGGGTGGTGCGCATTGTATGGGTGTGTGTTACATTAGATTCACTAGTAGGAGTGAGAAAAACATCACGGGGTGGTGCGCATTGTATGGATGTGTGTTACATTACATTCACTAGTAGGAGTGAGAAAAACATCACGGGGTGGTGCGCATTGTATGGGTGTGTGTTACATTACATTCACTAGTAGGAGTGAGAAAAACATCACGGGGTGGTGCGCATTGTATGGGTGTGTGTTACATTACATTCACTAGTAGGAGTGAGAAAAACATCACGGGGTGGTGAGCATTGTATGCGTGTGTGTTACATTAGATTCACTAGTAGGAGTGAGAAAAACGTCACGGGGTGGTGCGCATTGTATGGGTGTGTGTTACATTACATTCACTAGTAGGAGTGAGAAAAACATCACGGGGTGGTGTGCATTGTATGGGTGTGTGTTACATTACATTCACTAGTAGGAGTGAGAAAAACATCACGGGGTGGTGCGCATTGTATGGGTGTGTGTTACATTAGATTCACTAATAGGAGTGAGAAAAACATCACGGGGTGGTGCGCATTGTATGGATGTGTGTTACATTACATTCACTAGTAGGAGTGAGAAAAACATCACGGGGTGGTGCGCATTGTATGGGTGTGTGTTACATTACATTCACTAGTAGGAGTGAGAAAAACATCACGGGGTGGTGCGCATTGTATGGGTGTGTGTTACATTACATTCACTCGTAGGAGTGAGAAAAACATCACGTGGTGGTGCGCATTGTATGGGTGTGTGTTACATTACCTTCACTAGTAGGAGTGAGAAAAACATCACGGGGTGGTGCGCATTGTATGGGTGTGTGTTACATTACATTCACTAGTAGGAGTGAGAAAAACATCACGGGGTGGTGCGCATTGTATGGGTGTGTGTTACATTACATTCACTAGTAGGAGTGAGAAAAACATCACGGGGTGGTGCGCATTGTATGGGTGTGTGTTACATTACATTCACTAGTAGGAGTGAGAAAAACATCACGGGGTGGTGCGCATTGTATGGGTGTGTGTTGCATTAGATTCACTAGTAGGAGTGAGAAAAACATCACGGGGTGGTGCGCATTGTATGGGTGTGTGTTACGTTAGATTCACTAGTAGGAGTGAGAAAAACATCACGGGGTGGTGCGCATTGTATGGGTGTGTGTTACATTACATTCACTAGTAGGAGTGAGAAAAACATCACGGGGTGGTGCACATTGTATGGGTGTTTGTTACATTAGATTCACTAGTAGGAGTGAGAAAATCATCACGGGGTGGTGCGCATTGTATGGGTGTGTTAAATTACATTCACTAGTAGGAGTGAGAAAAACATCACGGGGTGGTGCGCATTGTATGGCTGTGTGTTACATTACATTAACTAGTAGGAGTGAGAAAAACATCACGGGGTGGTGGGAATCGGAGGGTCTGAATTAGGATAGGCAGTGAGTGGCAATGTAGGATGGAGAAAAGCACCGCGGGGTGGTCAGCCTGGGGAGGTCAGGGAACATGCAGTGGCAATGTAGGATAGGTTTCGGAAAAACATCACGGGGTGGTGCGCATTGTATTGGTGTTTGTTACATTACATTCACTAGTAGGAGCGAGAAAAACATCACGGGGTGGTGCGCATTGTATGGGTGTGTGTTACATTACATTCACTAGTAGGAGCGAAAAAAACATCACAGGGTGGTGCGCATTGTATGGGTGTGTGTTACTTACATTCAGTAGTAGGAGTGAGAAAAACATCACGGGGTGGTGCGCATTGTATGGGTGTGTGTTACATTACATACACTAGTAGGAGTGAGAAAAACATCACGGGGTGGTGCGCATTGTATGAGTGTGTGTTACATTAGATTCACTAGTAGGCGTGAGAAAAACATCACGGGGTGGTGCGCATTGTATGGGTGTGTGTTACATTACATTCACTAGTAGGAGTGAGAAAAACATCACGGGGTGGTGCGCATTGTATGGGTGTGTTTTACATTACATTCACTAGTAGGAGAGAGAAAAACATCACGGGGTGGTGCGCATTGTATGGGTGTGTGTTACATTAGATTCACTAGTAGGAGTGAGAAAAACATCACGGGGTCGTGCGCATTGTATGGGTGTGTGTTACATTACATTCACTAGTAGGAGTGCGAAAAACATCACGGGGTGGTGCGCATTGTATGGGTGTGTGTTACATTAGATTCACTAGTAGGAGTGAGAAAAACATCACGGGGTGGTGCGCATTGTATGGGTGTGTGTTACATTACATTCACTAGTAGGAGTGAGAAAAACATCACGGGGTGGTGCGCATTGTATGGCTGTGTGTTACATTACATTAACTAGTATGAGTGAGAAAAACATCACGGGGTGTTGGGAATCGGAGGGTCTGAATTAGGATAGGCAGTGAGTGGCAATGTAGGATGGAGAAAATCACCGCGGGGTGGTCAGCCTGGGGAGGTCAGGGAACATGCAGTGGCAATGTAGGATAGGTTTCTGAAAAACATCACGGGGTGGTGCGCATTGTATGGGTGTGTGTTACGTTACATTCACTAGTAGGAGTGAGAAAAACATCACGGGGTGGTGCGTATTGTATGGGTGTGTGTTACATTACATTCACTAGTAGGAGTGAGCAAAACATCACGGGGTGGTGCGCATTGTATGGCTGTGTGTTACATTACATTAACTAGTAGGAGTGAGAAAAACATCACGGGGTGGTGGGAATCGGAGGGTCTGAATTAGGATAGGCTGTGAGTGGCAATGTAGGATGGAGAAAAGCACCGCGGGTTGGTCAGCATGGGGAGGTCAGGGAACATGAAGTGGCAATGTAGGATAGGTTTCTGAAAAACATCGCGGGGTGGTGCGCATTGTATGGGTGTGTTACATTACATTCACTATTAGGAGTGAGAAAAACATCACGGGGTGGTGCGCATTGTATGGGTGTGTGTTACATTACATTCACTAGTACGAGTGAGAAAAACATCACGGGGTGGTGCGCATTGTATGGGTGTGTGTTACATTACATTCACTAGTAGGAGTGAGAAAAACATCACGGGGTGGTGCGCATTGTATGGGTGTTTGTTACATTAGATTCACTAGTAGGAGTGAGAAAATCATCACGGGGTGGTGCGCATTGTATGGGTGTGTTAAATTACATTCACTAGTAGGAGTGAGAAAAACATCACGGGGTGGTGCGCATTGTATGGGTGTGTGTTACATTACATTCACTAGTAGGAGTGAGAAAAACATCACGGGGTGGTGCGCATTGTATGGGTGTGTGTTACATTACATTCACTAGTAGGAGTGAGAAAAACATCACGGGGTGGTGCGCATTGTATGGGTGTTTGTTACATTAGATTCACTAGTAGGAGTGAGAAAAACATCGCGGGGTGGTGCGCATTGTATGGGTGTGTGTTACATTACATTCACTAGTAGGAGTGAGAAAAACATCACGGGGTGGTGCGCATTGTATGGGTGTGTGTTACATTACATTCACTAGTAGGAGTGAGAAAAACATCACGGGGTGGTGCGCATTGTATGGGTGTGTGTTACATTACATTCACTAGTAGGAGTGAGGAAAACATCACGGGGTTTTGCGCATTGTATGGCTGTGTGTTACATTACATTAACTAGTAGGAGTGAGAAAAACATCACGGGGTGGAGGGAATAGGAGTGTCTGAATTAGGATAGGCTGTGAGTGGCAATGTAGGATGGAGAAAAGCACCGCGGGGTGGTCAGCATGGGGAGGTCAGGGAAAATCCAGTGGCAATGTAGGATAGGTTTCTGAAAAACATCGCGGGGTGGTGCGCATTGTATGGGTGTGTGTTACATTACATTCACTAGTAGGAGTGAGAAAAACATCACGGGTTGGTGCGCATTGTATCGGTGTGTGTTACGTTACATTCATTAGTAGGAGTGAGAAAAACATCACGGGGTGGTGCGCATTGTATGGGTGTGTGTTACATTATATTGACTAGTAGGAGTGAGAAAAACATCACGGGGTGGTGCGCCATTGTACGGGTGTGTGTTACATTACATTCACTAGTAGGAGTGAGAAAAACATCACGGGGTGGTGCGCATTGTATGGGTGTGTGTTACATTACATTCACTAGTAGGAGTGAGAAAAACATCACGGGGTGGTGTGAATCGGAGGGTCTGAATTAGGATAGGCAGTGAGTGGCAATGTAGGATGGAGAAAAGCACCGTGGGGTGGTCAGGATGGGGAGGTCAGGGAACATGCAGTGGCAATGTAGGATAGGTTTCTGAAAAACATCGCGGGGTGGTGCGCATTGGATGGGTGTGTGTTACATTACATTCACTAGTAGGAGTGAGAAAAACATCACGGGGTGGTGCACATTGTATGGGTGTGTTACATTACATTCACTAGTAGGAGTGAGAAAAATATCACAGGGTGGTGCGCATTGTATGGGTGTGTGTTACATTAGATTCACTAGTAGGAGTGAGAAAAACATCACGGGGTGGTGCGCATTGTATGGATGTGTGTTACATTACATTCACTAGTAGGAGTGAGAAAAACATCACGGGGTGGTGCGCATTGTATGGGTGTGTGTTACATTACATTCACTAGTAGGAGTGAGAAAAACATCACGGGGTGGTGCGCATTGTATGGGTGTGTGTTACATTACATTCACTAGTAGGAGTGAGAAAAACATCACGGGGTGGTGAGCATTGTATGCGTGTGTGTTACATTAGATTCACTAGTAGGAGTGAGAAAAACGTCACGGGGTGGTGCGCATTGTATGGGTGTGTGTTACATTACATTCACTAGTAGGAGTGAGAAAAACATCACGGGGTGGTGTGCATTGTATGGGTGTGTGTTACATTACATTCAATAGTAGGAGTGAGAAAAACATCACGGGGTGGTGCGCATTGTATGGGTGTGTGTTACATTAGATTCACTAATAGGAGTGAGAAAAACATCACGGGGTGGTGCGCATTGTATGGATGTGTGTTACATTACATTCACTAGTAGGAGTGAGAAAAACATCACGGGGTGGTGCGCATTGTATGGGTGTGTGTTACATTACATTCACTAGTAGGAGTGAGAAAAACATCACGGGGTGGTGCGCATTGTATGGGTGTGTGTTACATTACATTCACTCGTAGGAGTGAGAAAAACATCACGTGGTGGTGCGCATTGTATGGGTGTGTGTTACATTACCTTCACTAGTAGGAGTGAGAAAAACATCACGGGGTGGTGCGCATTGTATGGGTGTGTGTTACATTACATTCACTAGTAGGAGTGAGAAAAACATCACGGGGTGGTGCGCATTGTATGGGTGTGTGTTACATTACATTCACTAGTAGGAGTGAGAAAAACATCACGGGGTGGTGCGCATTGTATGGGTGTGTGTTACATTACATTCACTAGTAGGAGTGAGAAAAACATCACGGGGTGGTGCGCATTGTATGGGTGTGTGTTGCATTAGATTCACTAGTAGGAGTGAGAAAAACATCACGGGGTGGTGCGCATTGTATGGGTGTGTGTTACGTTAGATTCACTAGTAGGAGTGAGAAAAACATCACGGGGTGGTGCGCATTGTATGGGTGTGTGTTACATTACATTCACTAGTAGGAGTGAGAAAAACATCACGGGGTGGTGCGCATTGTATGGGTGTTTGTTACATTAGATTCACTAGTAGGAGTGAGAAAATCATCACGGGGTGGTGCGCATTGTATGGGTGTGTTAAATTACATTCACTAGTAGGAGTGAGAAAAACATCACGGGGTGGTGCGCATTGTATGGGTGTGTGTTACATTACATTCACTAGTAGGAGTGAGAAAAACATCACGGGGTGGTGCGCATTGTATGGGTGTGTGTTACATTACATTCACTAGTAGGAGTGAGAAAAACATCACGGGGTGGTGCGCATTGTATGGGTGTTTGTTACATTAGATTCACTAGTAGGAGTGAGAAAAACATCGCGGGGTGGTGCGCATTGTATGGGTGTGTGTTACATTACATTCACTAGTAGGAGTGAGAAAAACATCACGGGGTGGTGCGCATTGTATGGGTGTGTGTTACATTACATTCACTAGTAGGAGTGAGAAAAACATCACGGGGTGGTGCGCATTGTATGGGTGTGTGTTACATTACATTCACTAGTAGGAGTGAGAAAAACATCACGGGGTGGTGTGAATCAGAGGGTCTGAATTAGGATAGGCAGTGAGTGGCAATGTAGGATGGAGAAAACCACCGCGGGGTGGTCAGCATGGGGAGGTCAGGGAACATGCAGTGGCAATGTAGGATAGGTTTCTGAAAAACATCACGGGGTGGTGCGCATTGTATGGGTGTGTGTTCCATTACATTCACTACTAGGAGTGAGAAAAACATCACGGGGTGGTGCGCATTGTATGGGTGTGTGTTACATTACATTCACTAGTTGGAGTGAGAAAAACATCATGGGGTGGTGCGCATTGTATGGGTGTGTGTTACATTACATTCACTAGTAGGAGTGAGAAAAACATCACGGGGTGGTGCGCATTGTATGGGTGTGTGTTACATTACATTCACTAGTAGGAGTGAGAAAAACATCACGGGGTGGTGTGAATCGGAGGGTCTGAATTAGGATAGGCAGTGAGTGGCAATGTAGGATGGAGAAAAGCACCGTGGGGTGGTCAGCATGCGGAGGTCAGGGAACATGCTGTGGCAATGTAGGATAGGTTTCTGAAAAACATCACGGGGTGGTGCGCATTGGATGGGTGTGTGTTACATTACATTCACTAGTAGGAGTGAGAAAAACATCACGGGGTGGTGCGCATTGTATGGGTGTGTGTTACATTACATTGACTAGTAGGAGTGAGAAAAACATCACGGGGTGGTGCGCATTGTATGGGTGTGTGTTACATTACATTCACTAGTAGGAGTGAGAAAAACATCACGGGGTGGTGCGCATTGTATGGGTGTGTGTTACATTACATTGGCTAGTAGGAGTGAGAAAAACATCACGGGGTGGTGCGCATTGTATGGGTGTGTGTTACATTACATTCACTAGTAGGGGTGAGAAAAACATCACAGGGTGGTGTGAATCTGAGGGTCTGAATTAGGATAGGCAGTGAGTGGCAATGTAGGATGGAGAAAAGCACCGCGGGGTGGTCAGCATGGGGAGGTCAGGGAACATGCAGTGGCAATGTAGGATAGGTTTCTGAAAAACATCGCGGGGTGGTGCGCATTGTATGGGTGTGTGTTACATTACATTCACTATTAGGAGTGAGAAAAACATCACGGGGTGGTGCGCATTGTATGGGTGTGTGTTACATTACATTCACTAGTAGGAGTGAGAAAAACATCACGGGTTGGTGCGCATTGTATGGGTGTGTGTTACATTACATTCACTAGTAGGAGTGAGAAAAACATCACGGGGTGGTTCGCATTGTATGGGTGTGTGTTACATTACATTCACTAGTAGGAGTGAGAAAAACATCACGGGGTGGTGCGCATTGTATGGGTGTGTGTTACATTACATTCACTAGTAGGAGTGAGAAAAACATCACGGGGTGGTGTGAATCGGAGGGTCTGAATTAGGATAGGCTGTGAGTGGCAATGTAGGATGGAGAAAAGCACCGCGGGTTGGTCAGCATGGGGAGGTCAGGGAACATGCAGTGGCAATGTAGGATAGGTTTCTGAAAAACATCGCGGGGTGGTGCGCATTGGATGGGTGTGTGTTACATTACATTCACTAGTAGGAGTGAGAAAAACATCACGGGGTGGTGCGCATTGTATGGGTGTGTGTTACATTACATTGACTAGTAGGAGAGAGAAAAACATCACGGGGTGGTGCGCATTGTATGGGTGTGTGTTACATTACATTCACTAGTAGGAGTGAGAAAAACATCACGGGGTGGTGCGCATTGTATGGGTGTGTGTTACATTACATTGACTAGTAGGAGTGAGAAAAACATCACGGGGTGGTGCGCATTGTATGGGTGTGTGTTACATTACATTCACTAGTAGGAGTGAGAAAAACATCACGGGGTGGTGCGCATTGTATGGGTGTGTGTTCTATTACATTCACTAGTAGGAGTGAGAAAAACATCACGGGGTGGTGCGCATTGTATGGGTGTGTGTTACATTACATTCACTAGTAGGAGTGAGAAAAACATAATGGGGTATTGCGCATTGTATGGGTGTGTGTTCTATTACATTCACTAATTGGAGTGAGAAAAACATCACGGGGTGGTGCGCATTGTATGGGTGTGTGTTCTATTACTTTCACTAATTGGAGTGAGAAAAACATCACGGGGTGGTGCGCATTGTATGGGTGTGTGTTACATTACATTCACTAGTAGGAGTGAGAAAAACATCACGGGGTGGTGTGCCTTGTATGGGTGTGTGTTACATTACATTCACTAGTAGGAGTGAGAAAAACATCACAGGGTGGTGTGAATCGGAGGGTCTGAATTAGGATAGGCAGTGAGTGGCAATGTAGGATGGAGAAAAGCACCGCGGGGTCGTCAGCATGGGGAGGTCAGGGAACATGCAGTGGCAATGTAGGATAGGTTTCTGAAAAACATCACGGGGTGGTGCGCATTGTATGGGTGTGTGTTACGTTACATTCACTAGTAGGAGTGAGAAAAACATAACGGGGTGGTGCGCATTGTATGGGTGTGTGTTGCATTACATTCACTAGTAGGAGTGAGAAAAACATCACGGGGTGGTGCGCATTGTATGGGTATGTGTTACATTACATTCACTAGTAGGAGTGAGAAAAACATCACGGGGTGGTGCGCATTGTATGGGTGTGTGTTATATTACATTCACTAGTAGGAGTGAGAAAAATATCACGGGGTGGTGCGCATTGTATGGGTGTGTGTTACATTACATTCACTAGTAGGAGTGAGAAAAACATCACGGGGTGGTGCGCATTGTATGGGTGTGTGTTACATTACATTCACTAGTAGGAGTGAGAAAAACATCACGGGGTTTTGCGCATTGTATGGCTGTGTGTTACATTACATTAACTAGTAGGAGTGAGAAAAACATCACGGGGTGGTGGGAATAGGAGTGTCTGAATTAGGATAGGCTGTGAGTGGCAATGTAGGATGGAGAAAAGCACCGCGGGTTTGTCAGCATGGGGAGGTCAGGGAACATGCAGTGGCAATGTAGGATAGGTTTCTGAAAAACATCGCGGGGTGGTGCGCATTGTATGGGTGTGTGTTACATTACATTCACTATTAGGAGTGAGAAAAACAACACGGGGTGGTGCGCATTGTATGGGTGTGTGTTACATTACATTCACTATTAGGAGTGAGAAAAACATCACGGGGTGGTGCGCATTGTATGGGTGTGTGTTACAATACATTCACTAGCAGGAGTGAGAAAAACATCACGGGGTGGTTCGCATTGTATGGGTGTGTGTTACATTACATTCACTAGTAGGAGTGAGAAAAACATCACGGGGTGGTGCGCATTGTATGGGTGTGTGTTACATTACATTCACTAGTAGGAGTGAGAAAAACATCACGGGGTGGTGTGAATCAGAGGGTCTGAATTAGGATAGGCAGTGAGTGGCAATATAGGATGGAGAAAAGCACCGCGGGGTGGTCAGCATGGGGAGGTCAGGGAAAATGCAGTGGCAATGTAGGATAGTCTTCTGAAAAACATCGCGGGTGATGCGCATTGTATGGGTGTGTGTTACATTACATTCACTAGTAGGAGTGAGAAAAACATCACGGGGTGGTGCGCATTGTATGGGTGTGTGTTACATTACATTCACTAGTAGGAGTGAGAAAAACATCACGGGGTGGTGCGCATTGTATGGGTGTGTGTTACATTACATTCACTAGTAGGAGTGAGAAAAACATCACGGGGTGGTGCGCATTGTATGGGTGTGTGTTACATTACATTCACTAGTAGGAGTGAGAAAAACATCACGGGGTGGTGCGCATTGTATGGGTGTGTGTTACATTACATTCACTAGTAGGAGTGAGAAAAACATCACGGGGTGGTGCTCATTGTATGGGTGTGTGTTACATTACATCCACTAGTAGGTGTGAGAAAAACATCACGGGGTGGTGCGCATTGTATGGGTGTGTGTTACATTACATTCAGTAGTAGGAGTGAGAAAAACATCACGGGTTCTTGTGAATCGGAGTGTCTAAATTAGGATAGGCAGTGAGTGGCAATGTAGGATGGAGAAAAGCACCGCGGGGTGGTCAGCATGGGGAGGTCAGGGAACATGCAGTGGCAATGTAGGATAGGTTTCTGAAAAGCATCGCGGGGTGGTGCGCATTGTATGGGTGTGTGTTACATTACATTCACTAGTAGGAGTGAGAAAAACATCACGGGGTGGTGCGCATTGTATGGGTGTGTGTTACATTACATTCACTAGTAGGAGTGAGAAAAACATCACGGGGTGGTGCGCATTGTATGGGTGTGTGTTACATTACATTCATTAGTTGGAGTTAGAAAAACATCACGGGGTGGTGCGCATTGTATGGGTGTGTATTACATTACATTCACTAGTAGGAGTGAGAAAAAGATCACCGGGTGGTGTGAATCGGAGGGTCTGAATTAGGATAGGCAGTGAGTGGCAATGTAGGATGGAGAAAAGCACCGCGGGGTGGTCAGCATGGGGAGGTCAGGGAACATGCAGTGGCAATGTAGGATAGGTTTCTGAAAAACATCACGGGGTGGTGCGCATTGTATGGGTGTGTGTTACGTTACATTCACTAGTAGGAGTGAGAAAAACATAACGGGGTGGTGCGCATTGTATGGGTGTGTGTTGCATTACATTCACTAGTAGGAGTGAGAAAAACATCACGGGGTGGTGCGCATTGTATGGGTGTGTGTTACATTACATTCACTAGTAGGAGTGAGAAAAACATCACGGGGTGGTGCGCATTGTATGGGTGTGTGTTATATTACATTCACTAGTAGGAGTGAGAAAAATATCACGGGGTGGTGCGCATTGTATGGGTGTGTGTTACATTACATTCACTAGTAGGAGTGAGAAAAACATCACGGGGTGGTGCGCATTGTATGGGTGTGTGTTACATTACATTCACTACTACGAGTGAGAAAAACATCACGGGGTTTTGCGCATTGTATGGCTGTGTGTTACATTACATTAACTAGTAGGAGTGAGAAAAACATCACGGGGTGGTGGGAATAGGAGTGTCTGAATTAGGATAGGCTGTGAGTGGCAATGTAGGATGGAGAAAAGCACCGCGGGTTGGTCAGCATGGGGAGGTCAGGGAACATGCAGTGGCAATGTAGGACAGGTTTCTGAAAAACATCGCGGGGTGGTGCGCATTGTATGGGTGTGTGTTACATTACATTCACTATTAGGAGTGAGAAAAACAACACGGGGTGGTGCGCATTGTATGGGTGTGTGTTACATTACATTCACTATTAGGAGTGAGAAAAACATCACGGGGTGGTGCGCATTGTATGGGTGTGTGTTACATTACATTCACTAGTAGGAGTGAGAAAAACATCACGGGGTGGTGTGAATCAGAGGGTCTGAATTAGGATAGACAGTGAGTGGCAATATAGGATGGAGAAAAGCACCGCGGGGTGGTCAGCATGGGGAGGTCAGGGAAAATGCAGTGGCAATGTAGGAAAGTCTTCTGAAAAACGTCGCGGGTGATGCGCATTGTATGGGTGTGTGTTACATTACATTCACTAGTAGGAGTGAGAAAAACATCACAGGGTGGTGCGCATTGTATGGGTGTGTATAACATTACATTCACTAGTAGGAGTGAGAAAAACATCACGGGGTGGTGCGCATTGTATGGGTGTGTGTTACATTACATTCACTAGTAGGAGTGAGAAAAACATCACGGGGTGGTGCGCATTGTATGGGTGTGTGTTACATTACATTCACTAGTAGGTGTGAGAAAAACATGACGGGGTGGTGCGCATTGTATGGGTGTGTGTTACATTACATTCAGTAGTAGGAGTGAGAAAAACATCACGGGTTCTTGTGAATCGGAGTGTCTAAATTAGGATAGGCAGTGAGTGGCAATGTAGGATGGAGAAAAGCACCGCGGGGTGGTCAGCATGGGGAGGTCAGGGAACATGCAGTGGCAATGTAGGATAGGTTTCTGAAAAGCATCGCGGGGTGGTGCGCATTGTATGGGTGTGTGTTACATTACATTCACTAGTAGGAGTGAGAAAAACATCACGGGGTGGTGCGCATTGTATGGGTGTGTGTTACATTACATTCACTAGTAGGAGTGAGAAAAACATCACGGGGTGGTGCGCATTGTATGGGTGTGTGTTACATTACATTCATTAGTTGGAGTTAGAAAAACATCACGGGGTGGTGCGCATTGTATGGGTGTGTATTACATTACATTCACTAGTAGGAGTGAGAAAAAGATCACCGGGTGGTGTGAATCAGAGGGTCTGAATTAGGATAGGCAGTGAGTGGCAATGTAGGATGGAGAAAAGCACCGCGGGGTGGTCAGCCTGGGGAGGTCAGGGAACATGCAGTGGCAATGTAGGATAGGTTTCGGAAAAACATCACTGGGTGGTGCGCATTGTATGGGTGTGTGTTACATTACATTCACTAGTAGGAGTGAGAAAAACATCACGGGGTGGTGCGCATTGTATTGGTGTTTGTTACATTACATTCACTAGTAGGAGTGAGAAAAACATCACGGGGTGGTGCGCATTGTATGGGTGTGTGTTACATTACATTCACTAGTAGGAGTGAGAAAAACATCACGGGGTTGTGCGCATTGTATGGGTGTGTGTTACATTACATTCACTAGTAGGAGTGAGAAAAACATCACGGGGTGGTGCGCATTGTATGGGTGTGTGTTACATTACATTCACTAGTAGGAATGAGAAAAACATCACGGGGTGGTGCGCATTGTATGGGTGTGTGTTACATTACATTCACTAGTAGGAGTGAGAAAAACATCACGGGGTCGTGCGCATTGTATGGGTGTGTGTTACATTACATTCACTAGTAGGAGTGAGAAAAATATCACGGGGTGGTGCGCATTGTATGGGTGTGTGTTACATTACATTCACTAGTAGGAGTGAGAAAAACATCACGGGGTGGTGTGCCTTGTATGGGTGCGTGTTACATTACATTAACTAGTAGGAGTGAGAAAAACATCACAGGGTGGTGTGAATCGGAGGGTCTGAATTAGGATAGGCAGTGAGTGGCAATGTAGGATGGAGAAAAGCACCGCGGGGTGGTCAGCATGGGGAGGTCAGCGAACATGCAGTGGCAATGTAGGATAGGTTTCTGAAAAACATCACCGGGTTGTGCGCATTGTATGGGTGTGTGTTACATTACATTCACTAGTAGGAGTGAGAAAAACATCACGGGGTGGTGCGCATTGTATGGGTGTGTGTTACATTACATTCACTAGTAGGAATGAGAAAAACATCACGGGGTCGTGCGCATTGTATGGGTGTGTGTTACATTACATTCACTAGTAGGAGTGAGAAAAACATCTCGGGGTGGTGCGCATTGTATGGGTGTGTGTTACATTACATTCACTAGTAGGAGTGAGAAAAACATCACGGGGTGGTGTGCCTTGTATGGGTGTGTGTTACATTACATTCACTAGTAGGAGTGAGAAAAACATCACAGGGTGGTGTGAATCGGAGGGTCTGAATTAGGATAGGCAGTGAGTGGCAATGTAGGATGGAGAAAAGCACCGCGGGTTGGTCAGCATGGGGAAGTCAGGGAACATGCAGTGGCAATGTAGGATAGGTTTCTGAAAAACATCACGGGGTGGTGCGCATTGTATGGGTGTGTGTTACGTTACATTCACTAGTAGGAGTGAGAAAAACATAACGGGGTGGTGCGCATTGTATGGGTGTGTGTTGCATTACATTCACTAGTAGGAGTGAGAAAAACATCACGGGGTGGTGCGCATTGTATGGGTGTGTGTTACATTACATTCACTAGTAGGAGTGAGAAAAACATCACGGGGTGGTGCGCATTGTATGGGTGTGTGTTATATTACATTCACTAGTAGGAGTGAGAAAAATATCACGGGGTGGTGCGCATTGTATGGGTGTGTGTTACATTACATTCACTAGTAGGAGTGAGAAAAACATCACGGGGTGGTGCGCATTGTATGGGTGTGTGTTACATTACATTCACTACTACGAGTGAGAAAAACATCACGGGGTTTTGCGCATTGTATGGCTGTGTGTTACATTACATTAACTAGTAGGAGTGAGAAAAACATCACGGGGTGGTGGGAATAGGAGTGTCTGAATTAGGATAGGCTGTGAGTGGCAATGTAGGATGGAGAAAAGCACCGCGGGTTGGTCAGCATGGGGAGGTCAGGGAACATGCAGTGGCAATGTAGGATAGGTTTCTGAAAAACATCGCGGGGTGGTGCGCATTGTATGGGTGTGTGTTACATTACATTCACTATTAGGAGTGAGAAAAACAACACGGGGTGGTGCGCATTGTATGGGTGTGTGTTACATTACATTCACTATTAGGAGTGAGAAAAACATCACGGGGTGGTGCGCATTGTATGGGTGTGTGTTACATTACATTCACTAGCAGGAGTGAGAAAAACATCACGGGGTGGTTCGCATTGTATGGGTGTGTGTTACATTACATTCACTAGTAGGAGTGAGAAAAACATCACGGGGTGGTGCGCATTGTATGGGTGTGTGTTACATTACATTCACTAGTAGGAGTGAGAAAAACATCACGGGGTGGTGTGAATCAGAGGGTCTGAATTAGGATAGGCAGTGAGTGGCAATATAGGATGGAGAAAAGCACCGCGGGGTGGTCAGCATGGGGAGGTCAGGGAAAATGCAGTGGCAATGTAGGATAGTCTTCTGAAAAACATCGCGGGTGATGCGCATTGTATGGGTGTGTGTTACATTACATTCACTAGTAGGAGTGAGAAAAACATCACGGGGTGGTGCGCATTGTATGGGTGTGTGTTACATTACATTCACTAGTAGGAGTGAGAAAAACATCACGGGGTGGTGCGCATTGTATGGGTGTGTGTTACATTACATTCACTAGTAGGAGTGAGAAAAACATCACGGGGTGGTGCGCATTGTATGGGTGTGTGTTACATTACATTCACTAGTAGGTGTGAGAAAAACATCACGGGGTGGTGCGCATTGTATGGGTGTGTGTTACATTACATTCAGTAGTAGGAGTGAGAAAAACATCACGGGTTCTTGTGAATCAGAGTGTCTAAATTAGGATAGGCAGTGAGTGGCAATGTAGGATGGAGAAAAGCACCGCGGGGTGGTCAGCATGGGGAGGTCAGGGAACATGCAGTGGCAATGTAGGATAGGTTTCTGAAAAGCATCGCGGGGTGGTGCGCATTGTATGGGTGTGTGTTACATTACATTCACTAGTAGGAGTGAGAAAAACATCACGGGGTGGTGTGAATCGGAGGGTCTGAATTAGGATAGGCCGTGAGTGGCAATGTAGGATGGAGAAAAGCACCGCGAGGTGGTCAGCCTGGGGAGGTAAGGGAACATGCAGTGGCAATGTAGGATAGGTTTCGGAAAAACATCACGGGGTGGTGCGCCTTGTATGGGTGTGTGTTACATTACATTCACTAGTAGGAGTGAGAAAAACATCACGGGGTGGTGCGCATTGTATTGGTGTGTATTACATTACATTCACTAGTAGGAGTGACAAAAACATCTCGGGGTGGTGCGCATTGTATGGGTGTGTGTTACATTACATTCACTAGTAGGAGTGAGAAAAACATCACGGGGTGGTGCGCATTGTATGGGTGTGTGTTACATTACATTCACTAGTAGGAGTGAGAAAAACATCACGGGGTTGTGCGCATTGTATGGGTGTGTGTTACATTACATTCACTAGTAGGAGTGAGAAAAATATCACGGGGTGGTGCGCATTGTATGGGTGTGTGTTAAATTACATTCACTAGTAGGAGTGAGAAAAACATCACGGGGTGGTACGCATTGTATGGGTGTGTGTTACATTACATTCACTATTAGGAGTGAGAAAAACATCACGGGGTGGTGCGCATTGTATGGGTGTGTGTTACATTACATTCACTAGTAGGAGTGAGAAAAACATCACGGGGTGGTGCGCATTGTATGGGTGTGTGTTACATTACATTCACTAGTAGGAATGAGAAAAACATCTCGGGGTGGTGCGCATTGTATGGGTGTGTGTTACATTACATTCACTAGTAGGAGTGAGAAAAACATCACGGGGTTGTGCGCATTGTATGGGTGTGTGTTACATTACATTCACTATTAGGAGTGAGAAAAACATCACGGGGTGGTGCGCATTGTATGGGTGTGTGTTACATTACATTCACTAGTAGGAGTGAGAAAAACATCACGGGGTGGTGCGCATTGTATGGGTGTGTGTTACATTACATTCACTAGTAGGAGTGAGAAAAACATCACGGGGTGGTGGGAATCGGAGGGTCTGAATTAGGATAGGCAGTGAGTTGCAATGTAGGATGGAGAAAAGCACCGCGGGGTTGTCAGCATGGGGAGGTCAGGGAACATGCAGTGGCAATGTAGGATAGGTTTCTGAAAAACATCGCTGGGTGGTGCGCATTGTATGGGTGTGTGTTACATTACATTCACTAGTAGGAGTGAGAAAAACATCACGGTGTGGTGCGCATTGTATGGGTGTGTGTTACATTACATTCACTAGTAGGAGTGAGAAAAACATCACGTTGTGGTGCGCATTGTATGGGTGTGTGTTACATTACATTCACTAATAGGAGTGAGAAAAACATCACGGGGTGGTGTGAATCGGAGGGTCTGAATTAGGATAGGCAGTGAGTGGCAATGTAGGATGGAGAAAAGCACCGCTGGGTGGTCAGCCTGGGGAGGTAAGGGAACATGCAGTGGCAATGTAGGATAGGTTTCGGAAAAACATCACGGGGTGGTGCGCCTTGTATGGGTGTGTGTTACATTACATTCACTAGTAGGAGTGAGAAAAACATCACGGGGTGGTGCGCATTGTATTGGTGTGTGTTACATTACATTCACTAGTAGGAGTGAGAAAAACATCTCGGGGTGGTGCGCATTGTATGGGTGTGTGTTACATTACATTCACTATTAGGAGTGAGAAAAACATCACGGGGTGGTGTGCCTTGTATGGGTGTGTGTTACATTACATTCACTAGTAGGAGTGAGAAAAACATCACAGGGTGGTGTGAATCGGAGGGTCTGAATTAGGATAGGCAGTGAGTGGCAATGTAGGATGGAGAAAAGCACCGCGGGGTGGTCAGCATGGGGAGGTCAGGGAACATGCAGTGGCAATGTAGGATAGGTTTCTGAAAAACATCACGGGGTGGTGCGCATTGTATGGGTGTGTGTTACGTTACATTCACTAGTAGGAGTGAGAAAAACATAACGGGGTGGTGCGCATTGTATGGGTGTGTGTTACATTACATTCACTAGTAGGAGTGAGAAAAACATCACGGGGTGGTGCGCATTGTATGGGTGTGTGTTACATTACATTCACTAGTAGGAGTGAGAAAAACATCACGGGGTGGTGCGCATTGTATGGGTGTGTGTTACATTACATTCACTAGTTGGTGTGAGAAAAACATCACGGGGTGGTGCGCATTGTATGGGTGTGTGTTACATTACATTCAGTAGTAGGAGTGAGAAAAACATCACGGGTTCTTGTGAATCGGAGTGTCTAAATTAGGATAGGCAGTGAGTGGCAATGTAGGATGGAGAAAAGCACCGCGGGGTGGTCAGCATGGGGAGGTCAGGGAACATGCAGTGGCAATGTAGGATAGGTTTCTGAAAAGCATCGCGGGGTGGTGCGCATTGTATGGGTGTGTGTTACATTACATTCACTAGTAGGAGTGAGAAAAACATCACGGGGTGGTGCGCATTGTATGGGTGTGTGTTACATTACATTCACTAGTAGGAGTGAGAAAAACATCACGGGGTGGTGCGCATTGTATGGGTGTGTGTTACATTACATTCACTAGTAGGAGTGAGAAAAACATCACGGGGTAGTGCGCATTGTATTGGTGTTTGTTACATTACATTCACTAGTAGGAGTGAGAAAAACATCACAGGGTGGTGTGAATCGGAGGGTCTGAATTAGGATAGGCAGTGAGTGGCAATGTAGGATGGAGAAAAGCACCGCGGGGTGGTCAGCATGGGGAGGTCAGGGAACATGCAGTGGCAATGTAGGATAGGTTTCTGAAAAACATCACCGGGTTGTGCGCATTGTATGGGTGTGTGTTACATTACATTCACTAGTAGGAGTGAGAAAAACATCACGGGGTGGTGCGCATTGTATGGGTGTGTGTTACATTACATTCACTAGTAGGAATGAGAAAAACATCACGGGGTCGTGCGCATTGTATGGGTGTGTGTTACATTACATTCACTAGTAGGAGTGAGAAAAACATCTCGGGGTGGTGCGCATTGTATGGGTGTGTGTTACATTACATTCACTAGTAGGAGTGAGAAAAACATCACGCGGTGGTGTGCCTTGTATGGGTGTGTGTTACATTACATTCACTAGTAGGAGTGAGAAAAACATCACAGGGTGGTGTGAATCGGAGGGTCTGAATTAGGATAGGCAGTGAGTGGCAATGTAGGATGGAGAAAAGCACCGCGGGGTGGTCAGCATGGGGAAGTCAGGGAACATGCAGTGGCAATGTAGGATAGGTTTCTGAAAAACATCACGGGGTGGTGCGCATTGTATGGGTGTGTGTTACGTTACATTCACTAGTAGGACTGAGAAAAACATAACGGGGTGGTGCGCATTGTATGGGTGTGTGTTGCATTACATTCACTAGTAGGAGTGAGAAAAACATCACGGGGTGGTGCGCATTGTATGGGTGTGTGTTACATTACATTCACTAGTAGGAGTGAGAAAAACATCACGGGGTGGTGCGCATTGTATGGGTGTGTGTTATATTACATTCACTAGTAGGAGTGAGAAAAATATCACGGGGTGGTGCGCATTGTATGGGTGTGTGTTACATTACATTCACTAGTAGGAGTGAGAAAAACATCACGGGGTGGTGCGCATTGTATGGGTGTGTGTTACATTACATTCACTACTACGAGTGAGAAAAACATCACGGGGTTTTGCGCATTGTATGGCTGTGTGTTACATTACATTAACTAGTAGGAGTGAGAAAAACATCACGGGGTGGTGGGAATAGGAGTGTCTGAATTAGGATAGGCTGTGAGTGGCAATGTAGGATGGAGAAAAGCACCGCGGGTTGGTCAGCATGGGGAGGTCAGGGAACATGCAGTGGCAATGTAGGATAGGTTTCTGAAAAACATCGCGGGGTGGTGCGCATTGTATGGGTGTGTGTTACATTACATTCACTATTAGGAGTGAGAAAAACAACACGGGGTGGTGCGCATTGTATGGGTGTGTGTTACATTACATTCACTATTAGGAGTGAGAAAAACATCACGGGGTGGTGCGCATTGTATGGGTGTGTGTTACATTACATTCACTAGCAGGAGTGAGAAAAACATCACGGGGTGGTTCGCATTGTATGGGTGTGTGTTACATTACATTCACTAGTAGGAGTGAGAAAAACATCACGGGGTGGTGCGCATTGTATGGGTGTGTGTTACATTACATTCACTAGTAGGAGTGAGAAAAACATCACGGGGTGGTGTGAATCAGAGGGTCTGAATTAGGATAGGCAGTGAGTGGCAATATAGGATGGAGAAAAGCACCGCGGGGTGGTCAGCATGGGGAGGTCAGGGAAAATGCAGTGGCAATGTAGGATAGTCTTCTGAAAAACATCGCGGGTGATGCGCATTGTATGGGTGTGTGTTACATTACATTCACTAGTAGGAGTGAGAAAAACATCACGGGGTGGTGCGCATTGTATGGGTGTGTGTTACATTACATTCACTAGTAGGAGTGAGAAAAACATCACGGGGTGGTGCGCATTGTATGGGTGTGTGTTACATTACATTCACTAGTAGGAGTGAGAAAAACATCACGGGGTGGTGCGCATTGTATGGGTGTGTGTTACATTACATTCACTAGTAGGTGTGAGAAAAACATCACGGGGTGGTGCGCATTGTATGGGTGTGTGTTACATTACATTCAGTAGTAGGAGTGAGAAAAACATCACGGGTTCTTGTGAATCAGAGTGTCTAAATTAGGATAGGCAGTGAGTGGCAATGTAGGATGGAGAAAAGCACCGCGGGGTGGTCAGCATGGGGAGGTCAGGGAACATGCAGTGGCAATGTAGGATAGGTTTCTGAAAAGCATCGCGGGGTGGTGCGCATTGTATGGGTGTGTGTTACATTACATTCACTAGTAGGAGTGAGAAAAACATCACGGGGTGGTGTGAATCGGAGGGTCTGAATTAGGATAGGCCGTGAGTGGCAATGTAGGATGGAGAAAAGCACCGCGAGGTGGTCAGCCTGGGGAGGTAAGGGAACATGCAGTGGCAATGTAGGATAGGTTTCGGAAAAACATCACGGGGTGGTGCGCCTTGTATGGGTGTGTGTTACATTACATTCACTAGTAGGAGTGAGAAAAACATCACGGGGTGGTGCGCATTGTATTGGTGTGTGTTACATTACATTCACTAGTAGGAGTGAGAAAAACATCTCGGGGTGGTGCGCATTGTATGGGTGTGTGTTACATTACATTCACTAGTAGGAGTGAGAAAAACATCACGGGGTGGTGCGCATTGTATGGGTGTGTGTTACATTACATTCACTAGTAGGAGTGAGAAAAACATCACGGGGTTGTGCGCATTGTATGGGTGTGTGTTACATTACATTCACTAGTAGGAGTGAGAAAAATATCACGGGGTGGTGCGCATTGTATGGGTGTGTGTTAAATTACATTCACTAGTAGGAGTGAGAAAAACATCACGGGGTGGTACGCATTGTATGGGTGTGTGTTACATTACATTCACTATTAGGAGTGAGAAAAACATCACGGGGTGGTGCGCATTGTATGGGTGTGTGTTACATTACATTCACTAGTAGGAGTGAGAAAAACATCACGGGGTGGTGCGCATTGTATGGGTGTGTGTTACATTACATTCACTAGTAGGAATGAGAAAAACATCTCGGGGTGGTGCGCATTGTATGGGTGTGTGTTACATTACATTCACTAGTAGGAGTGAGAATAACATCACGGTGTTGTGCGCATTGTATGGGTGTGTGTTACATTACATTCACTATTAGGAGTGAGAAAAACATCACGGGGTGGTGCGCATTGTATGGGTGTGTGTTACATTACATTCACTAGTAGGAGTGAGAAAAACATCACGGGGTGGTGCGCATTGTATGGGTGTGTGTTACATTACATTCACTAGTAGGAGTGAGAAAAACATCACGGGGTGGTGGGAATCGGAGGGTCTGAATTAGGATAGGCAGTGAGTTGCAATGTAGGATGGAGAAAAGCACCGCGGGGTTGTCAGCATGGGGATGTCAGGGAACATGCAGTGGCAATGTAGGATAGGTTTCTGAAAAACATCGCTGGGTGGTGCGCATTGTATGGGTGTGTGTTACATTACATTCACTAGTAGGAGTGAGAAAAACATCACGGTGTGGTGCGCATTGTATGGGTGTGTGTTACATTACATTCACTAGTAGGAGTGAGAAAAACATCACGTTGTGGTGCGCATTGTATGGGTGTGTGTTACATTACCTTCACTAATAGGAGTGAGAAAAACATCACGGGGTGGTGTGAATCGGAGGGTCTGAATTAGGATAGGCAGTGAGTGGCAATGTAGGATGGAGAAAAGCACCGCTGGGTGGTCAGCCTGGGGAGGTAAGGGAACATGCAGTGGCAATGTAGGATAGGTTTCGGAAAAACATCACGGGGTGGTGCGCCTTGTATGGGTGTGTGTTACATTACATTCACTAGTAGGAGTGAGAAAAACATCACGGGGTGGTGCGCATTGTATTGGTGTGTGTTACATTACATTCACTAGTAGGAGTGAGAAAAACATCTCGGGGTGGTGCGCATTGTATGGGTGTGTGTTACATTACATTCACTATTAGGAGTGAGAAAAACATCACGGGGTGGTGTGCCTTGTATGGGTGTATGTTACATTACATTCACTAGTAGGAGTGAGAAAAACATCACAGGGTGGTGTGAATCGGAGGGTCTGAATTAGGATAGGCAGTGAGTGGCAATGTAGGATGGAGAAAAGCACCGCGGGGTGGTCAGCATGGGGAGGTCAGGGAACATGCAGTGGCAATGTAGGATAGGTTTCTGAAAAACATCACGGGGTGGTGCGCATTGTATGGGTGTGTGTTACGTTACATTCACTAGTAGGAGTGAGAAAAACATAACGGGGTGGTGCGCATTGTATGGGTGTGTGTTGCATTACATTCACTAGTAGGAGTGAGAAAAACATCACGGGGTGGTGCGCATTGTATGGGTGTGTGTTACATTACATTCAGTAGTAGGAGTGAGAAAAACATCACGGGGTGGTGCGCATTGTATGGGTGTGTGTTATATTACATTCACTAGTAGGAGTGAAAAAAATATCACGGGGTGGTGCGCATTGTATGGGTGTGTGTTACATTACATTCACTAGTAGGAGTGAGAAAAACATCACGGGGTGGTGCGCATTGTATGGGTGTGTGTTACATTACATTCACTAGTAGGAGTGAGAAAAACATCACGGGGTTTTGCGCATTGTATGGCTGTGTGTTACATTACATTAACTAGTAGGAGTGAGAAAAACATCACGGGGTGGTGGGAATAGGAGTGTCTGAATTAGGATAGGCTGTGAGTGGCAATGTAGGATGGAGAAAAGCACCGCGGGTTGGTCAGCATGGGGAGGTCAGGGAACATGCAGTGGCAATGTAGGATAGGTTTCTGAAAAACATCGCGGGGTGGTGCGCATTGTATGGGTGTGTGTTACATTACATTCACTATTAGGAGTGAGAAAAACAACACGGGGTGGTGCGCATTGTATGGGTGTGTGTTACATTACATTCACTATTAGGAGTGAGAAAAACATCACGGGGTGGTGCGCATTGTATGGGTGTGTGTTACATTACATTCACTAGCAGGAGTGAGAAAAACATCACGGGGTGGTTCGCATTTTATGGGTGTGTGTTACATTACATTCACTAGTAGGAGTGAGAAAAACATCACGGGGTGGTGCGCATTGCATGGGTGTGTGTTACATTACATTCACTAGTAGGAGTGAGAAAAACATCACGGGGTGGTGTGAATATAGGCAGTGAGTGGCAATATAGGATGGAGAAAAGCACCGCGGGGTGGTCAGCATGGGGAGGTCAGGGAAAATGCAGTGGCAATGTAGGATAGTCTTCTGAAAAACATCGCGGGTGATGCGCATTGTATGGGTGTGTGTTACATTACATTCACTAGTAGGAGTGAGAAAAACATCACAGGGTGGTGCGCATTGTATGGGTGTGTGTTACATTACATTCACTAGTAGGAGTGAGAAAAACATCACGGGGTGGTGCGCATTGTATGGGTGTGTGTTACATTACATTCACTAGTAGGAGTGAGAAAAACATCACGGGGTGGTGCGCATTGTATGGGTGTGTGTTACATTACATTCACTAGTAGGTGTGAGAAAAACATCACGGGGTGGTGCGCATTGTATGGGTGTGTGTTACATTACATTCAGTAGTAGGAGTGAGAAAAACATCACGGGTTCTTGTGAATCGGAGTGTCTAAATTAGGATAGGCAGTGAGTGGCAATGTAGGATGGAGAAAAGCACCGCGGGGTGGTCAGCATGGGGAGGTCAGGGAACATGCAGTGGCAGTGTAGGATAGGTTTCTGAAAAGCATCGCGGGGTGGTGCGCATTGTATGGGTGTGTGTTACATTACATTCACTAGTAGGAGTGAGAAAAACATCACGGGGTGGTGCGCATTGTATGGGTGTGTGTTACATTACATTCACTAGTAGGAGTGAGAAAAACATCACGGGGTGGTGCGCATTGTATGGGTGTGTGTTACATTACATTCATTAGTTGGAGTTAGAAAAACATCACGGGGTGGTGCGCATTGTATGGGTGTGTATTACATTACATTCACTAGTAGGAGTGAGAAAAAGATCACCGGGTGGTGTGAATCAGAGGGTCTGAATTAGGATAGGCAGTGAGTGGCAATGTAGGATGGAGAAAAGCACCGCGGGGTGGTCAGCCTGGGGAGGTCAGGGAACATGCAGTGGCAATGTAGGATAGGTTTCGGAAAAACATCACTGGGTGGTGCGCATTGTATGGGTGTGTGTTACATTACATTCACTAGTAGGAGTGAGAAAAACATCACGGGGTAGTGCGCATTGTATTGGTGTTTGTTACATTACATTCACTAGTAGGAGTGAGAAAAACATCACGGGGTGGTGCGCATTGTATGGGTGTGTGTTACATTACATTCACTAGTAGGAGTGAGAAAAACATCACGGGGTTGTGCGCATTGTATGGGTGTGTGTTACATTACATTCACTAGTAGGAGTGAGAAAAACATCACGGGGTGGTGCGCATTGTATGGGTGTGTGTTACATTACATTCACTAGTAGGAATGAGAAAAACATCACGGGGTGGTGCGCATTGTATGGGTGTGTGTTACATTACATTCACTAGTAGGAGTGAGAAAAACATCACGGGGTCGTGCGCATTGTATGGGTGTGTGTTACATTACATTCACTAGTAGGAGTGAGAAAAATATCACGTGGTGGTGCGCATTGTATGGGTGTGTGTTACATTACATTCACTAGTAGGAGTGAGAAAAACATCACGGGGTGGTGTGCCTTGTATGGGTGTGTGTTACATTACATTAACTAGTAGGAGTGAGAAAAACATCACAGGGTGGTGTGAATCGGAGGGTCTGAATTAGGATAGGCAGTGAGTGGCAATGTAGGATGGAGAAAAGCACCGCGGGGTGGTCAGCATGGGGAGGTCAGGGAACATGCAGTGGCAATGTAGGATAGGTTTCTGAAAAACATCACCGGGTTGTGCGCATTGTATGGGTGTGTGTTACATTACATTCACTAGTAGGAGTGAGAAAAACATCACGGGGTGGTGCGCATTGTATGGGTGTGTGTTACATTACATTCACTAGTAGGAATGAGAAAAACATCACGGGGTGGTGCGCATTGTATGGGTGTGTGTTACATTACATTCACTAGTAGGAGTGAGAAAAACATCACGGGGTCGTGCGCATTGTATGGGTGTGTGTTACATTACATTCACTAGTAGGAGTGAGAAAAACATCTCGGGGTGGTGCGCATTGTATGGGTGTGTGTTACATTACATTCACTAGTAGGAGTGAGAAAAACATCACGGGGTGGTGTGCCTTGTATGGGTGTGTGTTACATTACATTCACTAGTAGGAGTGAGAAAAACATCACAGGGTGGTGTGAATCGGAGTGTCTAAATTAGGATAGGCAGTGAGTGGCAATGTAGGATGGAGAAAAGCACCGCGGGGTGGTCAGCATGGGGAGGTCAGGGAACATGCAGTGGCAATGTAGGATAGGTTTCTGAAAACATCGCGGGGTGGTGCGCATTGTATGGGTGTGTGTTACATTACATTCACTAGTAGGAGTGAGAAAAACATCACGGGGTGGTGCGCATTGTATGGGTGTGTGTTACATTACATTCACTAGTAGGAGTGAGAAAAACATCACGGGGTGGTGCGCATTGTATGGGTGTGTGTTACATTACATTCATTAGTTGGAGTTAGAAAAACATCACGGGGTGGTGCGCATTGTATGGGTGTGTATTACATTACATTCACTAGTAGGAGTGAGAAAAAGATCACCGGGTGGTGTGAATCAGAGGGTCTGAATTAGGACAGGCAGTGAGTGGCAATGTAGGATGGAGAAAAGCACCGCGGGGTGGTCAGCCTGGGGAGGTCAGGGAACATGCAGTGGCAATGTAGGATAGGTTTCGGAAAAACATCACTGGGTGGTGCGCATTGTATGGGTGTGTGTTACATTACATTCACTAGTAGGAGTGAGAAAAACATCACGGGGTAGTGCGCATTGTATTGGTGTTTGTTACATTACATTCACTAGTAGGAGTGAGAAAAACATCACGGGGTGGTGCGCATTGTATGGGTGTGTGTTACATTACATTCACTAGTAGGAGTGAGAAAAACATCACGGGGTTGTGCGCATTGTATGGGTGTGTGTTACATTACATTCACTAGTAGGAGTGAGAAAAACATCACGGGGTGGTGCGCATTGTATGGGTGTGTGTTACATTACATTCACTAGTAGGAATGAGAAAAACATCACGGGGTGGTGCGCATTGTATGGGTGGGTGTTACATTACATTCACTAGTAGGAGTGAGAAAAACATCACGGGGTCGTGCGCATTGTATGGGTGTGTGTTACATTACATTCACTAGTAGGAGTGAGAAAAATATCACGGGGTGGTGCGCATTGTATGGGTGTGTGTTACATTACATTCACTAGTAGGAGTGAGAAAAACATCACGGGGTGGTGTGCCTTGTATGGGTGTGTGTTACATTACATTAACTAGTAGGAGTGAGAAAAACATCACAGGGTGGTGTGAATCGGAGGGTCTGAATTAGGATAGGCAGTGAGTGGCAATGTAGGATGGAGAAAAGCACCGCGGGGTGGTCAGCATGGGGAGGTCAGGGAACATGCAGTGGCAATGTAGGATAGGTTTCTGAAAAACATCACCGGGTTGTGCGCATTGTATGGGTGTGTGTTACATTACATTCACTAGTAGGAGTGAGAAAAACATCACGGGGTGGTGCGCATTGTATGGGTGTGTGTTACATTACATTCACTAGTAGGAATGAGAAAAACATCACGGGGTGGTGCGCATTGTATGGGTGTGTGTTACATTACATTCACTAGTAGGAGTGAGAAAAACATCACGGGGTCGTGCGCATTGTATGGGTGTGTGTTACATTACATTCACTAGTAGGAGTGAGAAAAACATCTCGGGGTGGTGCGCATTGTATGGGTGTGTGTTACATTACATTCACTAGTAGGAGTGAGAAAAACATCACGGGGTGGTGTGCCTTGTATGGGTGTGTGTTACATTACATTCACTAGTAGGAGTGAGAAAAACATCACAGGGTGGTGTGAATCGGAGGGTCTGAATTAGGATAGGCAGTGAGTGGCAATGTAGGATGGAGAAAAGCACCGCGGGGTGGTCAGCATGGGGAAGTCAGGGAACATGCAGTGGCAATGTAGGATAGGTTTCTGAAAAACATCACGGGGTGGTGCGCATTGTATGGGTGTGTGTTACGTTACATTCACTAGTAGGAGTGAGAAAAACATAACGGGGTGGTGCGCATTGTATGGGTGTGTGTTGCATTACATTCACTAGTAGGAGTGAGAAAAACATCACGGGGTGGTGCGCATTGTATGGGTGTGTGTTACATTACATTCACTAGTAGGAGTGAGAAAAACATCACGGGGTGGTGCGCATTGTATGGGTGTGTGTTATATTACATTCACTAGTAGGAGTGAGAAAAATATCACGGGGTGGTGCGCATTGTATGGGTGTGTGTTACATTACATTCACTAGTAGGAGTGAGAAAAACATCACGGGGTGGTGCGCATTGTATGGGTGTGTGTTACATTACATTCACTACTACGAGTGAGAAAAACATCACGGGGTTTTGCGCATTGTATGGCTGTGTGTTACATTACATTAACTAGTAGGAGTGAGAAAAACATCACGGGGTGGTGGGAATAGGAGTGTCTGAATTAGGATAGGCTGTGAGTGGCAATGTAGGATGGAGAAAAGCACCGCGGGTTGGTCAGCGTGGGGAGGTCAGGGAACATGCAGTGGCAATGTAGGATAGGTTTCTGAAAAACATCGCGGGGTGGTGCGCATTGTATGGGTGTGTGTTACATTACATTCACTATTAGGAGTGAGAAAAACAACACGGGGTGGTGCGCATTGTATGGGTGTGTGTTACATTACATTCACTATTAGGAGTGAGAAAAACATCACGGGGTGGTGCGCATTGTATGGGTGTGTGTTACATTACATTCACTAGCAGGAGTGAGAAAAACATCACGCGGTGGTTCGCATTGTATGGGTGTGTGTTACATTACATTCACTAGTAGGAGTGAGAAAAACATCACGGGGTGGTGCGCATTGTATGGGTGTGTGTTACATTACATTCACTAGTAGGAGTGAGAAAAACATCACGGGGTGGTGTGAATCAGAGGGTCTGAATTAGGATAGGCAGTGAGTGGCAATATAGGATGGAGAAAAGCACCGCGGGGTGGTCAGCATGGGGAGGTCAGGGAAAATGCAGTGGCAATGTAGGATAGTCTTCTGAAAAACATCGCGGGTGATGCGCATTGTATGGGTGTGTGTTACATTACATTCACTAGTAGGAGTGAGAAAAACATCACGGGGTGGTGCGCATTGTATGGGTGTGTGTTACATTACATTCACTAGTAGGAGTGAGAAAAACATCACGGGGTGGTGCGCATTGTATGGGTGTGTGTTACATTACATTCACTAGTAGGAGTGAGAAAAACATCACGGGGTGGTGCGCATTGTATGGGTGTGTGTTACATTACATTCACTAGTAGGTGTGAGAAAAACATCACGGGGTGGTGCGCATTGTATGGGTGTGTGTTACATTACATTCAGTAGTAGGAGTGAGAAAAACATCACGGGTTCTTGTGAATCAGAGTGTCTAAATTAGGATAGGCAGTGAGTGGCAATGTAGGATGGAGAAAAGCACCGCGGGGTGGTCAGCATGGGGAGGTCAGGGAACATGCAGTGGCAATGTAGGATAGGTTTCTGAAAAGCATCGCGGGGTGGTGCGCATTGTATGGGTGTGTGTTACATTACATTCACTAGTAGGAGTGAGAAAAACATCACGGGGTGGTGTGAATCAGAGGGTCTGAATTAGGATAGGCAGTGAGTGGCAATATAGGATGGAGAAAAGCACCGCGGGGTGGTCAGCATGGGGAGGTCAGGGAAAATGCAGTGGCAATGTAGGATAGTCTTCTGAAAAACATCGCGGGTGATGCGCATTGTATGGGTGTGTGTTACATTACATTCACTAGTAGGAGTGAGAAAAACATCACGGGGTGGTGCGCATTGTATGGGTGTGTGTTACATTACATTCACTAGTAGGAGTGAGAAAAACATCACGGGGTGGTGCGCATTGTATGGGTGTGTGTTACATTACATTCACTAGTAGGAGTGAGAAAAACATCACGGGGTGGTGCGCATTGTATGGGTGTGTGTTACATTACATTCACTAGTAGGTGTGAGAAAAACATCACGGGGTGGTGCGCATTGTATGGGTGTGTGTTACATTACATTCAGTAGTAGGAGTGAGAAAAACATCACGGGTTCTTGTGAATCAGAGTGTCTAAATTAGGATAGGCAGTGAGTGGCAATGTAGGATGGAGAAAAGCACCGCGGGGTGGTCAGCATGGGGAGGTCAGGGAACATGCAGTGGCAATGTAGGATAGGTTTCTGAAAAGCATCGCGGGGTGGTGCGCATTGTATGGGTGTGTGTTACATTACATTCACTAGTAGGAGTGAGAAAAACATCACGGGGTGGTGTGAATCGGAGGGTCTGAATTAGGATAGGCCGTGAGTGGCAATGTAGGATGGAGAAAAGCACCGCGAGGTGGTCAGCCTGGGGAGGTAAGGGAACATGCAGTGGCAATGTAGGATAGGTTTCGGAAAAACATCACGGGGTGGTGCGCCTTGTATGGGTGTGTGTTACATTACATTCACTAGTAGGAGTGAGAAAAACATCACGGGGTGGTGCGCATTGTATTGGTGTGTGTTACATTACATTCACTAGTAGGAGTGAGAAAAACATCTCGGGGTGGTGCGCATTGTATGGGTGTGTGTTACATTACATTCACTAGTAGGAGTGAGAAAAACATCACGGGGTGGTGCGCATTGTATGGGTGTGTGTTACATTACATTCACTAGTAGGAGTGAGAAAAACATCACGGGGTTGTGCGCATTGTATGGGTGTGTGTTACATTACATTCACTAGTAGGAGTGAGAAAAATATCACGGGGTGGTGCGCATTGTATGTGTGTGTGTTAAATTACATTCACTAGTAGGAGTGAGAAAAACATCACGGGGTGGTACGCATTGTATGGGTGTGTGTTACATTACATTCACTATTAGGAGTGAGAAAAACATCACGGGGTGGTGCGCATTGTATGGGTGTGTGTTACATTACATTCACTAGTAGGAGTGAGAAAAACATCACGGGGTGGTGCGCATTGTATGGGTGTGTGTTACATTACATTCACTAGTAGGAATGAGAAAAACATCTCGGGGTGGTGCGCATTGTATGGGTGTGTGTTACATTACATTCACTAGTAGGAGTGAGAATAACATCACGGTGTTGTGCGCATTGTATGGGTGTGTGTTACATTACATTCACTATTAGGAGTGAGAAAAACATCACGGGGTGGTGCGCATTGTATGGGTGTGTGTTACATTACATTCACTAGTAGGAGTGAGAAAAACATCACGGGGTGGTGCGCATTGTATGGGTGTGTGTTACATTACATTCACTAGTAGGAGTGAGAAAAACATCACGGGGTGGTGGGAATCGGAGGGTCTGAATTAGGATAGGCAGTGAGTTGCAATGTAGGATGGAGAAAAGCACCGCGGGGTTGTCAGCATGGGGATGTCAGGGAACATGCAGTGGCAATGTAGGATAGGTTTCTGAAAAACATCGCTGGGTGGTGCGCATTGTATGGGTGTGTGTTACATTACATTCACTAGTAGGAGTGAGAAAAACATCACGGTGTGGTGCGCATTGTATGGGTGTGTGTTACATTACATTCACTAGTAGGAGTGAGAAAAACATCACGTTGTGGTGCGCATTGTATGGGTGTGTGTTACATTACCTTCACTAATAGGAGTGAGAAAAACATCACGGGGTGGTGTGAATCGGAGGGTCTGAATTAGGATAGGCAGTGAGTGGCAATGTAGGATGGAGAAAAGCACCGCTGGGTGGTCAGCCTGGGGAGGTAAGGGAACATGCAGTGGCAATGTAGGATAGGTTTCGGAAAAACATCACGGGGTGGTGCGCCTTGTATGGGTGTGTGTTACATTACATTCACTAGTAGGAGTGAGAAAAACATCACGGGGTGGTGCGCATTGTATTGGTGTGTGTTACATTACATTCACTAGTAGGAGTGAGAAAAACATCTCGGGGTGGTGCGCATTGTATGGGTGTGTGTTACATTACATTCACTATTAGGAGTGAGAAAAACATCACGGGGTGGTGTGCCTTGTATGGGTGTATGTTACATTACATTCACTAGTAGGAGTGAGAAAAACATCACAGGGTGGTGTGAATCGGAGGGTCTGAATTAGGATAGGCAGTGAGTGGCAATGTAGGATGGAGAAAAGCACCGCGGGGTGGTCAGCATGGGGAGGTCAGGGAACATGCAGTGGCAATGTAGGATAGGTTTCTGAAAAACATCACGGGGTGGTGCGCATTGTATGGGTGTGTGTTACGTTACATTCACTAGTAGGAGTGAGAAAAACATAACGGGGTGGTGCGCATTGTATGGGTGTGTGTTGCATTACATTCACTAGTAGGAGTGAGAAAAACATCACGGGGTGGTGCGCATTGTATGGGTGTGTGTTACATTACATTCAGTAGTAGGAGTGAGAAAAACATCACGGGGTGGTGCGCATTGTATGGGTGTGTGTTATATTACATTCACTAGTAGGAGTGAAAAAAATATCACGGGGTGGTGCGCATTGTATGGGTGTGTGTTACATTACATTCACTAGTAGGAGTGAGAAAAACATCACGGGGTGGTGCGCATTGTATGGGTGTGTGTTACATTACATTCACTAGTAGGAGTGAGAAAAACATCACGGGGTTTTGCGCATTGTATGGCTGTGTGTTACATTACATTAACTAGTAGGAGTGAGAAAAACATCACGGGGTGGTGGGAATAGGAGTGTCTGAATTAGGATAGGCTGTGAGTGGCAATGTAGGATGGAGAAAAGCACCGCGGGTTGGTCAGCATGGGGAGGTCAGGGAACATGCAGTGGCAATGTAGGATAGGTTTCTGAAAAACATCGCGGGGTGGTGCGCATTGTATGGGTGTGTGTTACATTACATTCACTATTAGGAGTGAGAAAAACAACACGGGGTGGTGCGCATTGTATGGGTGTGTGTTACATTACATTCACTATTAGGAGTGAGAAAAACATCACGGGGTGGTGCGCATTGTATGGGTGTGTGTTACATTACATTCACTAGCAGGAGTGAGAAAAACATCACGGGGTGGTTCGCATTTTATGGGTGTGTGTTACATTACATTCACTAGTAGGAGTGAGAAAAACATCACGGGGTGGTGCGCATTGCATGGGTGTGTGTTACATTACATTCACTAGTAGGAGTGAGAAAAACATCACGGGGTGGTGTGAATATAGGCAGTGAGTGGCAATATAGGATGGAGAAAAGCACCGCGGGGTGGTCAGCATGGGGAGGTCAGGGAAAATGCAGTGGCAATGTAGGATAGTCTTCTGAAAAACATCGCGGGTGATGCGCATTGTATGGGTGTGTGTTACATTACATTCACTAGTAGGAGTGAGAAAAACATCACAGGGTGGTGCGCATTGTATGGGTGTGTGTTACATTACATTCACTAGTAGGAGTGAGAAAAACATCACGGGGTGGTGCGCATTGTATGGGTGTGTGTTACATTACATTCACTAGTAGGAGTGAGAAAAACATCACGGGGTGGTGCGCATTGTATGGGTGTGTGTTACATTACATTCACTAGTAGGTGTGAGAAAAACATCACGGGGTGGTGCGCATTGTATGGGTGTGTGTTACATTACATTCAGTAGTAGGAGTGAGAAAAACATCACGGGTTCTTGTGAATCGGAGTGTCTAAATTAGGATAGGCAGTGAGTGGCAATGTAGGATGGAGAAAAGCACCGCGGGGTGGTCAGCATGGGGAGGTCAGGGAACATGCAGTGGCAGTGTAGGATAGGTTTCTGAAAAGCATCGCGGGGTGGTGCGCATTGTATGGGTGTGTGTTACATTACATTCACTAGTAGGAGTGAGAAAAACATCACGGGGTGGTGCGCATTGTATGGGTGTGTGTTACATTACATTCACTAGTAGGAGTGAGAAAAACATCACGGGGTGGTGCGCATTGTATGGGTGTGTGTTACATTACATTCATTAGTTGGAGTTAGAAAAACATCACGGGGTGGTGCGCATTGTATGGGTGTGTATTACATTACATTCACTAGTAGGAGTGAGAAAAAGATCACCGGGTGGTGTGAATCAGAGGGTCTGAATTAGGATAGGCAGTGAGTGGCAATGTAGGATGGAGAAAAGCACCGCGGGGTGGTCAGCCTGGGGAGGTCAGGGAACATGCAGTGGCAATGTAGGATAGGTTTCGGAAAAACATCACTGGGTGGTGCGCATTGTATGGGTGTGTGTTACATTACATTCACTAGTAGGAGTGAGAAAAACATCACGGGGTAGTGCGCATTGTATTGGTGTTTGTTACATTACATTCACTAGTAGGAGTGAGAAAAACATCACGGGGTGGTGCGCATTGTATGGGTGTGTGTTACATTACATTCACTAGTAGGAGTGAGAAAAACATCACGGGGTTGTGCGCATTGTATGGGTGTGTGTTACATTACATTCACTAGTAGGAGTGAGAAAAACATCACGGGGTGGTGCGCATTGTATGGGTGTGTGTTACATTACATTCACTAGTAGGAATGAGAAAAACATCACGGGGTGGTGCGCATTGTATGGGTGTGTGTTACATTACATTCACTAGTAGGAGTGAGAAAAACATCACGGGGTCGTGCGCATTGTATGGGTGTGTGTTACATTACATTCACTAGTAGGAGTGAGAAAAATATCACGTGGTGGTGCGCATTGTATGGGTGTGTGTTACATTACATTCACTAGTAGGAGTGAGAAAAACATCACGGGGTGGTGTGCCTTGTATGGGTGTGTGTTACATTACATTAACTAGTAGGAGTGAGAAAAACATCACAGGGTGGTGTGAATCGGAGGGTCTGAATTAGGATAGGCAGTGAGTGGCAATGTAGGATGGAGAAAAGCACCGCGGGGTGGTCAGCATGGGGAGGTCAGGGAACATGCAGTGGCAATGTAGGATAGGTTTCTGAAAAACATCACCGGGTTGTGCGCATTGTATGGGTGTGTGTTACATTACATTCACTAGTAGGAGTGAGAAAAACATCACGGGGTGGTGCGCATTGTATGGGTGTGTGTTACATTACATTCACTAGTAGGAATGAGAAAAACATCACGGGGTGGTGCGCATTGTATGGGTGTGTGTTACATTACATTCACTAGTAGGAGTGAGAAAAACATCACGGGGTCGTGCGCATTGTATGGGTGTGTGTTACATTACATTCACTAGTAGGAGTGAGAAAAACATCTCGGGGTGGTGCGCATTGTATGGGTGTGTGTTACATTACATTCACTAGTAGGAGTGAGAAAAACATCACGGGGTGGTGTGCCTTGTATGGGTGTGTGTTACATTACATTCACTAGTAGGAGTGAGAAAAACATCACAGGGTGGTGTGAATCGGAGTGTCTAAATTAGGATAGGCAGTGAGTGGCAATGTAGGATGGAGAAAAGCACCGCGGGGTGGTCAGCATGGGGAGGTCAGGGAACATGCAGTGGCAATGTAGGATAGGTTTCTGAAAACATCGCGGGGTGGTGCGCATTGTATGGGTGTGTGTTACATTACATTCACTAGTAGGAGTGAGAAAAACATCACGGGGTGGTGCGCATTGTATGGGTGTGTGTTACATTACATTCACTAGTAGGAGTGAGAAAAACATCACGGGGTGGTGCGCATTGTATGGGTGTGTGTTACATTACATTCATTAGTTGGAGTTAGAAAAACATCACGGGGTGGTGCGCATTGTATGGGTGTGTATTACATTACATTCACTAGTAGGAGTGAGAAAAAGATCACCGGGTGGTGTGAATCAGAGGGTCTGAATTAGGATAGGCAGTGAGTGGCAATGTAGGATGGAGAAAAGCACCGCGGGGTGGTCAGCCTGGGGAGGTCAGGGAACATGCAGTGGCAATGTAGGATAGGTTTCGGAAAAACATCACTGGGTGGTGCGCATTGTATGGGTGTGTGTTACATTACATTCACTAGTAGGAGTGAGAAAAACATCACGGGGTAGTGCGCATTGTATTGGTGTTTGTTACATTACATTCACTAGTAGGAGTGAGAAAAACATCACGGGGTGGTGCGCATTGTATGGGTGTGTGTTACATTACATTCACTAGTAGGAGTGAGAAAAACATCACGGGGTTGTGCGCATTGTATGGGTGTGTGTTACATTACATTCACTAGTAGGAGTGAGAAAAACATCACGGGGTGGTGCGCATTGTATGGGTGTGTGTTACATTACATTCACTAGTAGGAATGAGAAAAACATCACGGGGTGGTGCGCATTGTATGGGTGGGTGTTACATTACATTCACTAGTAGGAGTGAGAAAAACATCACGGGGTCGTGCGCATTGTATGGGTGTGTGTTACATTACATTCACTAGTAGGAGTGAGAAAAATATCACGGGGTGGTGCGCATTGTATGGGTGTGTGTTACATTACATTCACTAGTAGGAGTGAGAAAAACATCACGGGGTGGTGTGCCTTGTATGGGTGTGTGTTACATTACATTAACTAGTAGGAGTGAGAAAAACATCACAGGGTGGTGTGAATCGGAGGGTCTGAATTAGGATAGGCAGTGAGTGGCAATGTAGGATGGAGAAAAGCACCGCGGGGTGGTCAGCATGGGGAGGTCAGGGAACATGCAGTGGCAATGTAGGATAGGTTTCTGAAAAACATCACCGGGTTGTGCGCATTGTATGGGTGTGTGTTACATTACATTCACTAGTAGGAGTGAGAAAAACATCACGGGGTGGTGCGCATTGTATGGGTGTGTGTTACATTACATTCACTAGTAGGAATGAGAAAAACATCACGGGGTGGTGCGCATTGTATGGGTGTGTGTTACATTACATTCACTAGTAGGAGTGAGAAAAACATCACGGGGTCGTGCGCATTGTATGGGTGTGTGTTACATTACATTCACTAGTAGGAGTGAGAAAAACATCTCGGGGTGGTGCGCATTGTATGGGTGTGTGTTACATTACATTCACTAGTAGGAGTGAGAAAAACATCACGGGGTGGTGTGCCTTGTATGGGTGTGTGTTACATTACATTCACTAGTAGGAGTGAGAAAAACATCACAGGGTGGTGTGAATCGGAGGGTCTGAATTAGGATAGGCAGTGAGTGGCAATGTAGGATGGAGAAAAGCACCGCGGGGTGGTCAGCATGGGGAAGTCAGGGAACATGCAGTGGCAATGTAGGATAGGTTTCTGAAAAACATCACGGGGTGGTGCGCATTGTATGGGTGTGTGTTACGTTACATTCACTAGTAGGAGTGAGAAAAACATAACGGGGTGGTGCGCATTGTATGGGTGTGTGTTGCATTACATTCACTAGTAGGAGTGAGAAAAACATCACGGGGTGGTGCGCATTGTATGGGTGTGTGTTACATTACATTCACTAGTAGGAGTGAGAAAAACATCACGGGGTGGTGCGCATTGTATGGGTGTGTGTTATATTACATTCACTAGTAGGAGTGAGAAAAATATCACGGGGTGGTGCGCATTGTATGGGTGTGTGTTACATTACATTCACTAGTAGGAGTGAGAAAAACATCACGGGGTGGTGCGCATTGTATGGGTGTGTGTTACATTACATTCACTACTACGAGTGAGAAAAACATCACGGGGTTTTGCGCATTGTATGGCTGTGTGTTACATTACATTAACTAGTAGGAGTGAGAAAAACATCACGGGGTGGTGGGAATAGGAGTGTCTGAATTAGGATAGGCTGTGAGTGGCAATGTAGGATGGAGAAAAGCACCGCGGGTTGGTCAGCGTGGGGAGGTCAGGGAACATGCAGTGGCAATGTAGGATAGGTTTCTGAAAAACATCGCGGGGTGGTGCGCATTGTATGGGTGTGTGTTACATTACATTCACTATTAGGAGTGAGAAAAACAACACGGGGTGGTGCGCATTGTATGGGTGTGTGTTACATTACATTCACTATTAGGAGTGAGAAAAACATCACGGGGTGGTGCGCATTGTATGGGTGTGTGTTACATTACATTCACTAGCAGGAGTGAGAAAAACATCACGCGGTGGTTCGCATTGTATGGGTGTGTGTTACATTACATTCACTAGTAGGAGTGAGAAAAACATCACGGGGTGGTGCGCATTGTATGGGTGTGTGTTACATTACATTCACTAGTAGGAGTGAGAAAAACATCACGGGGTGGTGTGAATCAGAGGGTCTGAATTAGGATAGGCAGTGAGTGGCAATATAGGATGGAGAAAAGCACCGCGGGGTGGTCAGCATGGGGAGGTCAGGGAAAATGCAGTGGCAATGTAGGATAGTCTTCTGAAAAACATCGCGGGTGATGCGCATTGTATGGGTGTGTGTTACATTACATTCACTAGTAGGAGTGAGAAAAACATCACGGGGTGGTGCGCATTGTATGGGTGTGTGTTACATTACATTCACTAGTAGGAGTGAGAAAAACATCACGGGGTGGTGCGCTTTGTATGGGTGTGTGTTACATTACATTCACTAGTAGGAGTGAGAAAAACATCACGGGGTGGTGCGCATTGTATGGGTGTGTGTTACATTACATTCACTAGTAGGTGTGAGAAAAACATCACGGGGTGGTGCGCATTGTATGGGTGTGTGTTACATTACATTCAGTAGTAGGAGTGAGAAAAACATCACGGGTTCTTGTGAATCAGAGTGTCTAAATTAGGATAGGCAGTGAGTGGCAATGTAGGATGGAGAAAAGCACCGCGGGGTGGTCAGCATGGGGAGGTCAGGGAACATGCAGTGGCAATGTAGGATAGGTTTCTGAAAAGCATCGCGGGGTGGTGCGCATTGTATGGGTGTGTGTTACATTACATTCACTAGTAGGAGTGAGAAAAACATCACGGGGTGGTGCGCATTGTATGGGTGTGTGTTACATTACATTCACTAGTAGGAGTGAGAAAAACATCACGGGGTGGTGCGCATTGTATGGGTGTGTGTTACATTACATTCATTAGTTGGAGTTAGAAAAACATCACGGGGTGGTGCGCATTGTATGGGTGTGTATTACATTACATTCACTAGTAGGAGTGAGAAAAACATCACGGGGTGGTGCGCATTGTATGGGTGTGTGTTACATTACATTCACTAGTTGGAGAGAAAAACATCACGGGGTGGTGTGAATCGGAGGGTCTGAATTAGGATAGGCCGTGAGTGGCAATGTAGGATGGAGAAAAGCACCGCGAGGTGGTCAGCCTGGGGAGGTAAGGGAACATGCAGTGGCAATGTAGGATAGGTTTCGGAAAAACATCACGGGGTGGTGCGCCTTGTATGGGTGTGTGTTACATTACATTCACTAGTAGGAGTGAGAAAAACATCACGCGGTGGTGCGCATTGTATTGGTGTGTGTTACATTACATTCACTAGTAGGAGTGAGAAAAACATCTCGGGGTGGTGCGCATTGTATGGGTGTGTGTTACATTACATTCACTAGTAGGAGTGAGAAAAACATCACGGGGTGGTGTGCATTGTATGGGTGTGTGTTACATTACATTCACTAGTAGGAGTGAGAAAAACATCACGGGGTTGTGCGCATTGTATGGGTGTGTGTTACATTACATTCACTAGTAGGAGTGAGAAAAATATCACGGGGTGGTGCGCATTGTATGGGTGTGTGTCAAATTACATTCACTAGTAGGAGTGAGAAAAACATCACGGGGTGGTACGCATTGTATGGGTGTGTGTTACATTACATTCACTATTAGGAGTGAGAAAAACATCACGGGGTGGTGCGCATTGTATGGGTGTGTGTTACATTACATTCACTAGTAGGAGTGAGAAAAACATCACGGGGTGGTGCGCATTGTATGGGTGTGTGTTACATTACATTCACTAGTAGGAATGAGAAAAACATCTCGGGGTGGTGCGCATTGTATGGGTGTGTGTTACATTACATTCACTAGTAGGAGTGAGAAAAACATCACGGGGTTGTGCGCATTGTATGGGTGTGTGTTACATTACATTCACTATTAGGAGTGAGAAAAACATCACGGGGTGGTGCGCATTGTATGGGTGTGTGTTACATTACATTCACTAGTAGGAGTGAGAAAAACATCACGGGGTGGTGCGCATTGTATGGGTGTGTGTTACATTACCTTCACTAGTAGGAGTGAGAAAAACATCACGGGGTGGTGGGAATCGGAGGGTCTGAATTAGGATAGGCAGTGAGTTGCAATGTAGGATGGAGAAAAGCACCGCGGGGTTGTCAGCATGGGGAGGTCAGGGAACATGCAGTGGCAATGTAGGATAGGTTTCTGAAAAACATCGCTGGGTGGTGCGCATTGTATGGGTGTGTGTTACATTACATTCACTAGTAGGAGTGAGAAAAACATCACGGTGTGGTGCGCATTGTATGGGTGTGTGTTACATTACATTCACTAGTAGGAGTGAGAAAAACATCACGTTGTGGTGCGCATTGTATGGGTGTGTGTTACATTACATTCACTAATAGGAGTGAGAAAAACATCACGGGGTGGTGTGAATCGGAGGGTCTGAATTAGGATAGGCAGTGAGTGGCAATGTAGGATGGAGAAAAGCACCGCTGGGTGGTCAGCCTGGGGAGGTAAGGGAACATGCAGTGGCAATGTAGGATAGGTTTCGGAAAAACATCACGGGGTGGTGCGCCTTGTATGGGTGTGTGTTACATTACATTCACTAGTAGGAGTGAGAAAAACATCACGGGGTGGTGCGCATTGTATTGGTGTGTGTTACATTACATTCACTAGTAGGAGTGAGAAAAACATCTCGGGGTGGTGCGCATTGTATGGGTGTGTGTTACATTACATTCACTATTAGGAGTGAGAAAAACATCACGGGGTGGTGTGCCTTGTATGGGTGTGTGTTACATTACATTCACTAGTAGGAGTGAGAAAAACATCACAGGGTGGTGTGAATCGGAGGGTCTGAATTAGGATAGGCAGTGAGTGGCAATGTAGGATGGAGAAAAGCACCGCGGGGTGGTCAGCATGGGGAGGTCAGGGAACATGCAGTGGCAATGTAGGATAGGTTTCTGAAAAACATCACGGGGTGGTGCGCATTGTATGGGTGTGTGTTACGTTACATTCACTAGTAGGAGTGAGAAAAACATAACGGGGTGGTGCGCATTGTATGGGTGTGTGTTGCATTACATTCACTAGTAGGAGTGAGAAAAACATCACGGGGTGGTGCGCATTGTATGGGTGTGTGTTACATTACATTCACTAGTAGGAGTGAGAAAAACATCACGGGGTGGTGCGCATTGTATGGGTGTGTGTTATATTACATTCACTAGTAGGAGTGAGAAAAATATCACGGGGTGGTGCGCATTGTATGGGTGTGTGTTACATTACATTCACTAGTAGGAGTGAGAAAAACATCACGGGGTGGTGCGCATTGTATGGGTGTGTGTTACATTACATTCACTAGTAGGAGTGAGAAAAACATCACGGGGTTTTGCGCATTGTATGGCTGTGTGTTACATTACATTAACTAGTAGGAGTGAGAAAAACATCACGGGGTGGTGGGAATAGGAGTGTCTGAATTAGGATAGGCTGTGAGTGGCAATGTAGGATGGAGAAAAGCACCGCGGGTTGGTCAGCATGGGGAGGTCAGGGAACATGCAGTGGCAATGTAGGATAGGTTTCTGAAAAACATCGCGGGGTGGTGCGCATTGTATGGGTGTGTGTTACATTACATTCACTATTAGGAGTGAGAAAAACAACACGGGGTGGTGCGCATTGTATGGGTGTGTGTTACATTACATTCACTATTAGGAGTGAGAAAAACATCACGGGGTGGTGCGCATTGTATGGGTGTGTGTTACATTACATTCACTAGCAGGAGTGAGAAAAACATCACGGGGTGGTTCGCATTTTATGGGTGTGTGTTACATTACATTCACTAGTAGGAGTGAGAAAAACATCAGGGGTGGTGCGCATTGTATGGGTGTGTGTTACATTACATTCACTAGTTGGAGAGAAAAACATCACGGGGTGGTGTGAATCGGAGGGTCTGAATTAGGATAGGGCGTGAGTGGCAATGTAGGATGGAGAAAAGCACCGCGAGGTGGTCAGCCTGGGGAGGTAAGGGAACATGCAGTGGCAATGTAGGATAGGTTTCGGAAAAACATCACGGGGTGGTGCGCCTTGTATGGGTGTGTGTTACATTACATTCACTAGTAGGAGTGAGAAAAACATCACGCGGTGGTGCGCATTGTATTGGTGTGTGTTACATTACATTCACTAGTAGGAGTGAGAAAAACATCTCGGGGTGGTGCGCATTGTATGGGTGTGTGTTACATTACATTCACTAGTAGGAGTGAGAAAAACATCACGGGGTGGTGTGCATTGTATGGGTGTGTGTTACATTACATTCACTAGTAGGAGTGAGAAAAACATCACGGGGTTGTGCGCATTGTATGGGTGTGTGTTACATTACATTCACTAGTAGGAGTGAGAAAAATATCACGGGGTGGTGCGCATTGTATGGGTGTGTGTTAAATTACATTCACTAGTAGGAGTGAGAAAAACATCACGGGGTGGTACGCATTGTATGGGTGTGTGTTACATTACATTCACTATTAGGAGTGAGAAAAACATCACGGGGTGGTGCGCATTGTATGGGTGTGTGTTACATTACATTCACTAGTAGGAGTGAGAAAAACATCACGGGGTGGTGCGCATTGTATGGGTGTGTGTTACATTACATTCACTAGTAGGAATGAGAAAAACATCTCGGGGTGGTGCGCATTGTATGGGTGTGTGTTACATTACATTCACTAGTAGGAGTGAGAAAAACATCACGGGGTTGTGCGCATTGTATGGGTGTGTGTTACATTACATTCACTATTAGGAGTGAGAAAAACATCACGGGGTGGTGCGCATTGTATGGGTGTGTGTTACATTACATTCACTAGTAGGAGTGAGAAAAACATCACGGGGTGGTGCGCATTGTATGGGTGTGTGTTACATTACATTCACTAGTAGGAGTGAGAAAAACATCACGGGGTGGTGGGAATCGGAGGGTCTGAATTAGGATAGGCAGTGAGTTGCAATGTAGGATGGAGAAAAGCACCGCGGGGTTGTCAGCATGGGGAGGTCAGGGAACATGCAGTGGCAATGTAGGATAGGTTTCTGAAAAACATCGCTGGGTGGTGCGCATTGTATGGGTGTGTGTTACATTACATTCACTAGTAGGAGTGAGAAAAACATCACGGTGTGGTGCGCATTGTATGGGTGTGTGTTACATTACATTCACTAGTAGGAGTGAGAGAAACATCACGTTGTGGTGCGCATTGTATGGGTGTGTGTTACATTACATTCACTAATAGGAGTGAGAAAAACATCACGGGGTGGTGTGAATCGGAGGGTCTGAATTAGGATAGGCAGTGAGTGGCAATGTAGGATGGAGAAAAGCACCGCTGGGTGGTCAGCCTGGGGAGGTAAGGGAACATGCAGTGGCAATGTAGGATAGGTTTCGGAAAAACATCACGGGGTGGTGCGCCTTGTATGGGTGTGTGTTACATTACATTCACTAGTAGGAGTGAGAAAAACATCACGGGGTGGTGCGCATTGTATTGGTGTGTGTTACATTACATTCACTAGTAGGAGTGAGAAAAACATCTCGGGGTGGTGCGCATTGTATGGGTGTGTGTTACATTACATTCACTATTAGGAGTGAGAAAAACATCACGGGGTGGTGTGCCTTGTATGGGTGTGTGTTACATTACATTCACTAGTAGGAGTGAGAAAAACATCACAGGGTGGTGTGAATCGGAGGGTCTGAATTAGGATAGGCAGTGAGTGGCAATGTAGGATGGAGAAAAGCACCGCGGGGTGGTCAGCATGGGGAGGTCAGGGAACATGCAGTGGCAATGTAGGATAGGTTTCTGAAAAACATCACGGGGTGGTGCGCATTGTATGGGTGTGTGTTACGTTACATTCACTAGTAGGAGTGAGAAAAACATAACGGGGTGGTGCGCATTGTATGGGTGTGTGTTGCATTACATTCACTAGTAGGAGTGAGAAAAACATCACGGGGTGGTGCGCATTGTATGGGTGTGTGTTACATTACATTCACTAGTAGGAGTGAGAAAAACATCACGGGGTGGTGCGCATTGTATGGGTGTGTGTTATATTACATTCACTAGTAGGAGTGAGAAAAATATCACGGGGTGGTGCGCATTGTATGGGTGTGTGTTACATTACATTCACTAGTAGGAGTGAGAAAAACATCACGGGGTGGTGCGCATTGTATGGGTGTGTGTTACATTACATTCACTAGTAGGAGTGAGAAAAACATCACGGGGTTTTGCGCATTGTATGGCTGTGTGTTACATTACATTAACTAGTAGGAGTGAGAAAAACATCACGGGGTGGTGGGAATAGGAGTGTCTGAATTAGGATAGGCTGTGAGTGGCAATGTAGGATGGAGAAAAGCACCGCGGGTTGGTCAGCGTGGGGAGGTCAGGGAACATGCAGTGGCAATGTAGGATAGGTTTCTGAAAAACATCGCGGGGTGGTGCGCATTGTATGGGTGTGTGTTACATTACATTCACTATTAGGAGTGAGAAAAACAACACGGGGTGGTGCGCATTGTATGGGTGTGTGTTACATTACATTCACTATTAGGAGTGAGAAAAACATCACGGGGTGGTGCGCATTGTATGGGTGTGTGTTACATTACATTCACTAGCAGGAGTGAGAAAAACATCACGGGGTGGTTCGCATTTTATGGGTGTGTGTTACATTACATTCACTAGTAGGAGTGAGAAAAACATCACGGGGTGGTGCGCATTGCATGGGTGTGTGTTACATTACATTCACTAGTAGGAGTGAGAAAAACATCACGGGGTGGTGTGAATCAGAGGGTCTGAATTAGAATAGGCAGTGAGTGGCAATATAGGATGGAGAAAAGCACCGCGGGGTGGTCAGCATGGGGAGGTCAGGGAAAATGCAGTGGCAATGTAGGATAGTCTTCTGAAAAACATCGCGGGTGATGCGCATTGTATGGGTGTGTGTTACATTACATTCACTAGTAGGTGTGAGAAAAACATCACGGGGTGGTGCGCATTGTATGGGTGTGTGTTACATTACATTCAGTAGTAGGAGTGAGAAAAACATCACGGGTTCTTGTGAATCGGAGTGTCTAAATTAGGATAGGCAGTGAGTGGCAATGTAGGATGGAGAAAAGCACCGCGGGGTGGTCAGCATGGGGAGGTCAGGGAACATGCAGTGGCAATGTAGGATAGGTTTCTGAAAAGCATCGCGGGGTGGTGCGCATTGTATGGGTGTGTGTTACATTACATTCACTAGTAGGAGTGAGAAAAACATCACGGGGATGTTGCGCATTGTATGGGTGTGTGTTACATTACATTCACTAGTAAGAGTGAGAAAAACATCACGGGGTGGTGCGCATTGTATGGGTGTGTGTTACATTACATTCAATAGTTGGAGTTAGAAAAACATCACGGGGTGGTGCGCATTGTATGGGTGTGTATTACATTACATTCACTAGTAGGAGTGAGAAAAAGATCACCGGGTGGTGTGAATCAGAGGGTCTGAATTAGGATAGGCAGTGAGTGGCAATGTAGGATGGAGAAAAGCACCGCGGGGTGGTCAGCCTGGGGAGGTCAGGGAACATGCAGTGGCAATGTAGGATAGGTTTCGGAAAAACATCACTGGGTGGTGCGCATTGTATGGGTGTGTGTTACATTACATTCACTAGTAGGAGTGAGAAAAACATCACGGGGTGGTGCGCATTGTATTGGTGTTTGTTACATTACATTCACTAGTAGGAGTGAGAAAAACATCACGGGGTGGTGCGCATTGTATGGGTGTGTGTTACATTACATTCACTAGTAGGAGTGAGAAAAACATCACGGGGTTGTGCGCATTGTATGGGTGTGTGTTACATTACATTCACTAGTAGGAGTGACAAAAACATCACGGGGTGGTGCGCATTGTATGGGTGTGTGTTACATTACATTCACTAGTAGGAATGAGAAAAACATCACGGGGTGGTGCGCATTGTATGGGTGTGTGTTACATTACATTCACTAGTAGGAGTGAGAAAAACATCACGGGGTCGTGCGCATTGTATGGGTGTGTGTTACATTACATTCACTAGTAGGAGTGAGAAAAATATCACGGGGTGGTGCGCATTGTATGGGTGTGTGTTACATTACATTCACTAGTAGGAGTGAGAAAAACATCACGGGGTGGTGTGCCTTGTATGGGTGTGTGTTACATTACATTAACTAGTAGGAGTGAGAAAAACATCACAGGGTGGTGTGAATCGGAGTGTCTGAATTAGGATAGGCAGTGAGTGGCAATGTAGGATGGAGAAAAGCACCGCGGGGTGGTCAGCATGGGGAGGTCAGGGAACATGCAGTGGCAATGTAGGATAGGTTTCTGAAAAACATCACCGGGTTGTGCGCATTGTATGGGTGTGTGTTACATTACATTCACTAGTAGGAGTGAGAAAAACATCACGGGGTGGTGCGCATTGTATGGGTGTGTGTTACATTACATTCACTAGTAGGAATGAGAAAAACATCACGGGGTGGTGCGCATTGTATGGGTGTGTGTTACATTACATTCACTAGTAGGAGTGAGAAAAACATCACGGGGTCGTGCGCATTGTATGGGTGTGTGTTACATTACATTCACTAGTAGGAGTGAGAAAAACATCTCGGGGTGGTGCGCATTGTATGGGTGTGTGTTACATTACATTCACTAATAGGAGTGAGAAAAACATCACGGGGTGGTGTGCCTTGTATGGGTGTGTGTTACATTACATTCACTAGTAGGAGTGAGAAAAACATCACAGGGTGGTGTGAATCGGAGGGTCTGAATTAGGATAGGCAGTGAGTGGCAATGTAGGATGGAGAAAAGCACCGCGGGGTGGTCAGCATGGGGAAGTCAGGGAACATGCAGTGGCAATGTAGGATAGGTTTCTGAAAAACATCACGGGGTGGTGCGCATTGTATGGGTGTGTGTTACGTTACATTCACTAGTAGGAGTGAGAAAAACATAACGGGGTGGTGCGCATTGTATGGGTGTGTGTTGCATTACATTCACTAGTAGGAGTGAGAAAAACATCACGGGGTGGTGCGCATTGTATGGGTGTGTGTTACATTACATTCACTAGTAGGAGTGAGAAAAACATCACGGGGTGGTGCGCATTGTATGGGTGTGTGTTATATTACATTCACTAGTAGGAGTGAGAAAAATATCACGGGGTGGTGCGCATTGTATGGGTGTGTGTTACATTACATTCACTAGTAGGAGTGGGAAAAACATCACGGGGTGGTGCGCATTGTATGGGTGTGTGTTACATTACATTCACTACTACGAGTGAGAAAAACATCACGGGGTTTTGCGCATTGTATGGCTGTGTGTTACATTACATTAACTAGTAGGAGTGAGAAAAACATCACGGGGTGGTGGGAATAGGAGTGTCTGAATTAGGATAGGCTGTGAGTGGCAATGTAGGATGGAGAAAAGCACCGCGGGTTGGTCAGCTTGGGGAGGTCAGGGAACATTCAGTGGCAATGTAGGATAGGTTTCTGAAAAACATCGCGGGGTGGTGCGCATTGTATGGGTGTGTGTTACATTACATTCACTATTAGGATTGAGAAAAACAACACGGGGTGGTGCGCATTGTATGGGTGTGTGTTACATTACATTCACTATTAGGAGTGAGAAAAACATCACGGGGTGGTGCGCATTGTATGGGTGTGTGTTACATTACATTCACTAGCAGGAGTGAGAAAAACATCACGGGGTGGTTCGCATTGTATGGGTGTGTGTTACATTACATTCACTAGTAGGAGTGAGAAAAACATCACGGGGTGGTGCGCATTGTATGGGTGTGTGTTACATTACATTCACTAGTAGGAGTGAGAAAAACATCACGGGGTGGTGTGAATCAGAGGGTCTGAATTAGGATAGGCAGTGAGTGGCAATATAGGATGGAGAAAAGCACCGCGGGGTGGTCAGCATGGGGAGGTCAGGGAAAATGCAGTGGCAATGTAGGATAGTCTTCTGAAAAACATCGCGGGTGATGCGCATTGTATGGGTGTGTGTTACATTACATTCACTAGTAGGAGTGAGAAAAACATCACGGGGTGGTGCGCATTGTATGGGTGTGTGTTACATTACATTCACTAGTAGGAGTGAGAAAAACATCACGGGGTGGTGCGCATTGTATGGGTGTGTGTTACATTACATTCACTAGTAGGAGTGAGAAAAACATCACGGGGTGGTGCGCATTGTATGGGTGTGTGTTACATTACATTCACTAGTAGGTGTGAGAAAAATATCACGGGGTGGTGCGCATTGTATGGGTGTGTGTTACATTACATTCAGTAGTAGGAGTGAGAAAAACATCACGGGTTCTTGTGAATCAGAGTGTCTAAATTAGGATAGGCAGTGAGTGGCAATGTAGGATGGAGAAAAGCACCGCGGGGTGGTCAGCATGGGGAGGTCAGGGAACATGCAGTGGCAATGTAGGATAGGTTTCTGAAAAGCATCGCGGGGTGGTGCGCATTGTATGGGTGTGTGTTACATTACATTCACTAGTAGGAGTGAGAAAAACATCACGGGGTGGTGCGCATTGTATGGGTGTGTGTTACATTACATTCACTAGTAGGAGTGAGAAAAACATCACGGGGTGGTGCGCATTGTATGGGTGTGTGTTACATTACATTCATTAGTTGGAGTTAGAAAAACATCACGGGGTGGTGCGCATTGTATGGGTGTGTATTACATTACATTCACTAGTAGGAGTGAGAAAAACATCACGGGGTGGTGCGCATTGTATGGGTGTGTGTTACATTACATTCACTAGTAGGAGTGAGAAAAACATCACGGGGTGGTGTGAATCGGAGGGTCTGAATTAGGATAGGCCGTGAGTGGCAATGTAGGATGGAGAAAAGCACCGCGAGGTGGTCAGCCTGGGGAGGTAAGGGAACATGCAGTGGCAATGTAGGATAGGTTTCGGAAAAACATCACGGGGTGGTGCGCCTTGTATGGGTGTGTGTTACATTACATTCACTAGTAGGAGTGAGAAAAACATCACGGGGTGGTGCGCATTGTATGGGTGTGTGTTACATTACATTCACTAGTAGGAATGAGAAAAACATCACGGGGTGGTGCGCATTGTATGGGTGTGTGTTACATTACATTCACTAGTAGGAGTGAGAAAAACATCACGGGGTCGTGCGCATTGTATGGGTGTGTGTTACATTACATTCACTAGTAGGAGTGAGAAAAATATCACGGGGTGGTGCGCATTGTATGGGTGTGTGTTACATTACATTCACTAGTAGGAGTGAGAAAAACATCACGGGGTGGTGTGCCTTGTATGGGTGTGTGTTACATTACATTAACTAGTAGGAGTGAGAAAAACATCACAGGGTGGTGTGAATCGGAGGGTCTGAATTAGGATAGGCAGTGAGTGGCAATGTAGGATGGAGAAAAGCACCGCGGGGTGGTCAGCATGGGGAGGTCAGGGAACATGCAGTGGCAATGTAGGATAGGTTTCTGAAAAACATCACCGGGTTGTGCGCATTGTATGGGTGTGTGTTACATTACATTCACTAGTAGGAGTGAGAAAAACATCACGGGGTGGTGCGCATTGTATGGGTGTGTGTTACATTACATTCACTAGTAGGAATGAGAAAAACATCACGGGGTGGTGCGCATTGTATGGGTGTGTGTTACATTACATTCACTAGTAGGAGTGAGAAAAACATCACGGGGTCGTGCGCATTGTATGGGTGTGTGTTACATTACATTCACTAGTAGGAGTGAGAAAAACATCTCGGGGTGGTGCGCATTGTATGGGTGTGTGTTACATTACATTCACTAGTAGGAGTGAGAAAAACATCACGGGGTGGTGTGCCTTGTATGGGTGTGTGTTACATTAATTTCACTAGTAGGAGTGAGAAAAACATCACAGGGTGGTGTGAATCGGAGGGTCTGAATTAGGATAGGCAGTGAGTGGCAATGTAGGATGGAGAAAAGCACCGCGGGGTGGTCAGCATGGGGAAGTCAGGGAACATGCAGTGGCAATGTAGGATAGGTTTCTGAAAAACATCACGGGGTGGTGCGCATTGTATGGGTGTGTGTTACGTTACATTCACTAGTAGGAGTGAGAAAAACATAACGGGGTGGTGCGCATTGTATGGGTGTGTGTTGCATTACATTCACTAGTAGGAGTGAGAAAAACATCACGGGGTGGTGCGCATTGTATGGGTGTGTGTTACATTACATTCACTAGTAGGAGTGAGAAAAACATCACGGGGTGGTGCGCATTGTATGGGTGTGTGTTATATTACATTCACTAGTAGGAGTGAGAAAAATATCACGGGGTGGTGCGCATTGTATGGGTGTGTGTTACATTACATTCACTAGTAGGAGTGGGAAAAACATCACGGGGTGGTGCGCATTGTATGGGTGTGTGTTACATTACATTCACTACTACGAGTGAGAAAAACATCACGGGGTTTTGCGCATTGTATGGCTGTGTGTTACATTACATTAACTAGTAGGAGTGAGAAAAACATCACGGGGTGGTGGGAATAGGAGTGTCTGAATTAGGATAGGCTGTGAGTGGCAATGTAGGATGGAGAAAAGCACCGCGGGTTGGTCAGCTTGGGGAGGTCAGGGAACATGCAGTGGCAATGTAGGATAGGTTTCTGAAAAACATCGCGGGGTGGTGCGCATTGTATGGGTGTGTGTTACATTACATTCACTATTAGGAGTGAGAAAACAACACGGGGTGGTGCGCATTGTATGGGTGTGTGTTACATTACATTCACTATTAGGAGTGAGAAAAACATCACGGGGTGGTGCGCATTGTATGGGTGTGTGTTACATTACATTCACTAGCAGGAGTGAGAAAAACATCACGGGGTGGTTCGCATTGTATGGGTGTGTGTTACATTACATTCACTAGTAGGAGTGAGAAAAACATCACGGGGTGGTGCGCATTGTATGGGTGTGTGTTACATTACATTCACTAGTAGGAGTGAGAAAAACATCACGGGGTGGTGTGAATCAGAGGGTCTGAATTAGGATAGGCAGTGAGTGGCAATATAGGATGGAGAAAAGCACCGCGGGGTGGTCAGCATGGGGAGGTCAGGGAAAATGCAGTGGCAATGTAGGATAGTCTTCTGAAAAACATCGCGGGTGATGCGCATTGTATGGGTGTGTGTTACATTACATTCACTAGTAGGAGTGAGAAAAACATCACGGGGTGGTGCGCATTGTATGGGTGTGTGTTACATTACATTCACTAGTAGGAGTGAGAAAAACATCACGGGGTGGTGCGCATTGTATGGGTGTGTGTTACATTACATTCACTAGTAGGAGTGAGAAAAACATCACGGGGTGGTGCGCATTGTATGGGTGTGTGTTACATTACATTCACTAGTAGGTGTGAGAAAAATATCACGGGGTGGTGCGCATTGTATGGGTGTGTGTTACATTACATTCAGTAGTAGGAGTGAGAAAAACATCACGGGTTCTTGTGAATCAGAGTGTCTAAATTAGGATAGGCAGTGAGTGGCAATGTAGGATGGAGAAAAGCACCGCGGGGTGGTCAGCATGGGGAGGTCAGGGAACATGCAGTGGCAATGTAGGATAGGTTTCTGAAAAGCATCGCGGGGTGGTGCGCATTGTATGGGTGTGTGTTACATTACATTCACTAGTAGGAGTGAGAAAAACATCACGGGGTGGTGCGCATTGTATGGGTGTGTGTTACATTACATTCACTAGTAGGAGTGAGAAAAACATCACGGGGTGGTGCGCATTGTATGGGTGTGTGTTACATTACATTCATTAGTTGGAGTTAGAAAAACATCACGGGGTGGTGCGCATTGTATGGGTGTGTATTACATTACATTCACTAGTAGGAGTGAGAAAAACATCACGGGGTGGTGCGCATTGTATGGGTGTGTGTTACATTACATTCACTAGTAGGAGTGAGAAAAACATCACGGGGTGGTGTGAATCGGAGGGTCTGAATTAGGATAGGCCGTGAGTGGCAATGTAGGATGGAGAAAAGCACCGCGAGGTGGTCAGCCTGGGGAGGTAAGGGAACATGCAGTGGCAATGTAGGATAGGTTTCGGAAAAACATCACGGGGTGGTGCGCCTTGTATGGGTGTGTGTTACATTACATTCACTAGTAGGAGTGAGAAAAACATCACGGGGTGGTGCGCATTGTATTGGTGTGTGTTACATTACATTCACTAGTAGGAGTGAGAAAAACATCTCGGGGTGGTGCGCATTGTATGGGTGTGTGTTACATTACATTCACTAGTAGGAGTGAGAAAAACATCACGGGGTTGTGCGCATTGTATGGGTGTGTGTTACATTACATTCACTAGTAGGAGTGAGAAAAATATCACGGGGTGGTGCGCATTGTATGGGTGTGTGTTAAATTACATTCACTAGTAGGAGTGAGAAAAACATCACGGGGTGGTGCGCATTGTATGGGTGTGTGTTACATTACATTCACTATTAGGAGTGAGAAAAACATCACGGGGTGGTGCGCATTGTATGGGTGTGTGTTACATTACATTCACTAGTAGGAGTGAGAAAAACATCACGGGGTGGTGCGCATTGTATGGGTGTGTGTTACATTACATTCACTAGTAGGAATGAGAAAAACATCTCGGGGTGGTGCGCATTGTATGGGTGTGTGTTACATTACATTCACTAGTAGGAGTGAGAAAAACATCACGGGGTTGTGCGCATTGTATGGGTGTGTGTTACATTACATTCACTATTAGGAGTGAGAAAAACATCACGGGGTGGTGCGCATTGTATGGGTGTGTGTTACATTACATTCACTATTAGGAGTGAGAAAAACATCACGGGGTGGTGCGCATTGTATGGGTGTGTGTTACATTACATTCACTAGTAGGAGTGAGAAAAACATCACGGGGTGGTGCGCATTGTATGGGTGTGTGTTACATTACATTCACTAGTAGGAGTGAGAAAAACATCTCGGGGTGGTGCGCATTGTATGGGTGTGTGTTACATTACATTCACTAGTAGGAGTGAGAAAAACATCACGGGGTTGTGCGCATTGTATGGGTGTGTGTTACATTACATTCACTATTAGGAGTGAGAAAAACATCACGGGGTGGTGCGCATTGTATGGGTGTGTGTTACATTACATTCACTAGTAGGAGTGAGAAAAACATGACGGGGTGGTGCGCATTGTATGGGTGTGTGTTACATTACATTCACTAGTAGGAGTGAGAAAAACATCACGGGGTGGTGGGAATCAGAGGGTCTGAATTAGGATAGGCAGTGAGTTGCAATGTAGGATGGAGAAAAGAACCGCGGGGTTGTCAGCATGGGGAGGTCAGGGAACATGCAGTGGCAATGTAGGATAGGTTTCTGAAAAACATCGCTGGGTGGTGCGCATTGTATGGGTGTGTGTTACATTACATTCACTAGTAGGAGTGAGAAAAACATCACGGTGTGGTGCGCATTGTATGGGTGTGTGTTACATTACATTCACTAATAGGAGTAAGAAAAACATCTCGGGGTGGTGCGCATTGTATGGGTGTGTGTTACATTACATTCACTAGTAGGAGTGAGAAAAACATCACGGAGTGGTGCGCATTGTATGGGTGTGTGTTACATTACATTCACTAGTAGGAGTGAGAAAAACATCACGGGGTGGTGCGCATTGTATGGGTGTGTGTTACATGACATTCACTAGTAGGAGTGAGAAAAATATCACGGGGTGGTGCGCATTGTATGGGTGTGTGTTACATTACATTCACTAGTAGGTGTGAGAAAAACATCACGGGGTGGTGCGCATTGTATGGGTGTGTGTTACATTACATTGAGTAGTAGGAGTGAGAAAAACATCACGGGATCTTGTGAATCAGAGTGTCTAAATTAGGATAGGCAGTGAGTGGCAATGTAGGATGGAGAAAAGCACCGCGGGGTGGTCAGCATGGGGAGGTCAGGGAACATGCAGTGGCAATGTAGGATAGGTTTCTGAAAAGCATCGCGGGGTGGTGCGCATTGTATGGGTGTGTGTTACATTACATTCACTAGTAGGAGTGAGAAAAACATCACGGGGTGGTGCGCATTGTATGGGTGTGTGTTACATTACATTCACTAGTAGGAGTGAGAAAAACATCACGGGGTGGTGCGCATTGTATGGGTGTGTGTTACATTACATTCATTAGTTGGAGTTAGAAAAACATCACGGGGTGGTGCGCATTGTATGGGTGTGTATTACATTACATTCACTAGTAGGAGTGAGAAAAACATCACGGGGTGGTGCGCATTGTATGGGTGTGTGTTACATTACATTCACTAGTAGGAGTGAGAAAAACATCACGGGGTGGTGTGAATCGGAGGGTCTGAATTAGGATAGGCCGTGAGTGGCAATGTAGGATGGAGAAAAGCACCGCGAGGTGGTCAGCCTGGGGAGGTAAGGGAACATGCAGTGGCAATGTAGGATAGGTTTCGGAAAAACATCGCTGGGTGGTGCGCATTGTATGGGTGTGTGTTACATTACATTCACTAGTAGGAGTGAGAAAAACATCACGGTGTGGTGCGCATTGTATGGGTGTGTGTTACATTACATTCACTAATAGGAGTAAGAAAAACATCTCGGGGTGGTGCGCATTGTATGGGTGTGTGTTACATTACATTCACTAGTAGGAGTGAGAAAAACATCACGGAGTGGTGCGCATTGTATGGGTGTGTGTTACATTACATTCACTAGTAGGAGTGAGAAAAACATCACGGGGTGGTGCGCATTGTATGGGTGTGTGTTACATGACATTCACTAGTAGGAGTGAGAAAAACATCACGGGGTGGTGCGCATTGTATGGGTGTGTGTTACATTACATTCACTAGTAGGTGTGAGAAAAACATCACGGGGTGGTGCGCATTGTATGGGTGTGTGTTACATTACATTGAGTAGTAGGAGTGAGAAAAACATCACGGGTTCTTGTGAATCAGAGTGTCTAAATTAGGATAGGCAGTGAGTGGCAATGTAGGATGGAGAAAAGCACCGCGGGGTGGTCAGCATGGGGAGGTCAGGGAACATGCAGTGGCAATGTAGGATAGGTTTCTGAAAAGCATCGCGGGGTGGTGCGCATTGTATGGGTGTGTGTTACATTACATTCACTAGTAGGAGTGAGAAAAACATCACGGGGTGGTGCGCATTGTATGGGTGTGTGTTACATTACATTCACTAGTAGGAGTGAGAAAAACATCACGGGGTGGTGCGCATTGTATGGGTGTGTGTTACATTACATTCATTAGTTGGAGTTAGAAATACATCACGGGGTGGTGCGCATTGTATGGGTGTGTATTACATTACATTCACTAGTAGGAGTGAGAAAAACATCACGGGGTGGTGCGCATTGTATGGGTGTGTGTTACATTACATTCACTAGTAGGAGTGAGAAAAACATCACGGGGTGGTGTGAATCGGAGGGTCTGAATTAGGATAGGCCGTGAGTGGCAATGTAGGATGGAGAAAAGCACCGCGAGGTGGTCAGCCTGGGGAGGTAAGGGAACATGCAGTGGCAATGTAGGATAGGTTTCGGAAAAACATCACTGGGTGGTGCGCCTTGTATGGGTGTGTGTTACATTACATTCACTAGTAGGAGTGAGAAAAACATCACGGGGTGGTGCGCATTGTATTGGTGTGTGTTACATTACATTCACTAGTAGGAGTGAGAAAAACATCTCGGGGTGGTGCGCATTGTATGGGTGTGTGTTACATTACATTCACTAGTAGGAGTGAGAAAAACATCACGGGGTGGTGCGCATTGTATGGGTGTGTGTTACATTACATTCACTAGTAGGAGTGAGAAAAACATCACGGGGTTGTGCGCATTGTATGGGTGTGTGTTACATTACATTCACTAGTAGGAGTGAGAAAAACATCACGGGGTGGTGCGCATTGTATGGGTGTGTGTTAAATTACATTCACTAGTAGGAGTGAGAAAAACATCACGGGGTGGTGCGCATTGTATGGGTGTGTGTTACATTACATTCACTATTAGGAGTGAGAAAAACATCACGGGGTGGTGCGCATTGTATGGGTGTGTGTTACATTACATTCACTAGTAGGAGTGAGAAAAACATCACGGGGTGGTGCGCATTGTATGGGTGTGTGTTACATTACATTCACTAGTAGGAATGAGAAAAACATCTCGGGGTGGTGCGCATTGTATGGGTGTGTGTTACATTACATTCACTAGTAGGAGTGAGAAAAACATCACGGGGTTGTGCGCATTGTATGGGTGTGTGTTACATTACATTCACTATTAGGAGTGAGAAAAACATCACGGGGTGGTGCGCATTGTATGGGTGTGTGTTACATTACATTCACTATTAGGAGTGAGAAAAACATCACGGGGTGGTGCGCATTGTATGGGTGTGTGTTACATTACATTCACTAGTAGGAGTGAGAAAAACATCACGGGGTGGTGCGCATTGTATGGCTGTGTTTTACATTACATTCACTAGTAGGAGTGAGAAAAACATCACGGGGTTGTGCGCATTGTATGGGTGTGTGTTACATTACATTCACTATTAGGAGTGAGAAAAACATCTCGGGGTTGTGCGCATTGTATGGGTGTGTGTTACATTACATTCACTATTAGGAGTGAGAAAAACATCACGGGGTGGTGCGCATTGTATGGGTGTGTGTTACATTACATTCACTAGTAGGAGTGAGAAAAACATCACGGGGTGGTGCGCATTGTATGGGTGTGTGTTACATTACATTCACTAGTAGGAGTGAGAAAAACATCACGGGGTGGTGGGAATCAGAGGGTCTGAATTAGGATAGGCAGTGAGTTGCAATGTAGGATGGAGAAAAGCACCGCGGGGTTGTCAGCATGGGGAGGTCAGGGAACATGCAGTGGCAATGTAGGATAGGTTTCTGAAAAACATCGCTGGGTGGTGCGCATTGTATGGGTGTGTGTTACATTACATTCACTAGTAGGAGTGAGAAAAACATCACGGTGTGGTGCGCATTGTATGGGTGTGTGTTACATTACATTCACTAATAGGAGTAAGAAAAACATCTCGGGGTGGTGCGCATTGTATGGGTGTGTGTTACATTACATTCACTAGTAGGAGTGAGAAAAACATCACGGAGTGGTGCGCATTGTATGGGTGTGTGTTACATTACATTCACTAGTAGGAGTGAGAAAAACATCACGGGGTGGTGCGCATTGTATGGGTGTGTGTTACATGACATTCATTAGTAGGAGTGAGAAAAACATCACAGGGTGGTGCGCATTGTATGGGTGTGTGTTACATTACATTCACTAGTAGGAGTGAGAAAAACATCACGGGTTGGTGCGCATTGTATGGGTGTGTGTTACATTACATTCACTAGTAGGAGTGAGAAAAACATCACGGGGTGGTGCGCATTGTATGGGTGTGTGTTACATGACATTCACTATTAGGAGTGAGAAAAACATCACGGGGTGGTGCGCATTGTATGGGTGTGTGTTACATTACATTCACTAGTAGGAGTGAGAAAAACATCACGGGGTGGTGCGCATTGTATGGGTGTGTGTTACATTACATTCACTAGTAGGAATGAGAAAAACATCTCGGGGTGGTGCGCATTGTATGGGTGTGTGTTACATTACATTCACTAGTAGGAGTGAGAAAAACATCACGGGGTTGTGCGCATTGTATGGGTGTGTGTTACATTACATTCACTATTAGGAGTGAGAAAAACATCACGGGGTGGTGCGCATTGTATGGGTGTGTGTTACATTACATTCACTATTAGGAGTGAGAAAAACATCACGGGGTGGTGCGCATTGTATGGGTGTGTGTTACATTACATTCACTAGTAGGAGTGAGAAAAACATCACGGGGTGGTGCGCATTGTATGGGTGTGTGTTACATTACATTCACTAGTAGGAGTGAGAAAAACATCTCGGGGTGGTGCGCATTGTATGGGTGTGTGTTACATTACATTCACTAGTAGGAGTGAGAAAAACATCACGGGGTTGTGCGCATTGTATGGGTGTGTGTTACATTACATTCACTATTAGGAGTGAGAAAAACATCACGGGGTGGTGCGCATTGTATGGGTGTGTGTTACATTACATTCACTAGTAGGAGTGAGAAAAACATCACGGGGTGGTGCGCATTGTATGGGTGTGTGTTACATTACATTCACTAGTAGGAGTGAGAAAAACATCACGGGGTGGTGGGAATCAGAGGGTCTGAATTAGGATAGGCAGTGAGTTGCAATGTAGGATGGAGAAAAGCACCGCGGGGTTGTCAGCATGGGGAGGTCAGGGAACATGCAGAGGCAATGTAGGATAGGTTTCTGAAAAACATCGCTGGGTGGTGCGCATTGTATGGGTGTGTGTTACATTACATTCACTAGTAGGAGTGAGAAAAACATCACGGTGTGGTGCGCATTGTATGGGTGTGTGTTACATTACATTCACTAATAGGAGTAAGAAAAACATCTCGGGGTGGTGCGCATTGTATGGGTGTGTGTTACATTACATTCACTAGTAGGAGTGAGAAAAACATCACGGAGTGGTGCGCATTGTATGGGTGTGTGTTACATTACATTCACTAGTAGGAGTGAGAAAAACATCACGGGGTGGTGCGCATTGTATGGGTGTGTGTTACATGACATTCATTAGTAGGAGTGAGAAAAACATCACAGGGTGGTGCGCATTGTATGGGTGTGTGTTACATTACATTCACTAGTAGGAGTGAGAAAAACATCACGGGTTGGTGCGCATTGTATGGGTGTGTGTTACATTACATTCACTAGTAGGAGTGAGAAAAACATCACGGGGTGGTGTGAATCGGAGGGTCTGAATTAGGATAGGCCGTGAGTGGCAATGTAGGATGGAGAAAAGCACCGCGAGGTGGTCAGCCTGGGGAGGTAAGGGAACATGCAGTGGCAATGTAGGATAGGTTTCGGAAAAACATCACGGGGTGGTGCGCCTTGTATGGGTGTGTGTTACATTACATTCACTAGTGGGAGTGAGAAAAACATCACGGGGTGGTGCGCATTGTATTGGTGTGTGTTACATTACATTCACTAGTAGGAGTGAGAAAAACATCTCGGGGTGGTGCGCATTGTATGGGTGTGTGTTACATTACATTCACTAGTAGGAGTGAGAAAAACATCACGGGGTGGTTCGCATTGTATGGGTGTGTGTTACATTACATTCACTATTAGGAGTGAGAAAAACATCACGGGGTTGTGCGCATTGTATGGGTGTGTGTTACATTACATTCACTAGTAGGAGTGAGAAAAATATCACGGGGTGGTGCGCATTGTATGGGTGTGTGTTAAATTACATTCACTAGTAGGAGTGAGAAAAACATCACGGGGTGGTGCGCATTGTATGGGTGTGTGTTACATTACATTCACTATTAGGAGTGAGAAAAACATCACGGGGTGGTGCGCATTGTATGGGTGTGTGTTACATTACATTCACTAGTAGGAGTGAGAAAAACATCACGGGGTGGTGCGCATTTTATGGGTGTGTGTTACATTACATTCACTAGTAGGAGTGAGAAAAACATCTCGGGGTGGTGCGCATTGTATGGGTGTGTGTTACATTACATTCACTAGTAGGAGTGAGAAAAACATCACGGGGTTGTGCGCATTGTATGGATGTGTGTTACATTACATTCACAATTAGGAGTGAGAAAAACATCACGGGGTGGTGCGCATTGTATGGGTGTGTGTTACATTACATTCACTAGTAGGAGTGAGAAAAACATCACGTTGTGGTGCGCATTGTATGGGTGTGTGTTACATTACATTCACTAATAGGAGTGAGAAAAACATCACGGGGTGGTGTGAATCGGAGGGTCTGAATTAGGATAGGCAGTGAGTGGCAATGTAGGATGGAGAAAAGCACCGCTGGGTGGTCAGCATGGGGAGGTCAGGGAACATGCAGTGGCAATGTAGGATAGGTTTCTGAAAAACATCACGGGGTGGTGCGCATTGTATGGGTGTGTGTTACATTACATTCACTAGTAGGAGTGAGAAAAACATCACGGTGTGGTGCGCATTGTATGGGTGTGTGTTACATTACATTCACTAGTAGGAGTGAGAAAAACATCACGTTGTGGTGCGCATTGTATGGGTGTGTGTTACATTACATTCACTAATAGGAGTGAGAAAAACATCACGGGGTGGTATGAATCGGAGGGTCTGAATTAGGATAGGCAGTGAGTGGCAATGTAGGATGGAGAAAAGCACCGCTGGGTGGTCAGCATGGGGAGGTCAGGGAACATGCAGTGGCAATGTAGGATAGGTTTCTGAAAAACATCACGGGGTGGTGCGCATTGTATGGGTGTGTGTTACATTACATTCACTAGTAGGAGTGAGAAAAAACATCATGGGGTGGTGCGCATTGTAAGGGTGTGTGTTACATTACATTCATATGTAGGAGTACGAAAAACATCTCGGGGTGGTGCGCATTGTATGGGTGTGTGTTACATTACATTCACTAGTAGGAGTGAGAAAAACATCACGGGGTGGTGCGCATTGTATGGGTGTGTGTTACATTACATTCACTAGTAGGAGTGAGAAAAACATCACGGGGTGGTGCGCATTGTATGGGTGTGTGTTACATGACATTCACTAGTAGGAGTGAGAAAAACATCACAGGGTGGTGCGCATTGTATGGGTGTGTGTTACATTACATTCACTAGTAGGAGTGAGAAAAACATCACGGGTTGGTGCGCATTGTATGGGTGTGTGTTACATTACATTCATTAGTAGGAGTGAGAAAAACATCACGGGGTGGTGCATATTGTATGGGTGTGTGTTACATTACATTGACTAGTAGGAGTGAGAAAAACATCACGGGGTGGTGCGCATTGTATGGGTGTGTGTTACATTACATTCACTAGTAGGAGTGAGAAAAACATCACGGGGTGGTGTGAATCGGAGGGTCTGAATTAGGATAGGCCGTGAGTGGCAATGTAAGATGGAGAAAAGCACCGCGAGGTGGTCAGCCTGGGGAGGTAAGGGAACATGCAGTGGCAATGTAGGATGGGTTTCGGAAAAACATCACGGGGTGGTGCGCCTTGTATGGGTGTGTGTTACATTACATTCACTAGTAGGAGTGAGAAAAACATCACGGGGTGGTGCGCATTGTATTGGTGTGTGTTACATTACATTCACTAGTAGGAGTGAGAAAAACATCTCGGGGTGGTGCGCATTGTATGGGTGTGTGTTACATTACATTCACTAGTAGGAGTGAGAAAAACATCACGGGTGGTGCGCATTGTATGGGTGTGTGTTACATTACATTCACTAGTAGGAGTGAGAAAAACATCACGGGGTTGTGCGCATTGTATGGGTGTGTGTTACATTACATTCACTAGTAGGAGTGAGAAAAATATCACGGGGTGGTGCGCATTGTATGGGTGTGTGTTAAATTACATTCACTAGTAGGAGTGAGAAAAACATCACGGGGTGGTGCGCATTGTATGGGTGTGTGTTACATTACATTCACTATTAGGAGTGAGAAAAACATCACGGGGTGGTGCGCATTGTATGGGTGTGTGTTAGATTACATTCACTAGTAGGAGTGAGAAAAACATCACGGGGTGGTGCGCATTTTATGGGTGTGTGTTACATTACATTCACTAGTAGGAGTGAGAAAAACATCACGGGGTGGTGGGAATCGGTGGGTTTGAATTAGGATAGGCAGTGAGTTGCAATGTAGGATGGAGAAAAGCACCGCGGGGTTGTCAGCATGGGGAGGTCAGGGAACATGCAGTGGCAATGTAGGATAGGTTTCTGAAAAACATCGCTGGGTGGTGCGCATTGTATGGGTGTGTGTTACATTACATTCACTAGTAGGAGTGAGAAAAACATCACGGTGTGGTGCGCATTGTATGGGTGTGTGTTACATTACATTCACTAGTAGGAGTGAGAAAAACATCACGTTGTGGTGCGCCCTGTATGGGTGTGTGTTACATTACATTCACTAATAGGAGTGAGAAAAACATCACGGGGTGGTGTGAATCGGAGGGTCTGAATTAGGATAGGAAGTGAGTGGCAATGTAGGATGGAGAAAAGCACCGCGGGGTGGTCAGCATGGGGAGGTCAGGGAACATGCAGTGGCAATGTAGGATAGGTTTCTGAAAAACATCATGGGGTGGTGCGCATTGTATGGGTGTGTGTTACATTACATTCACTAGTAGGAGTAAGAAAAACATCTCGGGGTGGTGCGCATTGTATGGGTGTGTGTTACATTACATTCACTAGTAGGAGTGAGAAAAACATCACGGGGTGGTGCGCATTGTATGGGTGTGTGTTACATTACATTCACTAGTAGGAGTGAGAAAAACATCACGGGGTGGTGCGCATTGTATGGGTGTGTGTTACATGACATTCACTAGTAGGAGTGAGAAAAACATCACGGGGTGGTGCGCATTGTATGGGTGTGTGTTACATTACATTCACTAGTAGGAGTGATAAAAACATCACGGGTTGGTGCGCATTGTATGGGTGTGTGTTACATTACATTCATTAGTAGGAGTGAGAAAACCATCACGGGGTGGTGCGTATTGTATGGGTGTGTGTTACATTACATTCACTAGTAGGAGTGAGAAAAACATCACGGTGTGGTGCGCATTGTATGGGTGTGTGTTACATTACATTCACTAGTAGGAGTGAGAAAAACATCACGTTGTGGTGCGCATTGTATGGGTGTGTGTTACATTACATTCACTAATAGGAGTGAGAAAAACATCACGGGGTGGTGTGAATCGGAGGGTCTGAATTAGGATAGGCAGTGAGTGGCAATGTAGGATGGAGAAAAGCACCGCTGGGTGGTCAGCATGGGGAGGTCAGGGAACATGCAGTGGCAATGTAGGATAGGTTTCTGAAAAACATCACGGGGTGGTGCGCATTGTATGGGTGTGTGTTACATTACATTCACTAGTAGGAGTGAGAAAAAACATCATGGGGTGGTGCGCATTGTATGGGTGTGTGTTACATTACATTCATAAGTAGGAGTAAGAAAAACATCTCGGGGTGGTGCGCATTGTATGGGTGTGTGTTACATTACATTCACTAGTAGGAGTGAGAAAAACATCACGGGGTGGTGCGCATTGTATGGGTGTGTGTTACATTACATTCACTAGTAGGAGTGAGAAAAACATCACGGGGTGGTGCGCATTGTATGGGTGTGTGTTACATGACATTCACTAGTAGGAGTGAGAAAAACATCACAGGGTGGTGCGCATTGTATGGGTGTGTGTTACATTACATTCACTAGTAGGAGTGAGAAAAACATCACGGGTTGGTGCGCATTGTATGGGTGTGTGTTACATTACATTCATTAGTAGGAGTGAGAAAAACATCACGGGGTGGTGCATATTGTATGGGTGTGTGTTACATTACATTGACTAGTAGGAGTGAGAAAAACATCACGGGGTGGTGCGCATTGTATGGGTGTGTGTTACATTACATTCACTAGTAGGAGTGAGAAAAACATCACGGGGTGGTGTGAATCGGAGGGTCTGAATTAGGATAGGCCGTGAGTGGCAATGTCGGATGCAGAAAAGCACCGCGAGGTGGTCAGCCTGGGGAGGTAAGAGAACATGCAGTGGCAATGTAGGATAGGTTTCGGAAAAACATCACGGGGTGGTGCGCCTTGTATGGGTGTGTGTTACATTACAAACACTAGTAGGAGTGAGAAAAACATCACGGGGTGGTGCGCATTGTATTGGTGTGTGTTACATTACATTCACTATTAGGAGTGAGAAAAACATCTCGGGGTGGTGCGCATTGTATGGGTGTGTGTTACATTACATTCACTAGTAGGAGTGAGAAAAACATCACGGGTGGTGCGCATTGTATGGGTGTGTGTTACATTACATTCACTAGTAGGAGTGAGAAAAACATCACGGGGTTGTGCGCATTGTATGGGTGTGTGTTACATTACATTCACTAGTAGGAGTGAGAAAAATATCACGGGGTGGTGCGCATTGTATGGGTGTGTGTTAAATTACATTCACTAGTAGGAGTGAGAAAAACATCACGGGGTGGTGCGCATTGTATGGGTGTGTGTTACATTACATTCACTATTAGGAGTGAGAAAAACATCACGGGGTGGTGCGCATTGTATGGGTGTGTGTTACATTACATTCACTAGTAGGAGTGAGAAAAACATCACGGGGTGGTGCGCATTTTATGGGTGTGTGTTACATTACATTCACTAGTAGGAGTGAGAAAAACATCACGGGGTGGTGGGAATCGGTGGGTCTGAATTAGGATAGGCAGTGAGTTGCAATGTAGGATGGAGAAAAGCACCGCGGGGTTGTCAGCATGGGGAGGTCAGGGAACATGCAGTGGCAATGTAGGATAGGTTTCTGAAAAACATCGCTGGGTGGTGCGCATTGTATGGGTGTGTGTTACATTACATTCACTAGTAGGAGTGAGAAAAACATCACGGTGTGGTGCGCATTGTATGGGTGTGTGTTACATTACATTCACTAGTAGGAGTGAGAAAAACATCACGTTGTGGTGCGCCTTGTATGGGTGTGTGTTACATTACATTCACTAATAGGAGTGAGAAAAACATCACGGGGTGGTGTGAATCGGAGGGTCTGAATTAGGATAGGAAGTGAGTGGCAATGTAGGATGGAGAAAAGGACCGCGGGGTGGTCAGCATGGGGAGGTTAGGGAACATGCAGTGGCAATGTAGGATAGGTTTCTGAAAAACATCACGGGGTGGTGCGCATTGTATGGGTGTGTGTTACATTACATTCACTAGTAGGAGTAAGAAAAACATCTCGGGGTGGTGCGCATTGTATGGGTGTGTGTTACATTACATTCACTAGTAGGAGTGAGAAAAACATCACGGGGTGGTGCGCATTGTATGGGTGTGTGTTACATTACATTCACTAGTAGGAGTGAGAAAAACATCACGGGGTGGTGCGCATTGTATTGGTGTGTGTTACATTACATTCACTAGTAGGAGTGAGAAAAACATCTCGGGGTGGTGCGCATTGTATGGGTGTGTGTTACATTACATTCACTAGTAGGAGTGAGAAAAACATCACGGGGTGGTGCGCATTGTATGGGTGTGTGTTACATTACATTCACTAGTAGGAGTGAGAAAAACATCACGGGGTTGTGCGCATTGTATGGGTGTGTGTTACATTACATTCACTAGTAGGAGTGAGAAAAACATCACGGGGTGGTGCGCATTGTATGGGTGTGTGTTAAATTACATTCACTAGTAGGAGTGAGAAAAACATCACGGGGTGGTGCGCATTGTATGGGTGTGTGTTACATTACATTCACTATTAGGAGTGAGAAAAACATCACGGGGTGGTGCGCATTGTATGGGTGTGTGTTACATTACATTCACTAGTAGGAGTGAGAAAAACATCACGGGGTGGTGCGCATTGTATGGGTGTGTGTTACATTACATTCACTAGTAGGAATGAGAAAAACATCTCGGGGTGGTGCGCATTGTATGGGTGTGTGTTACATTACATTCACTAGTAGGAGTGAGAAAAACATCACGGGGTTGTGCGCATTGTATGGGTGTGTGTTACATTACATTCACTATTAGGAGTGAGAAAAACATCACGGGGTGGTGCGCATTGTATGGGTGTGTGTTACATTACATTCACTATTAGGAGTGAGAAAAACATCACGGGGTGGTGCGCATTGTATGGGTGTGTGTTACATTACATTCACTAGTAGGAGTGAGAAAAACATCACGGGGTGGTGCGCATTGTATGGCTGTGTTTTACATTACATTCACTAGTAGGAGTGAGAAAAACATCACGGGGTTGTGCGCATTGTATGGGTGTGTGTTACATTACATTCACTATTAGGAGTGAGAAAAACATCTCGGGGTTGTGCGCATTGTATGGGTGTGTGTTACATTACATTCACTATTAGGAGTGAGAAAAACATCACGGGGTGGTGCGCATTGTATGGGTGTGTGTTACATTACATTCACTAGTAGGAGTGAGAAAAACATCACGGGGTGGTGCGCATTGTATGGGTGTGTGTTACATTACATTCACTAGTAGGAGTGAGAAAAACATCACGGGGTGGTGGGAATCAGAGGGTCTGAATTAGGATAGGCAGTGAGTTGCAATGTAGGATGGAGAAAAGCACCGCGGGGTTGTCAGCATGGGGAGGTCAGGGAACATGCAGTGGCAATGTAGGATAGGTTTCTGAAAAACATCGCTGGGTTGTGCGCATTGTATGGGTGTGTGTTACATTACATTCACTAGTAGGAGTGAGAAAAACATCACGGTGTGGTGCGCATTGTATGGGTGTGTGTTACATTACATTCACTAATAGGAGTAAGAAAAACATCTCGGGGTGGTGCGCATTGTATGGGTGTGTGTTACATTACATTCACTAGTAGGAGTGAGAAAAACATCACGGAGTGGTGCGCATTGTATGGGTGTGTGTTACATTACATTCACTAGTAGGAGTGAGAAAAACATCACGGGGTGGTGCGCATTGTATGGGTGTGTGTTACATGACATTCATTAGTAGGAGTGAGAAAAACATCACAGGGTGGTGCGCATTGTATGGGTGTGTGTTACATTACATTCACTAGTAGGAGTGAGAAAAACATCACGGGTTGGTGCGCATTGTATGGGTGTGTGTTACATTACATTCACTAGTAGGAGTGAGAAAAACATCACGGGGTGGTGCGCATTGTATGGGTGTGTGTTACATGACATTCACTATTAGGAGTGAGAAAAACATCACGGGGTGGTGCGCATTGTATGGGTGTGTGTTACATTACATTCACTAGTAGGAGTGAGAAAAACATCACGGGGTGGTGCGCATTGTATGGGTGTGTGTTACATTACATTCACTAGTAGGAATGAGAAAAACATCTCGGGGTGGTGCGCATTGTATGGGTGTGTGTTACATTACATTCACTAGTAGGAGTGAGAAAAACATCACGGGGTTGTGCGCATTGTATGGGTGTGTGTTACATTACATTCACTATTAGGAGTGAGAAAAACATCACGGGGTGGTGCGCATTGTATGGGTGTGTGTTACATTACATTCACTATTAGGAGTGAGAAAAACATCACGGGGTGGTGCGCATTGTATGGGTGTGTGTTACATTACATTCACTAGTAGGAGTGAGAAAAACATCACGGGGTGGTGCGCATTGTATGGGTGTGTGTTACATTACATTCACTAGTAGGAGTGAGAAAAACATCTCGGGGTGGTGCGCATTGTATGGGTGTGTGTTACATTACATTCACTAGTAGGAGTGAGAAAAACATCACGGGGTTGTGCGCATTGTATGGGTGTGTGTTACATTACATTCACTATTAGGAGTGAGAAAAACATCACGGGGTGGTGCGCATTGTATGGGTGTGTGTTACATTACATTCACTAGTAGGAGTGAGAAAAACATCACGGGGTGGTGCGCATTGTATGGGTGTGTGTTACATTACATTCACTAGTAGGAGTGAGAAAAACATCACGGGGTGGTGGGAATCAGAGGGTCTGAATTAGGATAGGCAGTGAGTTGCAATGTAGGATGGAGAAAAGCACCGCGGGGTTGTCAGCATGGGGAGGTCAGGGAACATGCAGAGGCAATGTAGGATAGGTTTCTGAAAAACATCGCTGGGTGGTGCGCATTGTATGGGTGTGTGTTACATTACATTCACTAGTAGGAGTGAGAAAAACATCACGGTGTGGTGCGCATTGTATGGGTGTGTGTTACATTACATTCACTAATAGGAGTAAGAAAAACATCTCGGGGTGGTGCGCATTGTATGGGTGTGTGTTACATTACATTCACTAGTAGGAGTGAGAAAAACATCACGGAGTGGTGCGCATTGTATGGGTGTGTGTTACATTACATTCACTAGTAGGAGTGAGAAAAACATCACGGGGTGGTGCGCATTGTATGGGTGTGTGTTACATGACATTCATTAGTAGGAGTGAGAAAAACATCACAGGGTGGTGCGCATTGTATGGGTGTGTGTTACATTACATTCACTAGTAGGAGTGAGAAAAACATCACGGGTTGGTGCGCATTGTATGGGTGTGTGTTACATTACATTCACTAGTAGGAGTGAGAAAAACATCACGGGGTGGTGTGAATCGGAGGGTCTGAATTAGGATAGGCCGTGAGTGGCAATGTAGGATGGAGAAAAGCACCGCGAGGTGGTCAGCCTGGGGAGGTAAGGGAACATGCAGTGGCAATGTAGGATAGGTTTCGGAAAAACATCACGGGGTGGTGCGCCTTGTATGGGTGTGTGTTACATTACATTCACTAGTGGGAGTGAGAAAAACATCACGGGGTTGTGCGCATTGTATTGGTGTGTGTTACATTACATTCACTAGTAGGAGTGAGAAAAACATCTCGGGGTGGTGCGCATTGTATGGGTGTGTGTTACATTACATTCACTAGTAGGAGTGAGAAAAACATCACGGGGTTGTTCGCATTGTATGGGTGTGTGTTACATTACATTCACTATTAGGAGTGAGAAAAACATCACGGGGTTGTGCGCATTGTATGGGTGTGTGTTACATTACATTCACTAGTAGGAGTGAGAAAAATATCACGGGGTGGTGCGCATTGTATGGGTGTGTGTTAAATTACATTCACTAGTAGGAGTGAGAAAAACATCACGGGGTGGTGCGCATTGTATGGGTGTGTGTTACATTACATTCACTATTAGGAGTGAGAAAAACATCACGGGGTGGTGCGCATTGTATGGGTGTGTGTTACATTACATTCACTAGTAGGAGTGAGAAAAACATCACGGGGTGGTGCGCATTTTATGGGTGTGTGTTACATTACATTCACTAGTAGGAGTGAGAAAAACATCTCGGGGTGGTGCGCATTGTATGGGTGTGTGTTACATTACATTCACTAGTAGGAGTGAGAAAAACATCACGGGGTTGTGCGCATTGTATGGGTGTGTGTTACATTACATTCACAATTAGGAGTGAGAAAAACATCACGGGGTGGTGCGCATTGTATGGGTGTGTGTTACATTACATTCACTAGTAGGAGTGAGAAAAACATCACGTTGTGGTGCGCATTGTATGGGTGTGTGTTACATTACATTCACTAATAGGAGTGAGAAAAACATCACGGGGTGGTGTGAATCGGAGGGTCTGAATTAGGATAGGCAGTGAGTGGCAATGTAGGATGGAGAAAAGCACCGCTGGGTGGTCAGCATGGGGAGGTCAGGGAACATGCAGTGGCAATGTAGGATAGGTTTCTGAAAAACATCACGGGGTGGTGCGCATTGTATGGGTGTGTGTTACATTACATTCACTAGTAGGAGTGAGAAAAACATCACGGTGTGGTGCGCATTGTATGGGTGTGTGTTACATTACATTCACTAGTAGGAGTGAGAAAAACATCACGTTGTGGTGCGCATTGTATGGGTGTGTGTTACATTACATTCACTAATAGGAGTGAGAAAAACATCACGGGGTGGTATGAATCGGAGGGTCTGAATTAGGATAGGCAGTGAGTGGCAATGTAGGATGGAGAAAAGCACCGCTGGGTGGTCAGCATGGGGAGGTCAGGGAACATGCAGTGGCAATGTAGGATAGGTTTCTGAAAAACATCACGGGGTGGTGCGCATTGTATGGGTGTGTGTTACATTACATTCACTAGTAGGAGTGAGAAAAAACATCATGGGGTGGTGCGCATTGTAAGGGTGTGTGTTACATTACATTCATATGTAGGAGTAAGAAAAACATCTCGGGGTGGTGCGCATTGTATGGGTGTGTGTTACATTACATTCACTAGTAGGAGTGAGAAAAACATCACGTGGTGGTGCGCATTGTATGGGTGTGTGTTACATTACATTCACTAGTAGGAGTGAGAAAAACATCACGGGGTGGTGCGCATTGTATGGGTGTGTGTTACATGACATTCACTAGTAGGAGTGAGAAAAACATCACAGGGTGGTGCGCATTGTATGGGTGTGTGTTACATTACATTCACTAGTAGGAGTGAGAAAAACATCACGGGTTGGTGCGCATTGTATGGGTGTGTGTTACATTACATTCATTAGTAGGAGTGAGAAAAACATCACGGGGTGGTGCATATTGTATGGGTGTGTGTTACATTACATTGACTAGTAGGAGTGAGAAAAACATCACGGGGTGGTGCGCATTGTATGGGTGTGTGTTACATTACATTCACTAGTAGGAGTGAGAAAAACATCACGGGGTGGTGTGAATCGGAGGGTCTGAATTAGGATAGGCCGTGAGTGGCAATGTAAGATGGAGAAAAGCACCACGAGGTGGTCAGCCTGGGGAGGTAAGGGAACATGCAGTGGCAATGTAGGATGGGTTTCGGAAAAACATCACGGGGTGGTGCGCCTTGTATGGGTGTGTGTTACATTACATTCACTAGTAGGAGTGAGAAAAACATCACGGGGTGGTGCGCATTGTATTGGTGTGTGTTACATTACATTCACTAGTAGGAGTGAGAAAAACATCTCGGGGTGGTGCGCATTGTATGGGTGTGTGTTACATTACATTCACTAGTAGGAGTGAGAAAAACATCACGGGTGGTGCGCATTGTATGGGTGTGTGTTAAATTACATTCACTAGTAGGAGTGAGAAAAACATCACGGGGTGGTGCGCATTGTATGGGTGTGTGTTACATTACATTCACTATTAGGAGTGAGAAAAACATCACGGGGTGGTGCGCATTGTATGGGTGTGTGTTAGATTACATTCACTAGTAGGAGTGAGAAAAACATCACGGGGTGGTGCGCATTTTATGGGTGTGTGTTACATTACATTCACTAGTAGGAGTGAGAAAAACATCACGGGGTGGTGGGAATCGGTGGGTTTGAATTAGGATAGGCAGTGAGTTGCAATGTAGGATGGAGAAAAGCACCGCGGGGTTGTCAGCATGGGGAGGTCAGGGAACATGCAGTGGCAATGTAGGATAGGTTTCTGAAAAACATCATGGGGTGGTGCGCATTGTATGTGTGTGTGTTACATTACATTCACTAGTAGGAGTAAGAAAAACATCTCGGGGTGGTGCGCATTGTATGGGTGTGTGTTACATTACATTCACTAGTAGGAGTGAGAAAAACATCACGGGGTGGTGCGCATTGTATGGGTGTGTGTTACATTACATTCACTAGTAGGAGTGAGAAAAACATCACGGGGTGGTGCGCATTGTATGGGTGTGTGTTACATGACATTCACTAGTAGGAGTGAGAAAAACATCACGGGGTGGTGCGCATTGTATGGGTGTGTGTTACATTACATTCACTAGTAGGAGTGAGAAAAACATCACAGGGAGATGCGCATTGTATGGGTGTGTGTTACATTACATTCACTAGTAGGAGTGAGAAAAACATCACGGGTTGGTGCGCATTGTATGGGTGTGTGTTACATTACATTCATTAGTAGGAGTGAGAAAAACATCACGGGGTGGTGCATATTGTATGGGTGTGTGTTACATTACATTCACTAGTAGGAGTGAGAAAAACATCACGGGGTGGTGTGAATCGGAGGGTCTGAATTAGGATAGGCCGTGAGTGGCAATGTCGGATGCAGAAAAGCACCGCGAGGTGGTCAGCCTGGGGAGGTAAGAGAACATGCAGTGGCAATGTAGGATAGGTTTCGGAAAAACATCACGGGGTGGTGCGCCTTGTATGGGTGTGTGTTACATTACAAACACTAGTAGGAGTGAGAAAAACATCACGGGGTGGTGCGCATTGTATTGGTGTGTGTTACATTACATTCACTATTAGGAGTGAGAAAAACATCTCGGGGTGGTGCGCATTGTATGGGTGTGTGTTACATTACATTCACTAGTAGGAGTGAGAAAAACATCACGGGTGGTGCGCATTGTATGGGTGTGTGTTACATTACATTCACTAGTAGGAGTGAGAAAAACATCACGGGGTTGTGCGCATTGTATGGGTGTGTGTTACATTACATTCACTAGTAGGAGTGAGAAAAATATCACGGGGTGGTGCGCATTGTATGGGTGTGTGTTAAATTACATTCACTAGTAGGAGTGAGAAAAACATCACGGGGTGGTGCGCATTGTATGGGTGTGTGTTACATTACATTCACTATTAGGAGTGAGAAAAACATCACGGGGTGGTGCGCATTGTATGGGTGTGTGTTACATTACATTCACTAGTAGGAGTGAGAAAAACATCACGGGGTGGTGCGCATTTTATGGGTGTGTGTTACATTACATTCACTAGTAGGAGTGAGAAAAACATCACGGGGTGGTGGGAATCGGTGGGTCTGAATTAGGATAGGCAGTGAGTTGCAATGTAGGATGGAGAAAAGCACCGCGGGGTTGTCAGCATGGGGAGGTCAGGGAACATGCAGTGGCAATGTAGGATAGGTTTCTGAAAAACATCGCTGGGTGGTGCGCATTGTATGGGTGTGTGTTACATTACCTTCACTAGTAGGAGTGAGAAAAACATCACGGTGTGGTGCGCATTGTATGGGTGTGTGTTACATTACATTCACTAGTAGGAGTGAGAAAAACATCACGTTGTGGTGCGCCTTGTATGGGTGTGTGTTACATTACATTCACTAATAGGAGTGAGAAAAACATCACGGGGTGGTGTGAATCGGAGGGTCTGAATTAGGATAGGAAGTGAGTGGCAATGTAGGATGGAGAAAAGGACCGCGGGGTGGTCAGCATGGGGAGGTTAGGGAACATGCAGTGGCAATGTAGGATAGGTTTCTGAAAAACATCACGGGGTGGTGCGCATTGTATGGGTGTGTGTTACATTACATTCACTAGTAGGAGTAAGAAAAACATCTCGGGGTGGTGCGCATTGTATGGGTGTGTGTTACATTACATTCACTAGTAGGAGTGAGAAAAACATCACGGGGTGGTGCGCATTGTATGGGTGTGTGTTACATTACATTCACTAGTAGGAGTGAGAAAAACATCACGGGGTGGTGCGCATTGTATGGGTGTGTGTTACATGACATTCACTAGCAGGAGTGAGAAAAACATCACGGGGTGGTGCGCATTGTATGGGTGTGTGTTACATTACATTCACTAGTAGGAGTGATAAAAACATCACGGGTTGGTGCGCATTGTATGGGTGTGTGTTACATTACATTCATTAGTAGGAGTGAGAAAACCATCACGGGGTGGTGCGTATTGTATGGGTGTGTGTTACATTACATTGACTAGTAGGAGTGAGAAAAACATCACGGGGTGGTGCGCATTGTATGGGTGTGTGTTACATTACATTCACTAATAGGAGTGAGAAAAACATCACGGGGTGGTGTGAATCGGAGGGTCTGAATTAGGATAGGCAGTGAGTGGCAATGTAGGATGGAGAAAAGCACCGCGGGGTGGTCAGCATGGGGAGGTCAGGGAACATGCAGTGGCAATGTAGGATAGGTTTCTGAAAAACATCACGGGGTGGTGCGCATTGTATGGGTGTGTGTTACATTACATTCACTAGTAGGAGTGAGAAAAAACATCACGGGGTGGTGCGCACTGTATGGGTGTGTGTTACATTACATTCCCTAGTAGGAGTAAGAAAAACATCTCGGGGTGGTGCGCATTGTATGGGTGTGTGTTACATTACATTCACAAGTAGGAGTGAGAAAAACATCACGGGGTGGTACGCATTGTATGGGTGTGTGTTACATTACATTCACTAGTAGGAGTGAGAAAAACATCACGGGGTGGTGCGCATTGTATGGGTGTGTGTTACATTACATTCACTAGTAGGAGTGAGAAAAACATCACGGGGTGGTGTTCATTGTATTGGTGTGTGTCACATTACATTCACTAGTAGGAGTGAGAAAAACATCACGGGGTGGTGTGAATCGGAGTGTCTGAATTAGGATAGGCAGTGAGTGGCAATGTAGGATGGAGTAAAGCACCTCGGGGTTGTCAGCATGGGGAGGTCAGGGAACATGCAGTGGCAATGTAGGATAGGTTTCTGAAAAACATCACGGGGTGGTGCGCATTGTATGGGTGTGTGTTACATTACATTCACTAGTAGGAGTGAGAAAAACATAACGGGGTGGTGCGCATTGTATGGGTGTGTGTTACATTACATTCACTAGTAGGAGTGAGAAAAACATCACGGGGTATTGCGCATTGTATGGGTGTGTGTTGCATTACATTCAATAGTAGGAGTTAGAAAACATCACGGGGTGGTGCGCATTGTATGCGTGTGTGTTACATTACATTCACTAGTAGGAGTGATAAAAACATCACGGGGTGGTGGGAATCGGAGGGTCTGAATTAGGATAGGCAGTGAGTGGCAATGTAGGATGGAGAAAAGCACCGCGAGGTGGTCAGCCTGGGGAGGTCAGGGAACATGCAGTGGCAATGTAGGATAGGTTTCGGAAAAACATCACGGGGTGGTGCGCATTGTATGGGTGTGTGTTACATTACATTCACTAGTAGGAGTGAGAAAAACATCACGGGGTGGTGCGCATTGTATTGGTGTGTGTTACATTACATTCACTAGTAGGAGTGAGAAAAATATCTCGGGGTGGTGCGCATTGTATGGGTGTGTGTTACATTACATTCACTAGTAGGAGTGAGAAAAACATCACGGGGTGGTGCGCATTGTATGGGTGTGTGTTACATTACATTCACTATTAGGAGTGAGAAAAACATCACGGGGTGGTGCGCATTGTATGGGTGTGTGTTACATTACATTCACTAGTAGGAGTGAGAAAAACATCACGGGGTGGTGGGAATCGGAGGGTCTGAATTAGGATAGGCAGTGAGTTGCAATGTAGGATGGAGAAAAGCACCGCGGGGTTGTCAGCATGGGGAGGTCAGGGAACATGCAGTGGCAATGTAGGATAGGTTTCTGAAAAACATCGCTGGGTGGTGCGCATTGTATGGGTGTGTGTTACATTACATTCACTAGTAGGAGTGAGAAAAACATCACGGTGTGGTGCGCATTGTATGGGTGTGTGTTACATTACATTCACTAGTAGGAGTGAGAAAAACATCACGTTGTGGTGCGCATTGTATGGGTGTGTGTTACATTACATTCACTAATAGGAGTGAGAAAAACATCACGGGGTGGTGTGAATCGGAGGGTCTGAATTAGGATAGGCAGTGAGTGGCAATGTAGGATGGAGAAAAGCACCGCGGGGTGGTCAGCATGGGGAGGTCAGGGAACATGCAGTGGCAATGTAGGATAGGTTTCTGAAAAACATCACGGGATTGGTGCGCATTGTATGGGTGTGTGTTACATTACATTCACTAGTAGAAGTGAGAAAAAACATCATGGGGTCGTGCGCATTGTATGGGTGTGTGTTACATTACATTCACTAGTAGGAGTAAGAAAAACATCTCGGGGTGGTGCGCATTGTATGGGTGTGTGTTACATTACATACACTAGTAGGAGTGAGAAAAACATCACGGGGTGGTGCGCATTATATGGGTGTGTGTTACATTACATTCACTAGTGGGAGTGAGAAAAACATCACTTGGTTGTGTGCATTGTATGGGTGTGTGTTACATTACATTCACTAGTAGGAGTGAGAAAAATATCACGGGGTGGTGCGCATTGTATGGGAGTGTGTTAAATTACATTCACTAGTAGGAGTGAGAAAAACATCACGGGGTGGTGCGCATTGTATGGGTGTGTGTTACATTACATTCACTATTAGGAGTGAGAAAAACATCACGGGGTGGTGCGCATTGTATGGGTGTGTGTTACATTACATTCACTAGTAGGAGTGAGAAAAACATCACGGGGTGGTGCGCATTGTATGGGTGTGTGTTACATTACATTCACTAGTAGGAGTGAGAAAAACATCACGGGGTGGTGGGAATCGGTGGGTCTGAATTAGGATAGGCAGTGAGTTGCAATGTAGGATGGAGAAAAGCACCGCGGGGTTGTCAGCATGGGGAGGTCAGGGAACATGCAGTGGCAAAGTAGGATAGGTTTCTGAAAAACATCGCTGGGTGGTGCGCATTGTATGGGTGTGTGTTACATTACATTCACTAGTAGGAGTGAGAAAAACATCACCGTGTGGTGCGCATTGTATGGGTGTGTGTTACATTACATTCACTAGTAGGAGTGAGAAAAACATCACGTTGTGGTGCGCCTTGTATGGGTGTGTGTTACATTACATTCACTAATAGGAGTGAGAAAAACATCACGGGGTGGTGTGAATCGGAGGGTCTGAATTAGGATAGGCAGTGAGTGGCAATGTAGGATGGAGAAAAGCACCGCGGGGTGGTCAGCATGGGGAGGTCAGGGAACATGCAGTGGCAATGTAGGATAGGTTTCTGAAAAACATCACGGGGTGGTGCGCATTGTATGGGTGTGTGTTACATTACATTCACTAGTAGGAGTGAGAAAAAACATCATGGGGTGGTGCGCATTGTATGGGTGTGTGTTACATTACATTCACTAGTAGGAGTAAGAAAAACATCTCGGGGTGGTGCGCATTGTATGGGTGTGTGTTACATTACATTCACTAGTAGGAGTGAGAAAAACATCACGGGGTGGTGCGCATTGTATGGGTGTGTGTTACATGACATTCACTAGTAGGAGTGAGAAAAACATCACGGGGTGGTGCGCATTGTATGGGTGTGTGTTACATTACATTCACTAGTAGGAGTGAGAAAAACATCACGGGTTGGGGCGCATTGTATGGGTGTGTGTTACATTACATTCATTAGTAGGAGTGAGAAAACCATCACGGGGTGGTGCGGATTGTATGGGTGTGTGTTACATTACATTGACTAGTAGGAGTGAGAAAAACATCACGGGGTGGTGCGCATTGTATGGGTGTGTGTTACATTACATTCACTAGTAGGAGTGAGAAAAACATCACGGGGTGGTGCGCATTGTATGGGTGTGTGTTACATTACATTCACTAGTAGGAGTGAGAAAAACATCACGGGGTGGTGTGAATCAGAGGGTATGAATTAAGATAGGCAGTGAGTGGCAATGTAGGATGGAGAAAAGCACCGTGGGGTGGTCATCATGGGGAGGTCAGGGAACATGCAATGGCAATGTAGGATAGGTTTCTGAAAAACATCGCGGGGTGGTGCGCATTGGATGGGTGTGTGTTACACTAAATTCACTAGTAGGAGTGAGAAAAACATCACGGGGTGGTGCGCATTGTATGGGTGTGTGTTACATTACATTCACTAGTAGGAGTGAGAAAAACATCACGGGGTGGTGTGAATCGGAGTGTCTGAATTAGGATAGGCAGTGAGTGGCAATGTAGGATGGAGAAAAGCACCTCGGGGTGGTCAGCATGGGGAGGTCAGGGAACATGCAGTGGCAATGTAAGATAGGTTTCTGAAAAACATCACGGGGTGGTGCGCATTGTATGGGTGTGTGTTACATTACATTCACTAGTAGGAGTGAGAAAAACATCACGGGGTGGTGCGCATTGTATGGGTGTGTGTTACATGACATTCACTAGTAGGAGTGAAAAAAACATCACAGGGTGGTGCGCATTGTATGGGTGTGTGTTACATTACATTCACTAGTAGGAGTGAGAAAAACATCACGGGTTGGTGCGCATTGTATGGGTGTGTGTTACATTACATTCATTAATAGGAGTGAGAAAAACATCACGGGGTGGTGCGTATTGTATGGGTGTGTGTTACATTACATTGACTAGTAGGAGTGAGAAAAACATCACGGGGTGGTGCGCATTGTATGGGTGTGTGTTACATTACATTCACTAGTAGGAGTGAGAAAAACATCACGGGGTGGTGTGAATCGAAGGGTCTGAATTAGGATAGGCCGTGAGTGGCAATGTAGGATGGAGAAAAGCACCGCGAGGTGGTCAGCCTGGGGAGGTAAGGGAACATGCAGTGGCAATGTAGGATAGGTTTCGGAAAAACATCACGGGGTGGTGCGCATTGTATGGGTGTGTGTTACATTACATTCACTAGTAGGAGTGAGAAAAACATCACGGGGTGGTGCGCATTGTATTGGTGTGTGTTACATTACATTCACTAGTAGGAGTGAGAAAAACATCACGGGGTGGTGCGCATTTTATGGGTGTGTGTTACATTACATTCACTAGTAGGAGTGAGAAAAACATCACGGGGTGGTGGGAATCGGTGGGTCTGAATTAGGATAGGCAGTGAGTTGCAATGTAGGATGGAGAAAAGCACCGCGGGGTTGTCAGCATGGGGAGGTCAGGGAACATGCAGTGGCAATGTAGGATAGGTTTCTGAAAAACATCGCTGGGTGGTGCGCATTGTATGGGTGTGTGTTACATTACATTCACTAGTAGGAGTGAGAAAAACATCACGGTGTGGTGCGCATTGTATGGGTGTGTGTTACATTACATTCACTAGTAGGAGTGAGAAAAACATCACGTTGTGGTGCGCCTTGTATGGGTGTGTGTTACATTACATTCACTAATAGGAGTGAGAAAAACATCACGGGGTGGTGTGAATCGGAGGGTCTGAATTAGGATAGGAAGTGAGTGGCAATGTAGGATGGAGAAAAGCACCGCGGGGTGGTCAGCATGGGGAGGTCAGGGAACATGCAGTGGCAATGTAGGATAGGTTTCTGAAAAACATCACGGGGTGGTGCGCATTGTATGGGTGTGTGTTACATTACATTCACTAGTAGGAGTGAGAAAAAACATCATGGGGTGGTGCGCATTGTATGGGTGTGTGTTACATTACATTCACTAGTAGGAGTAAGAAAAACATCTCGGGGTGGTGCGAATTGTATGGGTGTGTGTTACATTACATTCACTAGTAGGAGTGAGAAAAACATCACGGGGTGGTGCGCATTGTATGGGTGTGTGTTACATTACATTCACTAGTAGGAGTGAGAAAAACATCACGGGGTGGTGCGCATTGTATGGGTGTGTGTTACATTACATTCACTAGTAGGAGTGAGAAAAACATCACGGGGTGGTGGGAATCGGTGGGTCTTAATTAGGATAGGCAGTGAGTTGCAATGTAGGATGGAGAAAAGCACCGCGGGGTTGTCAGCATGGGGAGGTCAGTGAACATGCAGTGGCAATGTAGGAAAGGTTTCTGAAAAACATCGCTGGGTGGTGCGCATTGTATGGGTGTGTGTTACGTTACATTCACTAGTAGGAGTGAGAAAAACATCACGGTGTGGTGCGCATTGTATGGGTGTGTGTTACATTACATTCACTAGTATGAGTGAGAAAAACATCACATTGTGGTGCGCCTTGTATGGGTGTGTGTTACATTACATTCACTAATAGGAGTGAGAAAAACATCACGGGGTGGTGTGAATCGGAGGGTCTGAATTAGGATAGGCAGTGAGTTGCAATGTAGGATGGAGAAAAGCACCGCGGGGTGGTCAGCATGGGGAGGTCAGGGAACATGCAGTGGCAATGTAGGATAGGTTTCTGAAAAACATCACGGGGTGGTGCGCATTTTATGCGTGTGTGTTACATTACATTCACTAGTAGGAGTGAGAAAAAACATCATGGGGTGGTGCGCATTGTATGGGTGTGTGTTACATTACATTCACTAGTATGAGTAAGAAAAACATCTCGGGGTGGTGCGCATTGTATGGGTGTGTGTTACATTACATTCACTAGTAGGAGTGAGAAAAACATCACGGGGTGGTGCGCATTGTATGGGTGTGTGTTACATTACATTCACTAGTAGGAGTGAGAAAAACATCACGGGGTGGTGCGCATTGTATGGGTGTGTGTTACATGACATTCACTAGTAGGAGTGAGAAAAACATCACGGGGTGGTGCGCATTGTATGGGTGTGTGTTACATTACATTCACTAGTAGGAGTGATAAAAACATCACGGGTTGGTGCGCATTGTATGGGTGTGTGTTACATTACATTCATTAGTAGGAGTGAGAAAACCATCACGGGGTGGTGCGTATTGTATGGGTGTGTGTTACATTACATTGACTAGTAGGAGTGAGAAAAACATCACGGGGTGGTGCGCATTGTATGGGTGTGTGTTACATTACATTCACTAATAGGAGTGAGAAAAACATCACGGGGTGGTGTGAATCGGAGGGTCTGAATTAGGATAGGCAGTGAGTGGCAATGTAGGATGGAGAAAAGCACCGCGGGGTGGTCAGCATGGGGAGGTCAGGGAACATGCAGTGGCAATGTAGGATAGGTTTCTGAAAAACATCACGGGGTGGTGCGCATTGTATGGGTGTGTGTTACATTACATTCACTAGTAGGAGTGAGAAAAAACATCACGGGGTGGTGCGCATTGTATGGGTGTGTGTTACATTACATTCACTAGTAGGAGTAAGAAAAACATCTCGGGGTGGTGCGCATTGTATGGGTGTGTGTTACATTACATTCACTAGTAGGAGTGAGAAAATCATCACGGGGTGGTGCGCATTGTATGGGTGTGTGTTACATTACATTCACTAGTAGGAGTGAGAAAAACATCACGGGGTGGTGCGCATTGTATGGGTGTGTGTTACATGACATTCACTAGTAGGAGTGAGAAAAACATCACGGGGTGGTGCGCATTGTATGGGTGTGTGTTACATTACATTCACTAGTAGGAGTGAGAAAAACATCACGGGGTGGTGGGAATCGGTGGGTTTGAATTAGGATAGGCAGTGAGTTGCAATGTAGGATGGAGAAAAGCACCGCGGGGTTGTCAGCATGGGGAGGTCAGGGAACATGCAGTGGCAATGTAGGATAGGTTTCTGAAAAACATCATGGGGTGGTGCGCATTGTATGTGTGTGTGTTACATTACATTCACTAGTAGGAGTAAGAAAAACATCTCGGGGTGGTGCGCATTGTATGGGTGTGTGTTACATTACATTCACTAGTAGGAGTGAGAAAAACATCCCGGGGTGGTGCGCATTGTATGGGTGTGTGTTACATTACATTCACTAGTAGGAGTGAGAAAAACATCACGGGGTGGTGCGCATTGTATGGGTGTGTGTTACATGACATTCACTAGTAGGAGTGAGAAAAACATCACGGGGTGGTGCGCATTGTATGGGTGTGTGTTACATTACATTCACTAGTAGGAGTGAGAAAAACATCACAGGGAGATGCGCATTGTATGGGTGTGTGTTACATTACATTCACTAGTAGGAGTGAGAAAAACATCACGGGTTGGTGCGCATTGTATGGGTGTGTGTTACATTACATTCATTAGTAGGAGTGAGAAAAACATCACGGGGTGGTGCATATTGTATGGGTGTGTGTTACATTACATTCACTAGTAGGAGTGAGAAAAACATCACGGGGTGGTGTGAATCGGAGGGTCTGAATTAGGATAGGCCGTGAGTGGCAATGTCGGATGCAGAAAAGCACCGCGAGGTGGTCAGCCTGGGGAGGTAAGAGAACATGCAGTGGCAATGTAGGATAGGTTTCGGAAAAACATCACGGGGTGGTGCGCCTTGTATGGGTGTGTGTTACATTACAAACACTAGTAGGAGTGAGAAAAACATCACGGGGTGGTGCGCATTGTATTGGTGTGTGTTACATTACATTCACTATTAGGAGTGAGAAAAACATCTCGGGGTGGTGCGCATTGTATGGGTGTGTGTTACATTACATTCACTAGTAGGAGTGAGAAAAACATCACGGGTGGTGCGCATTGTATGGGTGTGTGTTACATTACATTCACTAGTAGGAGTGAGAAAAACATCACGGGGTTGTGCGCATTGTATGGGTGTGTGTTACATTACATTCACTAGTAGGAGTGAGAAAAATATCACGGGGTGGTGCGCATTGTATGGGTGTGTGTTAAATTACATTCACTAGTAGGAGTGAGAAAAACATCACGGGGTGGTGCGCATTGTATGGGTGTGTGTTACATTACATTCACTATTAGGAGTGAGAAAAACATCACGGGGTGGTGCGCATTGTATGGGTGTGTGTTACATTACATTCACTAGTAGGAGTGAGAAAAACATCACGGGGTGGTGCGCATTTTATGGGTGTGTGTTACATTACATTCACTAGTAGGAGTGAGAAAAACATCACGGGGTGGTGGGAATCGGTGGGTCTGAATTAGGATAGGCAGTGAGTTGCAATGTAGGATGGAGAAAAGCACCGCGGGGTTGTCAGCATGGGGAGGTCAGGGAACATGCAGTGGCAATGTAGGATAGGTTTCTGAAAAACATCGCTGGGTGGTGCGCATTGTATGGGTGTGTGTTACATTACCTTCACTAGTAGGAGTGAGAAAAACATCACGGTGTGGTGCGCATTGTATGGGTGTGTGTTACATTACATTCACTAGTAGGAGTGAGAAAAACATCACGTTGTGGTGCGCCTTGTATGGGTGTGTGTTACATTACATTCACTAATAGGAGTGAGAAAAACATCACGGGGTGGTGTGAATCGGAGGGTCTGAATTAGGATAGGAAGTGAGTGGCAATGTAGGATGGAGAAAAGGACCGCGGGGTGGTCAGCATGGGGAGGTTAGGGAACATGCAGTGGCAATGTAGGATAGGTTTCTGAAAAACATCACGGGGTGGTGCGCATTGTATGGGTGTGTGTTACATTACATTCACTAGTAGGAGTAAGAAAAACATCTCGGGGTGGTGCGCATTGTATGGGTGTGTGTTACATTACATTCACTAGTAGGAGTGAGAAAAACATCACGGGGTGGTGCGCATTGTATGGGTGTGTGTTACATTACATTCACTAGTAGGAGTGAGAAAAACATCACGGGGTGGTGCGCATTGTATGGGTGTGTGTTACATGACATTCACTAGCAGGAGTGAGAAAAACATCACGGGGTGGTGCGCATTGTATGGGTGTGTGTTACATTACATTCACTAGTAGGAGTGATAAAAACATCACGGGTTGGTGCGCATTGTATGGGTGTGTGTTACATTACATTCATTAGTAGGAGTGAGAAAACCATCACGGGGTGGTGCGTATTGTATGGGTGTGTGTTACATTACATTGACTAGTAGGAGTGAGAAAAACATCACGGGGTGGTGCGCATTGTATGGGTGTGTGTTACATTACATTCACTAATAGGAGTGAGAAAAACATCACGGGGTGGTGTGAATCGGAGGGTCTGAATTAGGATAGGCAGTGAGTGGCAATGTAGGATGGAGAAAAGCACCGCGGGGTGGTCAGCATGGGGAGGTCAGGGAACATGCAGTGGCAATGTAGGATAGGTTTCTGAAAAACATCACGGGGTGGTGCGCATTGTATGGGTGTGTGTTACATTACATTCACTAGTAGGAGTGAGAAAAAACATCACGGGGTGGTGCGCACTGTATGGGTGTGTGTTACATTACATTCCCTAGTAGGAGTAAGAAAAACATCTCGGGGTGGTGCGCATTGTATGGGTGTGTGTTACATTACATTCACAAGTAGGAGTGAGAAAAACATCACGGGGTGGTACGCATTGTATGGGTGTGTGTTACATTACATTCACTAGTAGGAGTGAGAAAAACATCACGGGGTGGTGCGCATTGTATGGGTGTGTGTTACATTACATTCACTAGTAGGAGTGAGAAAAACATCACGGGGTGGTGTTCATTGTATTGGTGTGTGTCACATTACATTCACTAGTAGGAGTGAGAAAAACATCACGGGGTGGTGTGAATCGGAGTGTCTGAATTAGGATAGGCAGTGAGTGGCAATGTAGGATGGAGTAAAGCACCTCGGGGTTGTCAGCATGGGGAGGTCAGGGAACATGCAGTGGCAATGTAGGATAGGTTTCTGAAAAACATCACGGGGTGGTGCGCATTGTATGGGTGTGTGTTACATTACATTCACTAGTAGGAGTGAGAAAAACATAACGGGGTGGTGCGCATTGTATGGGTGTGTGTTACATTACATTCACTAGTAGGAGTGAGAAAAACATCACGGGGTATTGCGCATTGTATGGGTGTGTGTTGCATTACATTCAATAGTAGGAGTTAGAAAACATCACGGGGTGGTGCGCATTGTATGCGTGTGTGTTACATTACATTCACTAGTAGGAGTGATAAAAACATCACGGGGTGGTGGGAATCGGAGGGTCTGAATTAGGATAGGCAGTGAGTGGCAATGTAGGATGGAGAAAAGCACCGCGAGGTGGTCAGCCTGGGGAGGTCAGGGAACATGCAGTGGCAATGTAGGATAGGTTTCGGAAAAACATCACGGGGTGGTGCGCATTGTATGGGTGTGTGTTACATTACATTCACTAGTAGGAGTGAGAAAAACATCACGGGGTGGTGCGCATTGTATTGGTGTGTGTTACATTACATTCACTAGTAGGAGTGAGAAAAATATCTCGGGGTGGTGCGCATTGTATGGGTGTGTGTTACATTACATTCACTAGTAGGAGTGAGAAAAACATCACGGGGTGGTGCGCATTGTATGGGTGTGTGTTACATTACATTCACTATTAGGAGTGAGAAAAACATCACGGGGTGGTGCGCATTGTATGGGTGTGTGTTACATTACATTCACTAGTAGGAGTGAGAAAAACATCACGGGGTGGTGGGAATCGGAGGGTCTGAATTAGGATAGGCAGTGAGTTGCAATGTAGGATGGAGAAAAGCACCGCGGGGTTGTCAGCATGGGGAGGTCAGGGAACATGCAGTGGCAATGTAGGATAGGTTTCTGAAAAACATCGCTGGGTGGTGCGCATTGTATGGGTGTGTGTTACATTACATTCACTAGTAGGAGTGAGAAAAACATCACGGTGTGGTGCGCATTGTATGGGTGTGTGTTACATTACATTCACTAGTAGGAGTGAGAAAAACATCACGTTGTGGTGCGCATTGTATGGGTGTGTGTTACATTACATTCACTAATAGGAGTGAGAAAAACATCACGGGGTGGTGTGAATCGGAGGGTCTGAATTAGGATAGGCAGTGAGTGGCAATGTAGGATGGAGAAAAGCACCGCGGGGTGGTCAGCATGGGGAGGTCAGGGAACATGCAGTGGCAATGTAGGATAGGTTTCTGAAAAACATCACGGGATTGGTGCGCATTGTATGGGTGTGTGTTACATTACATTCACTAGTAGAAGTGAGAAAAAACATCATGGGGTCGTGCGCATTGTATGGGTGTGTGTTACATTACATTCACTAGTAGGAGTAAGAAAAACATCTCGGGGTGGTGCGCATTGTACGGGTGTGTGTTACATTACATACACTAGTAGGAGTGAGAAAAACATCACGGGGTGGTGCGCATTATATGGGTGTGTGTTACATTACATTCACTAGTGGGAGTGAGAAAAACATCACTTGGTTGTGTGCATTGTATGGGTGTGTGTTACATTACATTCACTAGTAGGAGTGAGAAAAATATCACGGGGTGGTGCGCATTGTATGGGAGTGTGTTAAATTACATTCACTAGTAGGAGTGAGAAAAACATCACGGGGTGGTGCGCATTGTATGGGTGTGTGTTACATTACATTCACTATTAGGAGTGAGAAAAACATCACGGGGTGGTGCGCATTGTATGGGTGTGTGTTACATTACATTCACTAGTAGGAGTGAGAAAAACATCACGGGGTGGTGCGCATTGTATGGGTGTGTGTTACATTACATTCAATAGTAGGAGTGAGAAAAACATCACGGGGTGGTGGGAATCGGTGGGTCTGAATTAGGATAGGCAGTGAGTTGCAATGTAGGATGGAGAAAAGCACCGCGGGGTTGTCAGCATGGGGAGGTCAGGGAACATGCAGTGGCAAAGTAGGATAGGTTTCTGAAAAACATCGCTGGGTGGTGCGCATTGTATGGGTGTGTGTTACATTACATTCACTAGTAGGAGTGAGAAAAACATCACCGTGTGGTGCGCATTGTATGGGTGTGTGTTACATTACATTCACTAGTAGGAGTGAGAAAAACATCACGTTGTGGTGCGCCTTGTATGGGTGTGTGTTACATTACATTCACTAATAGGAGTGAGAAAAACATCACGGGGTGGTGTGAATCGGAGGGTCTGAATTAGGATAGGCAGTGAGTGGCAATGTAGGATGGAGAAAAGCACCGCGGGGTGGTCAGCATGGGGAGGTCAGGGAACATGCAGTGGCAATGTAGGATAGGTTTCTGAAAAACATCACGGGGTGGTGCGCATTGTATGGGTGTGTGTTACATTACATTCACTAGTAGGAGTGAGAAAAAACATCATGGGGTGGTGCGCATTGTATGGGTGTGTGTTACATTACATTCACTAGTAGGAGTAAGAAAAACATCTCGGGGTGGTGCGCATTGTATGGGTGTGTGTTACATTACATTCACTAGTAGGAGTGAGAAAAACATCACGGGGTGGTGCGCATTGTATGGGTGTGTGTTACATGACATTCACTAGTAGGAGTGAGAAAAACATCACGGGGTGGTGCGCATTGTATGGGTGTGTGTTACATTACATTCACTAGTAGGAGTGAGAAAAACATCACGGGTTGGGGCGCATTGTATGGGTGTGTGTTACATTACATTCATTAGTAGGAGTGAGAAAACCATCACGGGGTGGTGCGGATTGTATGGGTGTGTGTTACATTACATTGACTAGTAGGAGTGAGAAAAACATCACGGGGTGGTGCGCATTGTATGGGTGTGTGTTACATTACATTCACTAGTAGGAGTGAGAAAAACATCACGGGGTGGTGCGCATTGTATGGGTGTGTGTTACATTACATTCACTAGTAGGAGTGAGAAAAACATCACGGGGTGGTGTGAATCAGAGGGTATGAATTAAGATAGGCAGTGAGTGGCAATGTAGGATGGAGAAAAGCACCGTGGGGTGGTCATCATGGGGAGGTCAGGGAACATGCAATGGCAATGTAGGATAGGTTTCTGAAAAACATCGCGGGGTGGTGCGCATTGGATGGGTGTGTGTTACACTAAATTCACTAGTAGGAGTGAGAAAAACATCACGGGGTGGTGCGCATTGTATGGGTGTGTGTTACATTACATTCACTAGTAGGAGTGAGAAAAACATCACGGGGTGGTGTGAATCGGAGTGTCTGAATTAGGATAGGCAGTGAGTGGCAATGTAGGATGGAGAAAAGCACCTCGGGGTGGTCAGCATGGGGAGGTCAGGGAACATGCAGTGGCAATGTAAGATAGGTTTCTGAAAAACATCACGGGGTGGTGCGCATTGTATGGGTGTGTGTTACATTACATTCACTAGTAGGAGTGAGAAAAACATCACGGGGTGGTGCGCATTGTATGGGTGTGTGTTACATGACATTCACTAGTAGGAGTGAAAAAAACATCACAGGGTGGTGCGCATTGTATGGGTGTGTGTTACATTACATTCACTAGTAGGAGTGAGAAAAACATCACGGGTTGGTGCGCATTGTATGGGTGTGTGTTACATTACATTCATTAGTAGGAGTGAGAAAAACATCACGGGGTGGTGCGTATTGTATGGGTGTGTGTTACATTACATTGACTAGTAGGAGTGAGAAAAACATCACGGGGTGGTGCGCATTGTATGGGTGTGTGTTACATTACATTCACTAGTAGGAGTGAGAAAAACATCACGGGGTGGTGTGAATCGAAGGGTCTGAATTAGGATAGGCCGTGAGTGGCAATGTAGGATGGAGAAAAGCACCGCGAGGTGGTCAGCCTGGGGAGGTAAGGGAACATGCAGTGGCAATGTAGGATAGGTTTCGGAAAAACATCACGGGGTGGTGCGCATTGTATGGGTGTGTGTTACATTACATTCACTAGTAGGAGTGAGAAAAACATCACGGGGTGGTGCGCATTGTATTGGTGTGTGTTACATTACATTCACTAGTAGGAGTGAGAAAAACATCACGGGGTGGTGCGCATTTTATGGGTGTGTGTTACATTACATTCACTAGTAGGAGTGAGAAAAACATCACGGGGTGGTGGGAATCGGTGGGTCTGAATTAGGATAGGCAGTGAGTTGCAATGTAGGATGGAGAAAAGCACCGCGGGGTTGTCAGCATGGGGAGGTCAGGGAACATGCAGTGGCAATGTAGGATAGGTTTCTGAAAAACATCGCTGGGTGGTGCGCATTGTATGGGTGTGTGTTACATTACATTCACTAGTAGGAGTGAGAAAAACATCACGGTGTGGTGCGCATTGTATGGGTGTGTGTTACATTACATTCACTAGTAGGAGTGAGAAAAACATCACGTTGTGGTGCGCCTTGTATGGGTGTGTGTTACATTACATTCACTAATAGGAGTGAGAAAAACATCACGGGGTGGTGTGAATCGGAGGGTCTGAATTAGGATAGGAAGTGAGTGGCAATGTAGGATGGAGAAAAGCACCGCGGGGTGGTCAGCATGGGGAGGTCAGGGAACATGCAGTGGCAATGTAGGATAGGTTTCTGAAAAACATCACGGGGTGGTGCGCATTGTATGGGTGTGTGTTACATTACATTCACTAGTAGGAGTGAGAAAAAACATCATGGGGTGGTGCGCATTGTATGGGTGTGTGTTACATTACATTCACTAGTAGGAGTAAGAAAAACATCTCGGGGTGGTGCGAATTGTATGGGTGTGTGTTACATTACATTCACTAGTAGGAGTGAGAAAAACATCACGGGGTGGTGCGCATTGTATGGGTGTGTGTTACATTACATTCACTAGTAGGAGTGAGAAAAACATCACGGGGTGGTGCGCATTGTATGGGTGTGTGTTACATTACATTCACTAGTAGGAGTGAGAAAAACATCACGGGGTGGTGGGAATCGGTGGGTCTTAATTAGGATAGGCAGTGAGTTGCAATGTAGGATGGAGAAAAGCACCGCGGGGTTGTCAGCATGGGGAGGTCAGTGAACATGCAGTGGCAATGTAGGAAAGGTTTCTGAAAAACATCGCTGGGTGGTGCGCATTGTATGGGTGTGTGTTACGTTACATTCACTAGTAGGAGTGAGAAAAACATCACGGTGTGGTGCGCATTGTATGGGTGTGTGTTACATTACATTCACTAGTATGAGTGAGAAAAACATCACATTGTGGTGCGCCTTGTATGGGTGTGTGTTACATTACATTCACTAATAGGAGTGAGAAAAACATCACGGGGTGGTGTGAATCGGAGGGTCTGAATTAGGATAGGCAGTGAGTTGCAATGTAGGATGGAGAAAAGCACCGCGGGGTGGTCAGCATGGGGAGGTCAGGGAACATGCAGTGGCAATGTAGGATAGGTTTCTGAAAAACATCACGGGGTGGTGCGCATTTTATGGGTGTGTGTTACATTACATTCACTAGTAGGAGTGAGAAAAAACATCATGGGGTGGTGCGCATTGTATGGGTGTGTGTTACATTACATTCACTAGTATGAGTAAGAAAAACATCTCGGGGTGGTGCGCATTGTATGGGTGTGTGTTACATTACATTCACTAGTAGGAGTGAGAAAAACATCACGGGGTGGTGCGCATTGTATGGGTGTGTGTTACATTACATTCACTAGTAGGAGTGAGAAAAACATCACGGGGTGGTGCGCATTGTATGGGTGTGTGTTACATGACATTCACTAGTAGGAGTGAGAAAAACATCACGGGGTGGTGCGCATTGTATGGGTGTGTGTTACATTACATTCACTAGTAGGAGTGATAAAAACATCACGGGTTGGTGCGCATTGTATGGGTGTGTGTTACATTACATTCATTAGTAGGAGTGAGAAAACCATCACGGGGTGGTGCGTATTGTATGGGTGTGTGTTACATTACATTGACTAGTAGGAGTGAGAAAAACATCACGGGGTGGTGCGCATTGTATGGGTGTGTGTTACATTACATTCACTAATAGGAGTGAGAAAAACATCACGGGGTGGTGTGAATCGGAGGGTCTGAATTAGGATAGGCAGTGAGTGGCAATGTAGGATGGAGAAAAGCACCGCGGGGTGGTCAGCATGGGGAGGTCAGGGAACATGCAGTGGCAATGTAGGATAGGTTTCTGAAAAACATCACGGGGTGGTGCGCATTGTATGGGTGTGTGTTACATTACATTCACTAGTAGGAGTGAGAAAAAACATCACGGGGTGGTGCGCATTGTATGGGTGTGTGTTACATTACATTCACTAGTAGGAGTAAGAAAAACATCTCGGGGTGGTGCGCATTGTATGGGTGTGTGTTACATTACATTCACTAGTAGGAGTGAGAAAATCATCACGGGGTGGTGCGCATTGTATGGGTGTGTGTTACATTACATTCACTAGTAGGAGTGAGAAAAACATCACGGGGTGGTGCGCATTGTATGGGTGTGTGTTACATGACATTCACTAGTAGGAGTGAGAAAAACATCACGGGGTGGTGCGCATTGTATGGGTGTGTGTTACATTACATTCACTAGTAGGAGTGATAAAAACATCACGGGTTGGTGCGCATTGTATGGGTGTGTGTTACATTACATTCATTAGTAGGAGTGAGAAAACCATCACGGGGTGGTGCGTATTGTATGGGTGTGTGTTACATTACATTCACTAGTAGGAGTGAGAAAAACATCACGGTGTGGTGCGCATTGTATGGGTGTGTGTTACATTACATTCACTAGTAGGAGTGAGAAAAACATCACGTTGTGGTGCGCATTGTATGGGTGTGTGTTACATTACATTCACTAATAGGAGTGAGAAAAACATCACGGGGTGGTGTGAATCGGAGGGTCTGAATTAGGATAGGCAGTGAGTGGCAATGTAGGATGGAGAAAAGCACCGCTGGGTGGTCAGCATGGGGAGGTCAGGGAACATGCAGTGGCAATGTAGGATAGGTTTCTGAAAAACATCACGGGGTGGTGCGCATTGTATGGGTGTGTGTTACATTACATTCACTAGTAGGAGTGAGAAAAAACATCATGGGGTGGTGCGCATTGTATGGGTGTGTGTTACATTACATTCATAAGTAGGAGTAAGAAAAACATCTCGGGGTGGTGCGCATTGTATGGGTGTGTGTTACATTACATTCACTAGTAGGAGTGAGAAAAACATCACGGGGTGGTGCGCATTGTATGGGTGTGTGTTACATTACATTCACTAGTAGGAGTGAGAAAAACATCACGGGGTGGTGCGCATTGTATGGGTGTGTGTTACATGACATTCACTAGTAGGAGTGAGAAAAACATCACAGGGTGGTGCGCATTGTATGGGTGTGTGTTACATTACATTCACTAGTAGGAGTGAGAAAAACATCACGGGTTGGTGCGCATTGTATGGGTGTGTGTTACATTACATTCATTAGTAGGAGTGAGAAAAACATCACGGGGTGGTGCATATTGTATGGGTGTGTGTTACATTACATTGACTAGTAGGAGTGAGAAAAACATCACGGGGTGGTGCGCATTGTATGGGTGTGTGTTACATTACATTCACTAGTAGGAGTGAGAAAAACATCACGGGGTGGTGTGAATCGGAGGGTCTGAATTAGGATAGGCCGTGAGTGGCAATGTCGGATGGAGAAAAGCACCGCGAGGTGGTCAGCCTGGGGAGGTAAGGGAACATGCAGTGGCAATGTAGGATAGGTTTCGGAAAAACATCACGGGGTGGTGCGCCTTGTATGGGTGTGTGTTACATTACAATCACTAGTAGGAGTGAGAAAAACATCACGGGGTGGTGCGCATTGTATTGGTGTGTGTTACATTACATTCACTATTAGGAGTGAGAAAAACATCTCGGGGTGGTGCGCATTGTATGGGTGTGTGTTACATTACATTCACTAGTAGGAGTGAGAAAAACATCACGGGTGGTGCGCATTGTATGGGTGTGTGTTACATTACATTCACTAGTAGGAGAGAGAAAAACATCACGGGGTTGTGCGCATTGTATGGGTGTGTGTTACATTACATTCACTAGTAGGAGTGAGAAAAATATCACGGGGTGGTGCGCATTGTATGGGTGTGTGTTAAATTACATTCACTAGTAGGAGTGAGAAAAACATCACGGGGTGGTGCGCATTGTATGGGTGTGTGTTACATTACATTCACTATTAGGAGTGAGAAAAACATCACGGGGTGGTGCGCATTGTATGGGTGTGTGTTACATTACATTCACTAGTAGGAGTGAGAAAAACATCACGGGGTGGTGCGCATTTTATGGGTGTGTGTTACATTACATTCACTAGTAGGAGTGAGAAAAACATCACGGGGTGGTGGGAATCGGTGGGTCTGAATTAGGATAGGCAGTGAGTTGCAATGTAGGATGGAGAAAAGCACCGCGGGGTTGTCAGCATGGGGAGGTCAGGGAACATGCAGTGGCAATGTAGGATAGGTTTCTGAAAAACATCGCTGGGTGGTGCGCATTGTATGGGTGTGTGTTACATTACATTCACTAGTAGGAGTGAGAAAAACATCACGGTGTGGTGCGCATTGTATGGGTGTGTGTTACATTACATTCACTAGTAGGAGTGAGAAAAACATCACGTTGTGGTGCGCCTTGTATGGGTGTGTGTTACATTACATTCACTAATAGGAGTGAGAAAAACATCACGGGGTGGTGTGAATCGGAGGGTCTGAATTAGGATAGGAAGTGAGTGGCAATGTAGGATGGAGAAAAGGACCGCGGGGTGGTCAGCATGGGGAGGTCAGGGAACATGCAGTGGCAATGTAGGATAGGTTTCTGAAAAACATCATGGGGTGGTGCGCATTGTATGGGTCTGTGTTACATTACATTCACTAGTAGGAGTAAGAAAAACATCTCGGGGTGGTGCGCATTGTATGGGTGTGTGTTACATTACATTCACTAGTAGGAGTGAGAAAAACATCACGGGGTGGTGCGCATTGTATGGGTGTGTGTTACATTACATTCACTAGTAGGAGTGAGAAAAACATCACGGGGTGGTGCGCATTGTATGGGTGTGTGTTACATGACATTCACTAGTAGGAGTGAGAAAAACATCACGGGGTGGTGCGCATTGTATGGGTGTGTGTTACATTACATTCACTAGTAGGAGTGATAAAAACATCACGGGTTGGTGCGCATTGTATGGGTGTGTGTTACATTACATTCATTAGTAGGAGTGAGAAAACCATCACGGGGTGGTGCGTATTGTATGGGTGTGTGTTACATTACATTGACTAGTAGGAGTGAGAAAAACATCACGGGGTGGTGCGCATTGTATGGGTGTGTGTTACATTACATTCACTAATAGGAGTGAGAAAAACATCACGGGGTGGTGTGAATCGGAGGGTCTGAATTAGGATAGGCAGTGAGTGGCAATGTAGGATGGAGAAAAGCACCGCGGGGTGGTCAGCATGGGGAGGTCAGGGAACATGCAGTGGCAATGTAGGATAGGTTTCTGAAAAACATCACGGGGTGGTGTGCATTGTATGGGTGTGTGTTACATTACATTCACTAGTAGGAGTGAGAAAAAACATCACGGGGTGGTGCGCACTGTATGGGTGTGTGTTACATTACATTCCCTAGTAGGAGTAAGAAAAACATCTCGGGGTGGTGCCATTGTATGGGTGTGTGTTACATTACATTCACAAGTAGGAGTGAGAAAAACATCACGGGGTGGTACGCATTGTATGGGTGTGTTACATTACATTCACTAGTAGGAGTGAGAAAAACATCACGGGGTGGTGCGCATTGTATGGGTGTGTGTTACATTACATTCACTAGTAGGAGTGAGAAAAACATCACGGGGTGGTGTTCATTGTATGGGTGTGTGTCACATTACATTCACTAGTAGGAGTGAGAAAAACATCACGGGGTGGTGTGAATCGGAGTGTCTGAATTAGGATAGGCAGTGAGTGGCAATGTAGGATGGAGTAAAGCACCTCGGGGTTGTCAGCATGGGGAGGTCAGGGAACATGAAGTGGCAATGTAGGATAGGTTTCTGAAAAACATCACGGGGTGGTGCGCATTGTATGGGTGTGTGTTACATTACATTCACTAGTAGGAGTGAGAAAAACATAACGGGGTGGTGCGCATTGTATGGGTGTGTGTTACATTACATTCACTAGTAGGAGTGAGAAAAACATCACGGGGTGTTGCGCATTGTATGGGTGTGTGTTGCATTACATTCACTAGTAGGAGTGAGAAAACATCACGGGGTGGTGCGCATTGTATGCGTGTGTGTTACATTACATTCACTAGTAGGAGTGATAAAAACATCACGGGGTGGTGGGAATCGGAGGGTCTGAATTAGGATAGGCAGTGAGTGGCAATGTAGGATGGAGAAAAGCACCGCGAGGTGGTCAGCCTGGGGAGGTCAGGGAACATGCAGTGGCAATGTAGGATAGGTTTCGGAAAAACATCACGGGGTGGTGCGCATTGTATGGGTGTGTGTTACATTACATTCACTAGTAGGAGTGAGAAAAACATCACGGGGTGGTGCGCATTGTATTGGTGTGTGTTACATTACATTCACTAGTAGGAGTGAGAAAAATATCTCGGGGTGGTGCGCATTGTATGGGTGTGTGTTACATTACATTCACTAGTAGGAGTGAGAAAAACATCACGGGGTGGTGCGCATTGTATGGGTGTGTGTTACATTACATTCACTATTAGGAGTGAGAAAAACATCACGGGGTGGTGCGCATTGTATGGGTGTGTGTTACATTACATTCACTAGTAGGAGTGAGAAAAACATCACGGGGTGGTGGGAATCGGAGGGTCTGAATTAGGATAGGCAGTGAGTTGCAATGTAGGATGGAGAAAAGCACCGCGGGGTTGTCAGCATGGGGAGGTCAGGGAACATGCAGTGGCAATGTAGGATAGGTTTCTGAAAAACATCGCTGGGTGGTGCGCATTGTATGGGTGTGTGTTACATTACATTCACTAGTAGGAGTGAGAAAAACATCACGGTGTGGTGCGCATTGTATGGGTGTGTGTTACATTACATTCACTAGTAGGAGTGAGAAAAACATCACGTTGTGGTGCGCATTGTATGGGTGTGTGTTACATTACATTCACTAATAGGAGTGAGAAAAACATCACGGGGTGGTGTGAATCGGAGGGTCTGAATTAGGATAGGCAGTGAGTGGCAATGTAGGATGGAGAAAAGCACCGCGGGGTGGTCAGCATGGGGAGGTCAGGGAACATGCAGTGGCAATGTAGGATAGGTTTCTGAAAAACATCACGGGATTGGTGCGCATTGTATGGGTGTGTGTTACATTACATTCACTAGTAGGAGTGAGAAAAAACATCATGGGGTGGTGCGCATTGTATGGGTGTGTGTTACATTACATTCACTAGTAGGAGTAAGAAAAACATCTCGGAGTGGTGCGCATTGTATGGGTGTGTGTTACATTACATACACTAGTAGGAGTGAGAAAAACATCACGGGGTGGTGCGCATTGTATGGGTGTGTGTTACATTACATTCACTAGTAGGAGTGAGAAAAACATCAAGGGGTGGTGCGCATTGTATGGGTGTGTGTTACATGACATTCACTAGTAGGAGTGAGAAAAACATCACAGGGTGGTGCGCATTGTATGGGTGTGTGTTACATTACATTCACTAGTAGGAGTGAGAAAAACATCACGGGTTGGTGCGCATTGTATGGGTGTGTGTTACATTACATTCATTAGTAGGAGTGAGAAAAACATCACGGGGTGGTGCGTACTGTATGGGAGTGTGTTACATTACATTGACTAGTAGGAGTGAGAAAAACATCACGGGGTGGTGCGCATTGTATGGGTGTGTGTTACATTACATTCACTAGTAGGAGTGAGAAAAACATCACGGGGTGGTGTGAATCGGAGGGTCTGAATTAGGATAGGCCGTGAGTGGCAATGTAGGATGGAGAAAAGCACCGCGAGGTGGTCAGCCTGGGGAGGTAAGGGAACATGCAGTGGCAATGTAGGATAGGTTTCGGAAAAACATCACGGGGTGGTGCGCATTGTATGGGTGTGTGTTACATTACATTCACTAGTAGGAGTGAGAAAAACATCACGGGGTGGTGCGCATTTTATTGGTGTGTGTTACATTACATTCACTAGTAGGAGTGAGAAAAACATCACGGGGTGTTGCGCATTGTATGGGTGTGTGTTACATTACATTCACTAGTAGGAGTGAGAAAAACATCACGGGGTGGTGCGCATTGTATGGGTGTGTGTTACATTACATTCACTAGTGGGAGTGAGAAAAACATCACGGGGTTGTGTGCATTGTATGGGTGTGTGTTACATTACATTCACTAGTAGGAGTGAGAAAAATATCACGGGGTGGTGCGCATTGTATGGGTGTGTGTTAAATTACATTCACTAGTAGGAGTGAGAAAAACATCACGGGGTGGTGCGCATTGTATGGGTGTGTGTTACATTACATTCACTATTAGGAGTGAGAAAAACATCACGGGGTGGTGCGCATTGTATGGGTGTGTGTTACATTACATTCACTAGTAGGAGTGAGAAAAACATCACGGGGTGGTGCGCATTGTATGGGTGTGTGTTACATTACATTCACTAGTAGGAGTGAGAAAAACATCACGGGGTGGTGGGAATCGGTGGGTCTGAATTAGGATAGGCAGTGAGTTGCAATGTAGGATGGAGAAAAGCACCGCGGGGTTGTCAGCATGGGGAGGTCAGGGAACATGCAGTGGCAATGTAGGATAGGTTTCTGAAAAACATCGCTGGGTGGTGCGCATTGTATGGGTGTGTGTTACATTACATTCACTAGTAGGAGTGAGAAAAACATCACGGTGTGGTGCGCATTGTATGGGTGTGTGTTACATTACATTCACTAGTAGGAGTGAGAAAAACATCACGTTGTGGTGCGCCTTGTATGGGTGTGTGTTACATTACATTCACTAATAGGAGTGAGAAAAACATCACGGGGTGGTGTGAATCGGAGGGTCTGAATTAGGATAGGCAGTGAGTGGCAATGTAGGATGGAGAAAAGCACCGCGGGGTGGTCAGCATGGGGAGGTCAGGGAACATGCAGTGGCAATGTAGGATAGGTTTCTGAAAAACATCACGGGGTGGTGCGCATTGTATGGGTGTGTGTTACATTACATTCACTAGTAGGAGTGAGAAAAAACATCATGGGGTGGTGCGCATTGTATGGGTGTGTGTTACATTACATTCACTAGTAGGAGTAAGAAAAACATCTCGGGGTGGTGCGCATTGTATGGGTGTGTGTTACATTACATTCACTAGTAGGAGTGAGAAAAACATCACGGGGTGGTGCGCATTGTATGGGTGTGTGTTACATTACATTCACTAGTAGGAGTGAGAAAAACATCACGGGGTGGTGCGCATTGTATGGGTGTGTGTTACATGACATTCACTAGTAGGAGTGAGAAAAACATCACGGAGTGGTGCGCATTGTATGGGTGTGTGTTACATTACATTCACTAGTAGGAGTGAGAAAAACATCACGGGTTGGGGCGCATTGTATGGGTGTGTGTTACATTACATTCATTAGTAGGAGTGAGAAAACCATCACGGGGTGGTGCGGATTGTATGGGTGTGTGTTACATTACATTGACTAGTAGGAGTGAGAAAAACATCACGGGGTGGTGCGCATTGTATGGGTGTGTGTTACATTACATTCACTAATAGGAGTGAGAAAAACATCACGGGGTGGTGTGAATCGGAGGGTCTGAATTAGGATAGGCAGTGAGTGGCAATGTAGGATGGAGAAAAGCACCGCGGGGTGGTCAGCATGGGGAGGTCAGGGAACATGCAGTGGCAATGTAGGATAGGTTTCTGAAAAACATCACGGGGTGGTGTGCATTGTATGGGTGTGTGTTACATTACATTCACTAGTAGGAGTGAGAAAAAACATCACGGGGTGGTGCGCACTGTATGGGTGTGTGTTACATTACATTCCCTAGTAGGAGTAAGAAAAACATCTCGGGGTGGTGCGCATTGTATGGGTGTGTGTTACATTACATTCACAAGTAGGAGTGAGAAAAACATCACGGGGTGGTACGCATTGTATGGGTGTGTTACATTACATTCACTAGTAGGAGTGAGAAAAACATCACGGGGTGGTGCGCATTGTATGGGTGTGTGTTACATTACATTCACTAGTAGGAGTGAGAAAAACATCACGGGGTGGTGTTCATTGTATGGGTGTGTGTCACATTACATTCACTAGTAGGAGTGAGAAAAACATCACGGGGTGGTGTGAATCGGAGTGTCTGAATTAGGATAGGCAGTGAGTGGCAATGTAGGATGGAGTAAAGCACCTCGGGGTTGTCAGCATGGGGAGGTCAGGGAACATGAAGTGGCAATGTAGGATAGGTTTCTGAAAAACATCACGGGGTGGTGCGCATTGTATGGGTGTGTGTTACATTACATTCACTAGTAGGAGTGAGAAAAACATAACGGGGTGGTGCGCATTGTATGGGTGTGTGTTACATTACATTCACTAGTAGGAGTGAGAAAAACATCACGGGGTGTTGCGCATTGTATGGGTGTGTGTTGCATTACATTCACTAGTAGGAGTGAGAAAACATCACGGGGTGGTGCGCATTGTATGCGTGTGTGTTACATTACATTCACTAGTAGGAGTGATAAAAACATCACGGGGTGGTGGGAATCGGAGGGTCTGAATTAGGATAGGCAGTGAGTGGCAATGTAGGATGGAGAAAAGCACCGCGAGGTGGTCAGCCTGGGGAGGTCAGGGAACATGCAGTGGCAATGTAGGATAGGTTTCGGAAAAACATCACGGGGTGGTGCGCATTGTATGGGTGTGTGTTACATTACATTCACTAGTAGGAGTGAGAAAAACATCACGGGGTGGTGCGCATTGTATTGGTGTGTGTTACATTACATTCACTAGTAGGAGTGAGAAAAATATCTCGGGGTGGTGCGCATTGTATGGGTGTGTGTTACATTACATTCACTAGTAGGAGTGAGAAAAACATCACGGGGTGGTGCGCATTGTATGGGTGTGTGTTACATTACATTCACTATTAGGAGTGAGAAAAACATCACGGGGTGGTGCGCATTGTATGGGTGTGTGTTACATTACATTCACTAGTAGGAGTGAGAAAAACATCACGGGGTGGTGGGAATCGGAGGGTCTGAATTAGGATAGGCAGTGAGTTGCAATGTAGGATGGAGAAAAGCACCGCGGGGTTGTCAGCATGGGGAGGTCAGGGAACATGCAGTGGCAATGTAGGATAGGTTTCTGAAAAACATCGCTGGGTGGTGCGCATTGTATGGGTGTGTGTTACATTACATTCACTAGTAGGAGTGAGAAAAACATCACGGTGTGGTGCGCATTGTATGGGTGTGTGTTACATTACATTCACTAGTAGGAGTGAGAAAAACATCACGTTGTGGTGCGCATTGTATGGGTGTGTGTTACATTACATTCACTAATAGGAGTGAGAAAAACATCACGGGGTGGTGTGAATCGGAGGGTCTGAATTAGGATAGGCAGTGAGTGGCAATGTAGGATGGAGAAAAGCACCGCGGGGTGGTCAGCATGGGGAGGTCAGGGAACATGCAGTGGCAATGTAGGATAGGTTTCTGAAAAACATCACGGGATTGGTGCGCATTGTATGGGTGTGTGTTACATTACATTCACTAGTAGGAGTGAGAAAAAACATCATGGGGTGGTGCGCATTGTATGGGTGTGTGTTACATTACATTCACTAGTAGGAGTAAGAAAAACATCTCGGAGTGGTGCGCATTGTATGGGTGTGTGTTACATTACATACACTAGTAGGAGTGAGAAAAACATCACGGGGTGGTGCGCATTGTATGGGTGTGTGTTACATTACATTCACTAGTAGGAGTGAGAAAAACATCACGGGTTGGGGCGCATTGTATGGGTGTGTGTTACATTACATTCATTAGTAGGAGTGAGAAAACCATCACGGGGTGGTGCGGATTGTATGGGTGTGTGTTACATTACATTGACTAGTAGGAGTGAGAAAAACATCACGGGGTGGTGCGCATTGTATGGGTGTGTGTTACATTACATTCACTAGTAGGAGTGAGAAAAACATCACGGGGTGGTGCGCATTGTATGGGTGTGTGTTACATTACATTCACTAGTAGGAGTGAGAAAAACATCACGGGGTGGTGTGAATCAGAGGGTATGAATTAAGATAGGCAGTGAGTGGCAATGTAGGATGGAGAAAAGCACCGTGGGGTGGTCATCATGGGGAGGTCAGGGAACATGCAATGGCAATGTAGGATAGGTTTCTGAAAAACATCGCGGGGTGGTGCGCATTGGATGGGTGTGTGTTACACTAAATTCACTAGTAGGAGTGAGAAAAACATCACGGGGTGGTGCGCATTGTATGGGTGTGTGTTACATTACATTCACTAGTAGGAGTGAGAAAAACATCACGGGGTGGTGCGCATTGTATGGGTGTGTGTTACATTACATTCACTAGTAGGAGTGAGAAAAACATCACGGGGTGGTGTGAATCGGAATGTCTGAATTAGGATAGGCAGTGAGTGGCAATGTAGGATGGAGAAAAGCACCTCGGGGTGGTCAGCATGGGGAGGTCAGGGAACATGCAGTGGCAATGTAAGATAGGTTTCTGAAAAACATGACGGGGTGGTGCGCATTGTATGGGTGTGTGTTACATTACATTCACTAGTAGGAGTGAGAAAAACATCACGGGGTGGTGCGCATTGTATGGGTGTGTGTTACATGACATTCACTAGTAGGAGTGAGAAAAACATCACAGGGTGGTGCGCATTGTATGGGTGTGTGTTACATTACATTCACTAGTAGGAGTGAGAAAAACATCACGGGTTGGTGCGCATTGTATGGGTGTGTGTTACATTACATTCATTAGTAGGAGTGAGAAAAACATCACGGGGTGGTGTGTATTGTATGGGTGTGTGTTACATTACATTGACTAGTAGGAGTGAGAAAAACATCACGGGGTGGTGCGCATTGTATGGGTGTGTGTTACATTACATTCACTAGTAGGAGTGAGAAAAACATCACGGGGTGGTGTGAATCGAAGGGTCTGAATTAGGATAGGCCGTGAGTGGCAATGTAGGATGGAGAAAAGCACCGCGAGGTGGTCAGCCTGGGGAGGTAAGGGAACATGCAGTGGCAATGTAGGATAGGTTTCGGAAAAACATCACGGGGTGGTGCGCATTGTATGGGTGTGTGTTACATTACATTCACTAGTAGGAGTGAGAAAAACATCACGGGGTGGTGCGCATTGTATTGGTGTGTGTTACATTACATTCACTAGTAGGAGTGAGAAAAACATCACGGGGTGGTGCGCATTTTATGGGTGTGTGTTACATTACATTCACTAGTAGGAGTGAGAAAAACATCACGGGGTGGTGGGAATCGGTGGGTCTGAATTAGGATAGGCAGTGAGTTGCAATGTAGGATGGAGAAAAGCACCGCGGGGTTGTCAGCATGGGGAGGTCAGGGAACATGCAGTGGCAATGTAGGATAGGTTTCTGAAAAACATCGCTGGGTGGTGCGCATTGTATGGGTGTGTGTTACATTACATTCACTAGTAGGAGTGAGAAAAACATCACGGTGTGGTGCGCATTGTATGGGTGTGTGTTACATTACATTCACTAGTAGGAGTGAGAAAAACATCACGTTGTGGTGCGCCTTGTATGGGTGTGTGTTACATTACATTCACTAATAGGAGTGAGAAAAACATCACGGGGTGGTGTGAATCGGAGGGTCTGAATTAGGATAGGAAGTGAGTGGCAATGTAGGATGGAGAAAAGCACCGCGGGGTGGTCAGCATGGGGAGGTCAGGGAACATGCAGTGGCAATGTAGGATAGGTTTCTGAAAAACATCACGGGGTGGTGCGCATTGTATGGGTGTGTGTTACATTACATTCACTAGTAGGAGTGAGAAAAAACATCATGGGGTGGTGCGCATTGTATGGGTGTGTGTTACATTACATTCACTAGTAGGAGTAAGAAAAACATCTCGGGGTGGTGCGAATTGTATGGGTGTGTGTTACATTACATTCACTAGTAGGAGTGAGAAAAACATCACGGGGTGGTGCGCATTGTATGGGTGTGTGTTACATTACATTCACTAGTAGGAGTGAGAAAAACATCACGGGGTGGTGCGCATTGTATGGGTGTGTGTTACATTACATTCACTAGTAGGAGTGAGAAAAACATCACGGGGTGGTGGGAATCGGTGGGTCTGAATTAGGATAGGCAGTGAGTTGCAATGTAGGATGGAGAAAAGCACCGCGGGGTTGTCAGCATGGGGAGGTCAGGGAACATGCAGTGGCAATGTAGGAAAGGTTTCTGAAAAACATCGCTGGGTGGTGCGCATTGTATGGGTGTGTGTTACATTACATTCACTAGTAGGAGTGAGAAAAACATCACGGTGTGGTGCGCATTGTATGGGTGTGTGTTACATTACATTCACTAGTAGGAGTGAGAAAAACATCACGTTGTGGTGCGCCTTGTATGGGTGTGTGTTACATTACATTCACTAATAGGAGTGAGAAAAACATCACGGGGTGGTGTGAATCGGAGGGTCTGAATTAGGATAGGCAGTGAGTGGCAATGTAGGATGGAGAAAAGCACCGCGGGGTGGTCAGCATGGGGAGGTCAGGGAACATGCAGTGGCAATGTAGGATAGGTTTCTGAAAAACATCACGGGGTGGTGCGCATTGTATGGGTGTGTGTTACATTACATTCACTAGTAGGAGTGAGAAAAAACATCATGGGGTGGTGCGCATTGTATGGGTGTGTGTTACATTACATTCACTAGTATGAGTAAGAAAAACATCTCGGGGTGGTGCGCATTGTATGGGTGTGTGTTACATTACATTCACTAGTAGGAGTGAGAAAAACATCACGGGGTGGTGCGCATTGTATGGGTGTGTGTTACATTACATTCACTAGTAGGAGTGAGAAAAACATCACGGGGTGGTGCGCATTGTATGGGTGTGTGTTACATGACATTCACTAGTAGGAGTGAGAAAAACATCAAGGGGTGGTGCGCATTGTATGGGTGTGTGTTACATTACATTCACTAGTAGGAGTGATAAAAACATCACGGGTTGGTGCGCATTGTATGGGTGTGTGTTACATTACATTCATTAGTAGGAGTGAGAAAACCATCACGGGGTGGTGCGTATTGTATGGGTGTGTGTTACATTACATTGACTAGTAGGAGTGAGAAAAACATCACGGGGTGGTGCGCATTGTATGGGTGTGTGTTACATTACATTCACTAATAGGAGTGAGAAAAACATCACGGGGTGGTGTGAATCGGAGGGTCTGAATTAGGATAGGCAGTGAGTGGCAATGTAGGATGGAGAAAAGCACCGCGGGGTGGTCAGCATGGGGAGGTCAGGGAACATGCAGTGGCAATGTAGGATAGGTTTCTGAAAAACATCACGGGGTGGTGCGCATCGTATGGGTGTGTGTTACATTACATTCACTAGTAGGAGTGAGAAAAAACATCACGGGGTGGTGCGCATTGTATGGGTGTGTGTTACATTACATTCACTAGTAGGAGTAAGAAAAACATCTCGGGGTGGTGCGCATTGTATGGGTGTGTGTTACATTACATTCACTAGTAGGAGTGAGAAAAACATCACGGGGTGGTGCGCATTGTATGGGTGTGTGTTACATTACATTCACTAGTAGGAGTGAGAAAAACATCACGGGGTGGTGCGCATTGTATGGGTGTGTGTTACATGACATTCACTAGTAGGAGTGAGAAAAACATCACAGGGTGGTGCGCATTGTATGGGTGTGTGTTACATTACATTCACTAGTAGGAGTGAGAAAAACATCACGGGTTGGTGCGCATTGTATGGGTGTGTGTTACATTACATTCATTAGTAGGAGTGAGAAAATCATCACGGGGTGGTGCGTATTGTATGGGTGTGTGTTACATTACATTGACTAGTAGGAGTGAGAAAAACATCACGGGGTGGTGCGCATTGTATGGGTGTGTGTTACATTACATTCACTAGTAGGAGTGAGAAAAACATCACGGGGTGGTGCGCATTGTATGGGTGTGTGTTACATTACATTCACTAGTAGGAGTGAGAAAAACATCCCGGGGTGGTGTGAATCAGAGGGTCTGAATTAAGACAGGCAGTGAGTGGCAATGTAGGATGGAGAAAAGCACCGTGGGGTGGTCAGCATGGGGAGGTCAGGGAACATGCAGTGGCAATGTAGGATAGGTTTCTGAAAACCATCGCGGGGTGGTGCGCATTGTATGGGTGTGTGTTACATTACATTCAATAGTAGGAGTGAGAAAAACATCACGGGGTGGTGCGCATTGTATGGGAGTGTGTTACATTACATTCACTAGTAGGAGTGAGAAAAACATCACGGGGTGTTGCGCATTGTATGGGTGTGTGTTACATTACATTCACTAGTAGGAGTGAGAAAAACATCACGGGGTGGTACGCATTGTATGGGTGTGTGTTACATTACATTCACTAGTAGGAGTGAGAAAAACATCACGGGGTGGTGCGCATTGTATGGGTGTGTGTTACATTACATTCACTAGTAGGAGTGAGAAAAACATCACGGGGTGGTGTTCATTGTATGGGTGTGTGTCACATTACATTCACTAGTAGGAGTGAGAAAAACATCACGGGGTGGTGTGAATCGGAGTGTCTGAATTAGGATAGGCAGTGAGTGGCAATGTAGGATGGAGAAAAGCACCTCGGGGTTGTCAGCATGGGGAGGTCAGGGAACATGCAGTGGCAATGTAGGATAGGTTTCTGAAAAACATCACGGGGTGGTGCGCATTGTATGGGTGTGTGTTACATTACATTCACTAGTAGGAGTGAGAAAAACAACGGGGTGGTGCGCATTGTATGGGTGTGTGTTACATTACATTCACTAGTAGGAGTGAGAAAAACATCACGGGGTGGTGCGCATTGTATGGGTGTGTGTTGCATTACATTCACTAGTAGGAGTGAGAAAACATCACGGGGTGCTGCGCATTGTATGGGTGTGTGTTACATTACATTCACTAGTAGGAGTGATAAAAACATCACGGGGTGGTGGGAATCGGAGGGTCTGAATTAGGATAGGCAGTGAGTGGCAATGTAGGATGGAGAAAAGCACCGCGAGGTGTTCAGCCTGGGGAGGTCAGGGAACATGCAGTGGCAATGTAGGATAGGTTTCTGAAAAACATCACGGGGTGGTGCGCATTGTATGGGTGTGTGTTACATTACATTCACTAGTAGGAGTGAGAAAAACATCACGGGGTGGTGCACATTGTATTGGTGTGTGTTACATTACATTCACTAGTAGGAGTGAGAAAAATATCTCGGGGTGGTGCGCATTGTATGGGTGTGTGTTACATTACATTCACTAGTAGGAGTGAGAAAAACATCACGGGGTGGTGCGCATTGTATGGGTGTGTGTTACATTACATTCACTATTAGGAGTGAGAAAAACATCACGGGGTGGTGCGCATTGTATGGGTGTGTGTTACATTACATTCACTAGTAGGAGTGAGAAAAACATCACGGGGTGGTGCGCATTGTATGGGTGTGTGTTACATTACATTCACTAGTAGGAGTGAGAAAAACATCACGTTGTGGTGCGCATTGTATGGGTGTGTGTTACATTACATTCACTAATAGGAGTGAGAAAAACATCACGGGGTGGTGTGAATCGGAGGGTCTGAATTAGGATAGGCAGTGAGTGGCAATGTAGGATGGAGAAAAGCACCGCGGGGTTGTCAGCATGGGGAGGTCAGGGAACATGCAGTGGCAATGTAGGATAGGTTTCTGAAAAACATCGCTGGGTGGTGCGCATTGTATGGGTGTGTGTTACATTACATTCACTAGTAGGAGTGAGAAAAACATCACGGTGTAGTGCGCATTGTATGGGTGTGTGTTACATTACATTCACTAGTAGGAGTGAGAAAAACATCACGTTGTGGTGCGCATTGTATGGGTGTGTGTTACATTACATTCACTAATAGGAGTGAGAAAAACATCACGGGGTGGTGTGAATCGGAGGGTCTGAATTAGGATAGGCAGTGAGTGGCAATGTAGGATGGAGAAAAGCACCGCGGGGTGGTCAGCATGGGGAGGTCAGGGAACATGCAGTGGCACTGTAGGATAGGTTTCTGAAAAACATCACGGGGTGGTGCGCATTGTATGGGTGTGTGTTACATTACATTCACTAGTAGGAGTGAGAAAAAACATCATGGGGTGGTGCGCATTGTATGGGTGTGTGTTACATTACATTCACTAGTAGGAGTAACAAAAACATCTCGGGGTGGTGCGCATTGTATGGGTGTGTGTTACATTACATACACTAGTAGGAGTGAGAAAAACATCACGGGGTGGTGCGCATTGTATGGGTGTGTGTTACATTACATTCACTAGTAGGAGTGAGAAAAACATCAAGGGGTGGTGCGCATTGTATGGGTGTGTGTTACATGACATTCACTAGTAGGAGTGAGAAAAACATCACAGGGTGGTGCGCATTGTATGGGTGTGTGTTACATTACATTCACTAGTAGGAGTGAGAAAAACATCACGGGTTGGTGCGCATTGTATGGGTGTGTGTTACATTACATTCATTAGTAGGAGTGAGAAAAACATCACGGGGTGGTGCGTACTGTATGGGAGTGTGTTACATTACATTGACTAGTAGGAGTGAGAAAAACATCACGGGGTGGTGCGCATTGTATGGGTGTGTGTTACATTACATTCACTAGTAGGAGTGAGAAAAATATCACGGGGTGGTGTGAATCGAAGGGTGTGAATTAGGATAGGCCGTGAGTGGCAATGTAGGATGGAGAAAAGCACCGCGAGGTGGTCAGCCTGGGGAGGTAAGGGAACATGCAGTGGCAATGTAGGATAGGTTTCGGAAAAACATCACGGGGTGGTGCGCATTGTATGGGTGTGTGTTACATTACATTCACTAGTAGGAGTGAGAAAAACATCACGGGGTGGTGCTCATTGTATGGGTGTGTGTTACATTACATTCACTAGTAGGAGTGAGAAAAACATCACGGGGTTGTGCGCATTGTATGGGTGTGTGTTACATTACATTCACTAGTAGGAGTGAGAAAAATATCACGGGGTGGTGCGCATTGTATGGGTGTGTGTTAAATTACATTCACTAGTAGGAGTGAGAAAAACATCACGGGGTGGTGCGCATTGTATGGGTGTGTGTTACATTACATTCACTATTAGGAGTGAGAAAAACATCACGGGGTGGTGCGCATTGTATGGGTGTGTGTTACATTACATTCACTAGTAGGAGTGAGAAAAACATCACGGGGTGGTGCGCATTGTATGGGTGTGTGTTACATTACATTCACTAGTAGGAGTGAGAAAAACATCACGGGGTGGTGCGCATTGTATGGGTGTGTGTTACATTACATTCACTAGTAGGAGTGAGAAAAACATCAAGGGGTGGTGCGCATTGTATGGGTGTGTGTTACATGACATTCACTAGTAGGAGTGAGAAAAACATCACAGGGTGGTGCGCATTGTATGGGTGTGTGTTACATTACATTCACTAGTAGGAGTGAGAAAAACATCACGGGTTGGTGCGCATTGTATGGGTGTGTGTTACATTACATTCATTAGTAGGAGTGAGAAAAACATCACGGGGTGGTGCGTACTGTATGGGAGTGTGTTACATTACATTGACTAGTAGGAGTGAGAAAAACATCACGGTGTGGTGCGCATTGTATGGGTGTGTGTTACATTACATTCACTAGGAGGAGTGAGAAAAATATCACGGGGTGGTGTGAATCGGAGGGTGTGAATTAGGATAGGCCGTGAGTGGCAATGTAGGATGGAGAAAAGCACCGCGAGGTGGTCAGCCTGGGGAGGTAAGGGAACATGCAGTGGCAATGTAGGATAGGTTTCGGAAAAACATCACGGGGTGGTGCGCATTGTATGGGTGTGTGTTACATTACATTCACTAGTAGGAGTGAGAAAAACATCACGGGGTGGTGCTCATTGTATGGGTGTGTGTTACATTACATTCACTAGTAGGAGTGAGAAAAACATCACGGGGTTGTGCGCATTGTATGGGTGTGTGTTACATTACATTCACTAGTAGGAGTGAGAAAAATATCACGGGGTGGTGCGCATTGTATGGGTGTGTGTTAAATTACATTCACTAGTAGGAGTGAGAAAAACATCACGGGGTGGTGCGCATTGTATGGGTGTGTGTTACATTACATTCACTAGTAGGAGTGAGAAAAACATCACGGGGTGGTGCGCATTGTATGGGTGTGTGTTACATTACATTCACTAGTAGGAGTGAGAAAAACATCACGGGGTGGTGCGCATTGTATGGGTGTGTGTTACATTACATTCACTAGTAGGAGTGAGAAAAACATCACGGGGTGGTGGGAATCGGTGGGTCTGAATTAGGATAGGCAGTGAGTTGCAATATAGGATGGAGAAAAGCACCGCGGGGTTGTCAGCATGGGGAGGTCAGGGAACATGCAGTGGCAATGTAGGATAGGTTTCTGAAAAACATCGCTGGGTGGTGCGCATTGTATGGGTGTGTGTTACATTACATTCACTAGTAGGAGTGAGAAAAACATCACGGTGTGGTGCGCATTGTATGGGTGTGTGTTACATTACATTCACTAGTAGGAGTGAGAAAAACATCACGGGGTGGTGCGCATTGTATGGGTGTGTGTTACATTACATTCACTAGTAGGAGTGAGAAAAACATCACGGGGTTGTGCGCATTGTATGGGTGTGTGTTACATTACATTCAATAGTAGGAGTGAGAAAAATATCACGGGGTGGTGTGCATTGTATGGGTGTGTGTTAAATTACATTCACTAGTAGGAGTGAGAAAAACATCACGGGGTGGTGCGCATTGTATGGGTGTGTGTTACATTACATTCACTATTAGGAGTGAGAAAAACATCACGGGGTGGTGCGCATTGTATGGGTGTGTGTTACATTACATTCACTAGTAGGAGTGAGAAAAACATCACGGTGTGGTGCGCATTGTATGGGTGTGTGTTACATTACATTCACTAGTAGGAGTGAGAAAAACATCACGGGGTGGTGGGAATCGGTGGGTCTGAATTAGGATAGGCAGTGAGTGGCAATGTAGGATGGAGAAAAGCACCGCGAGGTGTTCAGCCTGGGGAGGTCAGGGAACATGCAGTGGCAATGTAGGATAGGTTTCTGAAAAACATCACGGGGTGGTGCGCATTGTATGGGTGTGTGTTACATTACATTCACTAGTAGGAGTGAGAAAAACATCACGGGGTGGTGCACATTGTATTGGTGTGTGTTACATTACATTCACTAGTAGGAGTGAGAAAAATATCTCGGGGTGGTGCGCATTGTATGGGTGTGTGTTACATTACATTCACTAGTAGGAGTGAGAAAAACATCACGGGGTGGTGCGCATTGTATGGGTGTGTGTTACATTACATTCACTATTAGGAGTGAGAAAAACATCACGGGGTGGTGCGCATTGTATGGGTGTGTGTTACATTACATTCACTAGTAGGAGTGAGAAAAACATCACGGGGTGGTGCGCATTGTATGGGTGTGTGTTACATTACATTCACTAGTAGGAGTGAGAAAAACATCACGGGGTGGTGGGAATCGGAGGGTCTGAATTAGGATAGGCAGTGAGTTGCAATGTAGGATGGAGAAAAGCACCGCGGGGTTGTCAGCATGGGGAGGTCAGGGAACATGCAGTGGCAATGTAGGATAGGTTTCTGAAAAACATCGCTGGGTGGTGCGCATTGTATGGGTGTGTGTTACATTACATTCACTAGTAGGAGTGAGAAAAACATCACGGTGTAGTGCGCATTGTATGGGTGTGTGTTACATTACATTCACTAGTAGGAGTGAGAAAAACATCACGTTGTGGTGCGCATTGTATGGGTGTGTGTTACATTACATTCACTAATAGGAGTGAGAAAAACATCACGGGGTGGTGTGAATCGGAGGGTCTGAATTAGGATAGGCAGTGAGTGGCAATGTAGGATGGAGAAAAGCACCGCGGGGTGGTCAGCATGGGGAGGTCAGGGAACATGCAGTGGCACTGTAGGATAGGTTTCTGAAAAACATCACGGGGTGGTGTGCATTGTATGGGTGTGTGTTACATTACATTCACTAGTAGGAGTGAGAAAAAACATCATGGGGTGGTGCGCATTGTATGGGTGTGTGTTACATTACATTCACTAGTAGGAGTAACAAAAACATCTCGGGGTGGTGCGCATTGTATGGGTGTGTGTTACATTACATACACTAGTAGGAGTGAGAAAAACATCACGGGGTGGTGCGCATTGTATGGGTGTGTGTTACATTACATTCACTAGTAGGAGTGAGAAAAACATCAAGGGGTGGTGCGCATTGTATGGGTGTGTGTTACATGACATTCACTAGTAGGAGTGAGAAAAACATCACAGGGTGGTGCGCATTGTATGGGTGTGTGTTACATTACATTCACTAGTAGGAGTGAGAAAAACATCACGGGTTGGTGCGCATTGTATGGGTGTGTGTTACATTACATTCATTAGTAGGAGTGAGAAAAACATCACGGGGTGGTGCGTACTGTATGGGAGTGTGTTACATTACATTGACTAGTAGGAGTGAGAAAAACATCACGGGGTGGTGCGCATTGTATGGGTGTGTGTTACATTACATTCACTAGTAGGAGTGAGAAAAATATCACGGGGTGGTGTGAATCGGAGGGTGTGAATTAGGATAGGCCGTGAGTGGCAATGTAGGATGGAGAAAAGCACCGCGAGGTGGTCAGCCTGGGGAGGTAAGGGAACATGCAGTGGCAATGTAGGATAGGTTTCGGAAAAACATCACGGGGTGGTGCGCATTGTATGGGTGTGTGTTACATTACATTCACTAGTAGGAGTGAGAAAAACATCACGGGGTGGTGCTCATTGTATGGGTGTGTGTTACATTACATTCACTAGTAGGAGTGAGAAAAACATCACGGGGTTGTGCGCATTGTATGGGTGTGTGTTACATTACATTCACTAGTAGGAGTGAGAAAAATATCACGGGGTGGTGCGCATTGTATGGGTGTGTGTTAAATTACATTCACTAGTAGGAGTGAGAAAAACATCACGGGGTGGTGCGCATTGTATGGGTGTGTGTTACATTACATTCACTATTAGGAGTGAGAAAAACATCACGGGGTGGTGCGCATTGTATGGGTGTGTGTTACATTACATTCACTAGTAGGAGTGAGAAAAACATCACGGGGTGGTGCGCATTGTATGGGTGTGTGTTACATTACATTCACTAGTAGGAGTGAGAAAAACATCACGGGGTGGTGCGCATTGTATGGGTGTGTGTTACATTACATTCACTAGTAGGAGTGAGAAAAACATCAAGGGGTGGTGCGCATTGTATGGGTGTGTGTTACATGACATTCACTAGTAGGAGTGAGAAAAACATCACAGGGTGGTGCGCATTGTATGGGTGTGTGTTACATTACATTCACTAGTAGGAGTGAGAAAAACATCACGGGTTGGTGCGCATTGTATGGGTGTGTGTTACATTACATTCATTAGTAGGAGTGAGAAAAACATCACGGGGTGGTGCGTACTGTATGGGAGTGTGTTACATTACATTGACTAGTAGGAGTGAGAAAAACATCACGGTGTGGTGCGCATTGTATGGGTGTGTGTTACATTACATTCACTAGGAGGAGTGAGAAAAATATCACGGGGTGGTGTGAATCGGAGGGTGTGAATTAGGATAGGCCGTGAGTGGCAATGTAGGATGGAGAAAAGCACCGCGAGGTGGTCAGCCTGGGGAGGTAAGGGAACATGCAGTGGCAATGTAGGATAGGTTTCGGAAAAACATCACGGGGTGGTGCGCATTGTATGGGTGTGTGTTACATTACATTCACTAGTAGGAGTGAGAAAAACATCACGGGGTGGTGCTCATTGTATGGGTGTGTGTTACATTACATTCACTAGTAGGAGTGAGAAAAACATCACGGGGTTGTGCGCATTGTATGGGTGTGTGTTACATTACATTCACTAGTAGGAGTGAGAAAAATATCACGGGGTGGTGCGCATTGTATGGGTGTGTGTTAAATTACATTCACTAGTAGGAGTGAGAAAAACATCACGGGGTGGTGCGCATTGTATGGGTGTGTGTTACATTACATTCACTAGTAGGAGTGAGAAAAACATCACGGGGTGGTGCGCATTGTATGGGTGTGTGTTACATTACATTCACTAGTAGGAGTGAGAAAAACATCACGGGGTGGTGCGCATTGTATGGGTGTGTGTTACATTACATTCACTAGTAGGAGTGAGAAAAACATCACGGGGTGGTGGGAATCGGTGGGTCTGAATTAGGATAGGCAGTGAGTTGCAATATAGGATGGAGAAAAGCACCGCGGGGTTGTCAGCATGGGGAGGTCAGGGAACATGCAGTGGCAATGTAGGATAGGTTTCTGAAAAACATCGCTGGGTGGTGCGCATTGTATGGGTGTGTGTTACATTACATTCACTAGTAGGAGTGAGAAAAACATCACGGTGTGGTGCGCATTGTATGGGTGTGTGTTACATTACATTCACTAGTAGGAGTGAGAAAAACATCACGGGGTGGTGCGCATTGTATGGGTGTGTGTTACATTACATTCACTAGTAGGAGTGAGAAAAACATCACGGGGTTGTGCGCATTGTATGGGTGTGTGTTACATTACATTCAATAGTAGGAGTGAGAAAAATATCACGGGGTGGTGTGCATTGTATGGGTGTGTGTTAAATTACATTCACTAGTAGGAGTGAGAAAAACATCACGGGGTGGTGCGCATTGTATGGGTGTGTGTTACATTACATTCACTATTAGGAGTGAGAAAAACATCACGGGGTGGTGCGCATTGTATGGGTGTGTGTTACATTACATTCACTAGTAGGAGTGAGAAAAACATCACGGTGTGGTGCGCATTGTATGGGTGTGTGTTACATTACATTCACTAGTAGGAGTGAGAAAAACATCACGGGGTGGTGGGAATCGGTGGGTCTGAATTAGGATAGGCAGTGAGTTGCAATGTAGGATGGAGAAAAGCACCGCGGGGTTGTCAGCATGGGGAGGTCAGGGAACATGCAGTGGCAATGTAGGATAGGTTTCTGAAAAACATCGCTGGGTGGTGCGCTTTGTATGGGTGTGTGTTACATTACATTCACTAGTAGGAGTGAGAAAAACATCACGGTGTGGTGCGCATTGTATGGGTGTGTGTTACATTACATTCACTAGTAGGAGTGAGAAAAACATCACGTTGTGGTGCGCCTTGTATGGGTGTGTGTTACATTACATTCACTAATAGGAGTGAGAAAAACATCACGGGGTGGTGTGAATCAGAGGGTCTGAATTAGGATAGGCAGTGAGTGTCAATGTAGGATGGAGAAAAGCACCGCGGGGTGGTCAGCATGGGGAGGTCAGGGAACATGCAGTGGCAATGTAGGATAGGTTTCTGAAAAACATCACGGGGTGGTGCGCATTGTATGGGTGTGTGTTACATTACATTCACTAGTAGGAGTGAGAAAAAACATCATGGGGTGGTGCGCATTGTATGGGTGTGTGTTACATTACACTCACTAGTAGGAGTAAGAAAAACATCTCGGGGTGGTGCGCATTGTATGAGTGTGTGTTACATTACATTCACTAGTAGGAGTGAGAAAAACATCACGGGGTGGTGCGCATTGTATGGGTGTGTGTTACATTACATTCACTAGTAGGAGTGAGAAAAACATCACGGGGTGGTGCGCATTGTATGGGTGTGTGTTACATGACATTCACTAGTAGGAGTGAGAAAAACATCACGGGGTGGTGCGCATTGTATGGGTGTGTGTTACATTACATTCACTAGTAGGAGTGCGAAAAACATCACGGGTTGGGGCGCATTGTATGGGTGTGTGTTACATTACATTCATTAGTAGGAGTGAGAAAACCATCACGGGGTGGTGCGTATTGTATGGGTGTGTGTTACATTACATTGACTAGTAGGAGTGAGAAAAACATCACGGGGTGGTGCGCATTGTATGGGTGTGTGTTACATTACACTCACTAGTAGGAGTGAGAAAAACATCACGGGGTGGTGCGCATTGTATGGGTGTGTGTTACAATACATTCACTAGTAGGAGTGAGAAAAACATCACGGGGTGGTGTGAATCAGAGGGTCTGAATTAAGATAGGCAGTGAGTGGCAATGTAGGATGGAGAAAAGCACCGTGGGGTGGTCAGCATGGGGAGGTCAGGGAACATGCAATGGCAATGTAGGATAGGTTTCTGAAAAACATCGCGGGGTGGTGCGCATTGGATGGGTGTGTGTTACACTAAATTCACTAGTAGGAGTGAGAAAAACATCACGGGGTGGTGCGCATTGTATGGGTGTGTGTTACATTACATTCACTAGTAGGAGTGAGAAAAACATCACGGGGTGGTGCGCATTGTATGGGTGTGTGTTACATTACATTCACTAGTAGGAGTGAGAAAAACATCACGGGGTGGTGTGAATCGGAGTGTCTGAATTAGGATAGGCAGTGAGTGGCAATGTAGGATGGAGAAAAGCACCTCGGGGTGGTCAGCATGGGGAGGTCAGGGAACATGCAGTGGCAATGTAGGATAGGTTTCTGAAAAACATCACGGGGTGGTGCGCATTGTATGGGTGTGTGTTACATTACATTCACTAGTAGGAGTGAGAAAAACATCACGGGGTGGTGCGCATTGTATGGGTGTGTGTTACATGACATTCACTAGTAGGAGTGAGAAAAACATCACGGGGTGGTGCGCATTGTATGGGTGTGTGTTACATTACATTCACTAGTAGGAGTGAGAAAAACATCACGGGGTGGTGCGCATTGTATGGGTGTGTGTTACATTACATTCACTAGTAGGAGTGAGAAAAACATCACGGGGTGGTGCGCATTGTATGGGTGTGTGTTACATTACATTCACTAGTAGGAGTGAGAAAAACATCACGTTGTGGTGCGCATTGTATGGGTGTGTGTTACATTACATTCACTAATAGGAGTGAGAAAAACATCACGGGGTGGTGTGAATCGGAGGGTCTGAATTAGGATAGGCAGTGAGTGGCAATGTAGGATGGAGAAAAGCACCGCGGGGTGGTCAGCATGGGGAGGTCAGGGAACATGCAGTGGCACTGTAGGATAGGTTTCTGAAAAACATCACGGGGTGGTGCGCATTGTATGGGTGTGTGTTACATTACATTCACTAGTAGGAGTGAGAAAAAACATCATGGGGTGGTGCGCATTGTATGGGTGTGTGTTACATTACATTCACTAGTAGGAGTAACAAAAACATCTCGGGGTGGTGCGCATTGTATGGGTGTGTGTTACATTACATACACTAGTAGGAGTGAGAAAAACATCACGGGGTGGTGCGCATTGTATGGGTGTGTGTTACATTACATTCACTAGTAGGAGTGAGAAAAACATCAAGGGGTGGTGCGCATTGTATGGGTGTGTGTTACATGACATTCACTAGTAGGAGTGAGAAAAACATCACAGGGTGGTGCGCATTGTATGGGTGTGTGTTACATTACATTCACTAGTAGGAGTGAGAAAAACATCACGGGTTGGTGCGCATTGTATGGGTGTGTGTTACATTACCTTCATTAGTAGGAGTGAGAAAAACATCACGGGGTGGTGCGTACTGTATGGGAGTGTGTTACATTACATTGACTAGTAGGAGTGAGAAAAACATCACGGGGTGGTGCGCATTGTATGGGTGTGTGTTACATTACATTCACTAGTAGGAGTGAGAAAAATATCACGGGGTGGTGTGAATCGGAGGGTGTGAATTAGGATAGGCCGTGAGTGGCAATGTAGGATGGAGAAAAGCACCGCGAGGTGGTCAGCCTGGGGAGGTAAGGGAACATGCAGTGGCAATGTAGGATAGGTTTCGGAAAAACATCACGGGGTGGTGCGCATTGTATGGGTGTGTGTTACATTACATTCACTAGTAGGAGTGAGAAAAACATCACGGGGTGGTGCGCATTGTATGGGTGTGTGTTACATTACATTCACTAGTAGGAGTGAGAAAAACATCACGGGGTTGTGCGCATTGTATGGGTGTGTGTTACATTACATTCACTAGTAGGAGTGAGAAAAATATCACGGGGTGGTGCGCATTGTATGGGTGTGTGTTAAATTACATTCACTAGTAGGAGTGAGAAAAACATCACGGGGTGGTGCGCATTGTATGGGTGTGTGTTACATTACATTCACTATTAGGAGTGAGAAAAACATCACGGGGTGGTGCGCATTGTATGGGTGTGTGTTACATTACATTCACTAGTAGGAGTGAGAAAAACATCACGGGGTGGTGCGCATTGTATGGGTGTGTGTTACATTACATTCACTAGTAGGAGTGAGAAAAACATCACGGGGTGGTGGGAATCGGTGGGTCTGAATTAGGATAGGCAGTGAGTTGCAATATAGGATGGAGAAAAGCACCGCGGGGTTGTCAGCATGGGGAGGTCAGGGAACATGCAGTGGCAATGTAGGATAGGTTTCTGAAAAACATCGCTGGGTGGTGCGCATTGTATGGGTGTGTGTTACATTACATTCACTAGTAGGAGTGAGAAAAACATCACGGTGTGGTGCGCATTGTATGGGTGTGTGTTACATTACATTCACTAGTAGGAGTGAGAAAAACATCACGGGGTGGTGCGCATTGTATGGGTGTGTGTTACATTACATTCACTAGTAGGAGTGAGAAAAACATCACGGGGTTGTGCGCATTGTATGGGTGTGTGTTACATTACATTCACTAGTAGGAGTGAGAAAAATATCACGGGGTGGTGTGCATTGTATGGGTGTGTGTTAAATTACATTCACTAGTAGGAGTGAGAAAAACATCACGGGGTGGTGCGCATTGTATGGGTGTGTGTTACATTACATTCACTATTAGGAGTGAGAAAAACATCACGGGGTGGTGCGCATTGTATGGCTGTGTGTTACATTACATTCACTAGTAGGAGTGAGAAAAACATCACGGTGTGGTGCGCATTGTATGGGTGTGTGTTACATTACATTCACTAGTAGGAGTGAGAAAAACATCACGGGGTGGTGGGAATCGGTGGGTCTGAATTAGGATAGGCAGTGAGTTGCAATGTAGGATGGAGAAAAGCACCGCGGGGTTGTCAGCATGGGGAGGTCAGGGAACATGCAGTGGCAATGTAGGATAGGTTTCTGAAAAACATCGCTGGGTGGTGCGCATTGTATGGGTGTGTGTTACATTACATTCACTAGTAGGAGTGAGAAAAACATCACGGTGTGGTGCGCATTGTATGGGTGTGTGTTACATTACATTCACTAGTAGGAGTGAGAAAAACATCACGTTGTAGTGCGCCTTGTATGGGTGTGTGTTACATTACATTCACTAATAGGAGTGAGAAAAACATCACGGGGTGGTGTGAATCGGAGGGTCTGAATTAGGATAGGCAGTGAGTGTCAATGTAGGATGGAGAAAAGCACCGCGGGGTGGTCAGCATGGGGAGGTCAGGGAACATGCAGTGGCAATGTAGGATAGGTTTCTGAAAAACATCACGGGGTGGTGCGCATTGTATGGGTGTGTGTTACATTACATTCACTAGTAGGAGTGAGAAAAAACATCATGGGGTGGTGCGCATTGTATGGGTGTGTGTTACATTACATTCACTAGTAGGAGTAAGAAAAACATCTCGGGGTGGTGCGCATTGTATGAGTGTGTGTTACATTACATTCACTAGTAGGAGTGAGAAAAACATCACGGGGTGGTGCGCATTGTATGGGTGTGTGTTACATTACATTCCCTAGTAGGAGTGAGAAAAACATCACGGGGTGGTGCGCATTGTATGGGTGTGTGTTACATGACATTCACTAGTAGGAGTGAGAAAAACATCACGGGGTGGTGCACATTGTATGGGTGTGTGTTACATTACATTCACTAGTAGGAGTGCGAAAAACATCACGGGTTGGGGCGCATTGTATGGGTGTGTGTTACATTACATTCATTAGTAGGAGTGAGAAAACCATCACGGGGTGGTGCGTATTGTATGGGTGTGTGTTACATTACATTGACTAGTAGGAGTGAGAAAAACATCACGGGGTGGTGCGCATTGTATGGGTGTGTGTTACATTACATTCACTAGTAGGAGTGAGAAAAACATCACGGGGTGGTGCACATTGTATGGGTGTGTGTTACAATACATTCACTAGTAGGAGTGAGAAAAACATCACGGGGTGGTGTGAATCAGAGGGTCTGAATTAAGATAGGCAGTGAGTGGCAATGTAGGATGGAGAAAAGCACCGTGGGGTGGTCAGCATGGGGAGGTCAGGGAACATGCAATGGCAATGCAGGATAGGTTTCTGAAAAACATCGCGGGGTGGTGCGCATTGGATGGGTGTGTGTTACACTAAATTCACTAGTAGGAGTGAGAAAAACATCACGGGGTGGTGCGCATTGTATGGGTGTGTGTTACATTACATTCACTAGTAGGAGTGAGAAAAACATCACGGGGTGGTGCGCATTGTATGGGTGTGTGTTACATTATATTCACTAGTAGGAGTGAGAAAAACATCACGGGGTGGTGTGAATCGGAGTGTCTGAATTAGGATAGGCAGTGAGTGGCAATGTAGGATGGAGAAAAGCACCTCGGGGTGGTCAGCATGGGGAGGTCAGGGAACATGCAGTGGCAATGTAGGATAGGTTTCTGAAAAACATCACGGGGTGGTGCGCATTGTATGGGTGTGTGTTACATTACATTCACTAGTAGGAGTGAGAAAAACATCACGGGGTGGTGCGCATTGTATGGGTGTGTGTTACATGACATTCACTAGTAGGAGTGAGAAAAACATCACAGGGTGGTGCGCATTGTATGGGTGTGTGTTACATTACATTCACTAGTAGGAGTGAGAAAAACATCACGGGTTGGTGCGCATTGTATGGGTGTGTGTTACATTACATTCATTAGTAGGAGTGAGAAAAACATCACGGGGTGGTGCGTATTGTATGGGTGTGTGTTACATTACATTGACTAGTAGGAGTGAGAAAAACATCACGGGGTGGTGCGCATTGTATGGGTGTGTGTTACATTACATTCACTAGTAGGAGTGAGAAAAACATCACGGGGTGGTGTGAATCGGAGGGTCTGAATTAGGATAGGCCGTGAGTGGCAATGTAGGATGGAGAAAAGCACCGCGAGGTGGTCAGCCTGGGGAGGTAAGGGAACATGCAGTGGCAAAGTAGGATAGGTTTCGGAAAAACATCACGGGGTGGTGCGCATTGTATGGGTGTGTGTTACATTACATTCACTAGTAGGAGTGAGAAAAACATCACGGGGTGGTGCCCATTGTATTGGTGTGTGTTACATTACATTCACTAGTAGGAGTGAGAAAAACATCTCGGGGTGGTGCGCATTGTATGGGTGTGTGTTACATTACATTCACTAGTAGGAGTGAGAAAAACGTCACGGGGTGGTGCGCATTGTATGGGTGTGTGTTACATTACATTCACTAGTAGGAGTGAGAAAAACATCACGGGGTTGTGCGCATTGTATGGGTGTGTGTTACATTACATTCACTAGTAGGAGTGAGAAAAATATCACGGGGTGGTGCGCATTGTATGGGTGTGTGTTACATTACATTCACTAGTAGGAGTGAGAAAAAACATCATGGGGTGGTGCGCATTGTATGGGTGTGTGTTACATTACATTCACTAGTAGGAGTAAGAAAAACATCTCGGGGTGGTGCGCATTGTATGGGTGTGTGTTACATTACATTCACTAGTAGGAGTGAGAAAAACATCACGGGGTGGTGCGCATTGTATGGGTGTGTGTTACATTACATTCACTAGTAGGAGTGAGAAAAACATCACGGGGTGGTGCGCATTGTATGGGTGTGTGTTACATGACATTCACTAGTAGGAGTGAGAAAAACATCACGGGGTGGTGCGCATTGTATGGGTGTGTGTTACATTACATTCACTAGTAGGAGTGAGAAAAACATCACGGGTTGGGGCGCATTGTATGGGTGTGTGTTACATTACATTCATTAGTAGGAGTGAGAAAACCATCACGGGGTGGTGCGTATTGTATGGGTGTGTGTTACATTACATTGACTAGTAGGAGTGAGAAAAACATCACGGGGTGGTGCGCATTGTATGGGTGTGTGTTACATTACATTCACTAGTAGGAGTGAGAAAAACATCACGGGGTGGTGCGCATTGTATGGGTGTGTGTTACATTACATTCACTAGTAGGAGTGAGAAAAACATCACGGGGTGGTGTGAATCAGAGGGTCTGAATTAAGATAGGCAGTGAGTGGCAATGTAGGATGGAGAAAAGCACCGTGGGGTGGTCAGCATGGGGAGGTCAGGGAACATGCAATGGCAATGTAGGATAGGTTTCTGAAAAACATCGCGGGGTGGTGCGCATTGGATGGGTGTGTGTTACACTAAATTCACTAGTAGGAGTGAGAAAAACATCACGGGGTGGTGCGCATTGTATGGGTGTGTGTTACATTACATTCACTAGTAGGAGTGAGAAAAACATCACGGGGTGGTGCGCATTGTATGGGTGTGTGTTACATTACATTCACTAGTAGGAGTGAGAAAAACATCACGGGGTGGTGTGAATCGGAGTGTCTGAATTAGGATAGGCAGTGAGTGGCAATGTAGGATGGAGAAAAGCACCTCGGGGTGGTCAGCATGGGGAGGTCAGGGAACATGCAGTGGCAATGTAGGATAGGTTTCTGAAAAACATCACGGGGTGGTGCGCATTGTATGGGTGTGTGTTACATTACATTCACTAGTAGGAGTGAGAAAAACATCACGGGGTGGTGCGCATTGTATGGGTGTGTGTTACATGACATTCACTAGTAGGAGTGAGAAAAACATCACAGGGTGGTGCGCATTGTATGGGTGTGTGTTACATTACATTCACTAGTAGGAGTGAGAAAAACATCACGGGTTGGTGCGCATTGTATGGGTGTGTGTTACATTACATTCATTAGTAGGAGTGAGAAAAACATCACGGGTTGGTGCGTATTGTATGGGTGTGTGTTACATTACATTGACTAGTAGGAGTGAGAAAAACATCACGGGGTGGTGCGCATTATGGGTGTGTGTTACATTACATTCACTAGTAGGAGTGAGAAAAACATCACGGGGTGGTGTGAATCGGAGGGTCTGAATTAGGATAGGCCGTGAGTGGCAATGTAGGATGGAGAAAAGCACCGCGAGGTGGTCAGCCTGGGGAGGTAAGGGAACATGCAGTGGCAATGTAGGATAGGTTTCGGAAAAACATCACGGGGTGGTGCGCATTGTATGGGTGTGTGTTACATTACATTCACTAGTAGGAGTGAGAAAAACATCACGGGGTGGTGCGCATTGTATTGGTGTGTGTTACATTACATTCACTAGTAGGAGTGAGAAAAACATCTCGGGGTGGTGCGCATTGTATGGGTGTGTGTTACATTACATTCACTAGTAGGAGTGAGAAAAACATCACGGGGTGGTGCGCATTGTATGGGTGTGTGTTACATTACATTCACTAGTAGGAGTGAGAAAAACATCACGGGGTTGTGCGCATTGTATGGGTGTGTGTTACATTACATTCACTAGTAGGAGTGAGAAAAATATCACGGGGTGGTGCGCATTGTATGGGTGTGTGTTAAATTACATTCACTAGTAGGAGTGAGAAAAACATCACGGGGTGGTGCGCATTGTATGGGTGTGTGTTACATTACATTCACTATTAGGAGTGAGAAAAACATCACGGGGTGGTGCGCATTGTATGGGTGTGTGTTACATTACATTCACTAGTAGGAGTGAGAAAAACACCACGGGGTGGTGGGAATCGGTGGGTCTGAATTAGGATAGGCAGTGAGTTGCAATGTAGGATGGAGAAAAGCACCGCGGGGTTGTCAGCATGGGGAGGTCAGGGAACATGCAGTGGCAATGTAGGATAGGTTTCTGAAAAACATCGCTGGGTGGTGCGCATTGTATGGGTGTGTGTTACATTACATTCACTAGTAGGAGTGAGAAAAACATCACGGGGTGGTTCGCATTGTATGGGTGTGTGTTACATTACATTCACTAGTAGGAGTGAGAAAAACATCACGGGGTGGTGCGCATTGTATGGGTGTGTGTTACATTACATTCACTAGTAGGAGTGAGAAAAACACCACGGGGTGGTGGGAATCGGTGGGTCTGAATTAGGATAGGCAGTGAGTTGCAACGTAGGATGGAGAAAAGCACCGCGGGGTTGTCAGCATGGGGAGGTCAGGGAACATGCAGTGGCAATGTAGGATAGGTTTCTGAAAAACATCGCTGGGTGGTGCGCATTGTATGGGTGTGTGTTACATTACATTCACTAGTAGGAGTGAGAAAAACATCACGGTGTGGTGCGCATTGTATGGGTGTGTGTTACATTACATTCACTAGTAGGAGTGAGAAAAACATCACGTTGTGGTGCGCCTTGTATGGGTGTGTGTTACATTACATTCACTAATAGGAGTGAGAAAAACATCACGGGGTGGTGAGAATCGGAGGGTCTGAATTAGGATAGGCAGTGAGTGGCAATGTAGGATGGAGAAAAGCACCGCGGGGTGGTCAGCATGGGGAGGTCAGGGAACATGCAGTGGCAATGTAGGATAGGTTTCTGAAAAACATCACGGGGTGGTGCGCATTGTATGGGTGTGTGTTACATTACATTCACTAGTAGGAGTGAGAAAAAACATCATGGGGTGGTGCGCATTGTATGGGTGTGTGTTACATTACATTCACTAGTAGGAGTAAGAAAAACATCTCGGGGTGGTGCGCATTGTATGGGTGTGTGTTACATTACATTCACTAGTAGGAGTGAGAAAAACATCACGGGGTGGTGCGCATTGTATGGGTGTGTGTTACATTACATTCACTAGTAGGAGTGAGAAAAACATCACGGGGTGGTGCGCATTGTACGGGTGTGTGTTACATGACATTCACTAGTAGGAGTGAGAAAAACATCACGGGGTGGTGCGCATTGTATGGGTGTGTGTTACATTACATTCACTAGTAGGAGTGAGAAAAACATAACGGGTTGGTGCGCATTGTATGGGTGTGTGTTACATTACATTCATTAGTAGGAGTGAGAAAACCATCACGGGGTGGTGCGTATTGTATGGGTTTGTGTTACATTACATTGACTAGTAGGAGTGAGAAAAACATCACTGGGTGGTGCGCATTGTATGGGTGTGTGTTACATTACATTCACTAGTAGGAGTGAGAAAAACATCACGGGTTGGGGCGCATTGTATGGGTGTGTGTTACATTACATTCATTAGTAGGAGTGAGAAAACCATCACGGAGTGGTGCGTATTGTATGGGTGTGTGTTACATTACATTGACTAGTAGGAGTGAGAAAAACATCACGGGGTGGTGCGCATTGTATGGGTGTGTGTTACATTACATTCACTAGTAGGAGTGAGAAAAACATCACGGGGTGGTGCGCATTGTATGGGTGTGTGTTACATTACATTCACTAGTAGGAGTGAGAAAAACATCTCGGGGTGGTGCGCATTGTATGGGTGTGTGTTACATTACATTCACTAGTAGGAGTGAGAAAAACATCACGGGGTGGTGCGCATTGTATGGGTGTGTGTTACATTACATTCACTAGTAGGAGTGAGAAAAACATCACGGGGTTGTGCGCATTGTATGGGTGTGTGTTACATTACATTCACTAGTAGGAGTGAGAAAAATATCACGGGGTGGTGCGCATTGTATGGGTGTGTGTTAAATTACATTCACTAGTAGGAGTGAGAAAAACATCACGGGGTGGTGCGCATTGTATGGGTGTGTGTTACATTACATTCACTATTAGGAGTGAGAAAAACATCACGGGGTGGTTCGCATTGTATGGGTGTGTGTTACATTACATTCACTAGTAGGAGTGAGAAAAACATCACGGGGTGGTGCGCATTGTATGGGTGTGTGTTACATTACATTCACTAGTAGGAGTGAGAAAAACACCACGGGGTGGTGGGAATCGGTGGGTCTGAATTAGGATAGGCAGTGAGTTGCAATGTAGGATGGAGAAAAGCACCGCGGGGTTGTCAGCATGGGGAGGTCAGGGAACATGCAGTGGCAATGTAGGATAGGTTTCTGAAAAACATCGCTGGGTGGTGCGCATTGTATGGGTGTGTGTTACATTACATTCACTAGTAGGAGTGAGAAAAACATCACGGTGTGGTGCGCATTGTATGGGTGTGTGTTACATTACATTCACTAGTAGGAGTGAGAAAAACATCACGTTGTGGTGCGCCTTGTATGCGTGTGTGTTACATTACATTCACTAATAAGAGTGAGAAAAACATCACGGGGTGGTGTGAATCGGAGGGTCTGAATTAGGATAGGCAGTGAGTGGCAATGTAGGATGGAGAAAAGCACCGCGGGGTGGTCAGCATGGGGAGGTCAGGGAACATGCAGTGGCAATGTAGGATAGGTTTCTGAAAAACATCATGGGGTGGTGCGCATTGTATGGGTGTGTGTTACACTACATTCACTAGTAGGAGTGAGAAAAAACATCATGGGGTGGTGCGCATTGTATGGGTGTGTGTTACATTACATTCACTAGTAGGAGTAAGAAAAACATCTCGGGGTGGTGCGCATTGTATGGGTGTGTGTTACATTACATTCACTAGTAGGAGTGAGAAAAACATCACGGGGTGGTGCGCATTGTATGGGTGTGTGTTACATTACATTCACTAGTAGGAGTGAGAAAAACATCACGGGGTGGTGCGCATTGTATGGGTGTGTGTTACATGACATTCACTAGTAGGAGTGAGAAAAACATCACGGGGTGGTGCGCATTGTATGGGTGTGTGTTACATTACATTCACTAGTAGGAGTGAGAAAAACATAACGGGTTGGTGCGCATTGTATGGGTGTGTGTTACATTACATTCATTAGTAGGAGTGAGAAAACCATCACGGGGTGGTGCGTATTGTATGGGTTTGTGTTACATTACATTGACTAGTAGGAGTGAGAAAAACATCACTGGGTGGTGCGCATTGTATGGGTGTGTGTTACATTACATTCACTAGTAGGAGTGAGAAAAACATCACGGGTTGGGGCGCATTGTATGGGTGTGTGTTACATTACATTCATTAGTAGGAGTGAGAAAACCATCACGGGGTGGTGCGTATTGTATGGGTGTGTGTTACATTACATTGACTAGTAGGAGTGAGAAAAACATCACGGGGTGGTGCGCATTGTATGGCTGTGTGTTACATTACATTCACTAGTAGGAGTGAGAAAAACATCACGGGTTGGGGCGCATTGTATGGGTGTGTGTTACATTACATTCATTAGTAGGAGTGAGAAAACCATCACGGGGTGGTGCGTATTGTATGGGTGTGTGTTACATTACATTGACTAGTAGGAGTAAGAAAAACATCACGGGGTGGTGCGCATTGTATGGGTGTGTGTTACATTACATTCACTAGTAGGAGTGAGAAAAACATCACGGGGTGGTGCGCATTGTATGGGTGTGTGTTACATTACATTCACTAGTAGGAGTGAGAAAAACATCACGGGGTGGTGTGAATCAGAGGGTCTGAATTAAGATAGGCAGTGAGTGGCAATGTAGGATGGAGAAAAGCACCGTGGGGTGGTCAGCATGGGGAGGTCAGGGAACATGCAATGGCAATGTAGGATAGGTTTCTGAAAAACATCGCGGGGTGGTGCGCATTGGATGGGTGTGTGTTACACTAAATTCACTAGTAGGAGTGAGAAAAACATCACGGGGTGGTGCGCATTGTATGGGTGTGTGTTACATTACATTCACTAGTAGGAGTGAGAAAAACATCACGGGGTGGTGCGCATTGTATGGGTGTGTGTTACATTACATTCACTAGTAGGAGTGAGAAAAACATCACGGGGTGGTGTGAATCGGAGTGTCTGAATTAGGATAGGCAGTGAGTGGCAATGTAGGATGGAGAAAAGCACCTCGGGGTGGTCAGCATGGGGAGGTCAGGGAACATGCAGTGGCAATGTAGGATAGGTTTCTGAAAAACATCACGGGGAGGTGCGCATTGTATGGGTGTGTGTTACATTTCATTCACTAGTAGGAGTGAGAAAAACATCACGGGGTGGTGCGCATTGTATGGGTGTGTGTTACATGACATTCACTAGTAGGAGTGAGAAAAACATCACAGGGTGGTGCGCATTGTATGGGTGTGTGTTACATTACATTCACTAGTAGGAGTGAGAAAAACATCACGGGTTGGTGCGCATTGTGTGGGTGTGTGTTACATTACATTCATTAGTAGGAGTGAGAAAAACATCACGGGGTGGTGCGTATTGTATGGGTTTGTGTTACATTACATTGACTAGTAGGAGTGAGAAAAACATCACGGGGTGGTGCGCATTGTATGGGTGTGTGTTACATTACATTCACTAGTAGGAGTGAGAAAAACATCACGGGGTGGTGTGAATCGGAGGGTCTGAATTAGGATAGGCCGTGAGTGGCAATGTAGGATGGAGAAAAGCACCGCGAGGTGGTCAGCCTGGGGAGGTAAGGGAACATGCAGTGGCAATGTAGGATAGGTTTCGGGAAAAACATCACGGGGTGGTGCGCATTGTATGGGTGTGTGTTACATTACATTCACTAGTAGGAGTGAGAAAAACATCACGGGGTGGTGCGAATTGTATTGGTGTGTGTTACATTACATTCACTAGTAGGAGTGAGAAAAACATCTCGGGGTGGTGCGCATTGTATGGGTGTGTGTTACATTACATTCACTAGTAGGAGTGAGAAAAACATCACGGGGTGGTGCGCATTGTATGGGTGTGTGTTACATTACATTCACTAGTAGGAGTGAGAAAAACATCACGGGGTTGTGCGCATTGTATGGGTGTGTGTTACATTACATTCACTAGTAGGAGTGAGAAAAATATCACGGGGTGGTGCGCATTGTATGGGTGTGTGTTAAATTACATTCACTAGTAGGAGTGAGAAAAACATCACGGGGTGGTGCGCATTGTATGGGTGTGTGTTACATTACATTCACTATTAGGAGTGAGAAAAACATCACGGGGTGGTTCGCATTGTATGGGTGTGTGTTACATTACATTCACTAGTAGGAGTGAGAAAAACACCACGGGGTGGTGGTAATCGGTGGGTCTGAATTAGGATAGGCAGTGAGTTACAATGTAGGATGGAGAAAAGCACCGCGGGGTTGTCAGCATGGGGAGGTCAGGGAACATGCAGTGGCAATGTAGGATAGGTTTCTGAAAAACATCGCTGGGTGGTGCGCATTGTATGGGTGTGTGTTACATTACATTCACTAGTAGGAGTGAGAAAAACATCACGGTGTGGTGCGCATTGTATGGGTGTGTGTTACATTCACTAGTAGGAGTGAGAAAAACATCACGTTGTGGTGCGCCTTGTATGGGTGTGTGTTACATTACATTCACTAATAGGAGTGAGAAAAACATCACGGGGTGGTGCGCATTGTATGGGTGTGTGTTACATTACATTCACTAGTAGGAGTGAGAAAAACATCACGGGGTGGTGTGAATCGGAGGGTCTGAATTAGGATAGGCCGTGAGTGGCAATGTAGGATGGAGAAAAGCACCGCGAGGTGGTCAGCCTGGGGAGGTAAGGGAACATGCAGTGGCAATGTAGGATAGGTTTCGGAAAAACATCACGGGGTGGTGCGCATTGTATGGGTGTGTGTTACATTACATTCACTAGAAGGAGTGAGAAAAACATCACGGGGTGGTGCGCATTGTATTGGTGTGTGTTACATTACATTCACTAGTAGGAGTGAGAAAAACATCTCGGGGTGGTGCGCATTGTATGGGTGTGTGTTACATTACATTCACTAGTAGGAGTGAGAAAAACATCACGGGGTGGTGCGCATTGTATGGGTGTGTGTTACATTACATTCACTAGTAGGAGTGAGAAAAACATCACGGGGTTGTGCGCATTGTATGGGTGTGTGTTACATTACATTCACTAGTAGGAGTGAGAAAAATATCACGGGGTGGTGCGCATTGTATGGGTGTGTGTTAAATTACATTCACTAGTAGGAGTGAGAAAAACATCACGGGGTGGTGCGCATTGTATGGGTGTGTGTTACATTACATTCACTATTAGGAGTGAGAAAAACATCACGGGGTGGTTCGCATTGTATGGGTGTGTGTTACATTACATTCACTAGTAGGAGTGAGAAAAACATCACGGGGTGGTGCGCATTGTATGGGTGTGTGTTACATTACATTCACTAGTAGGAGTGAGAAAAACAGCACGGGGTGGTGGGAATCGGTGGGTCTGAATTAGGATAGGCAGTGAGTTGCAATTTAGGATGGAGAAAAGCACCGCGGGGTTGTCAGCATGGGGAGGTCAGGGAACATGCAGTGGCAATGTAGGATAGGTTTCTGAAAAACATCGCTGGGTGGTGCGCATTGTATGGGTGTGTGTTACATTACATTCACTAGTAGGAGTGAGAAAAACATCACGGTGTGGTGCGCATTGTATGGGTGTGTGTTACATTACATTCACTAGTAGGAGTGAGAAAAACATCACGTTGTGGTGCGCCTTGTATGGGTGTGTGTTACATTACATTCACTAATAGGAGTGAGAAAAACATCACGGGGTGGTGTGAATCGGAGGGTCTGAATTAGGATAGGCAGTGAGTGGCAATGTAGGATGGAGAAAAGCACCGCGGGGTGGTCAGCATGGGGAGGTCAGGGAACATGCAGTGGCAATGTAGGATAGGTTTCTGAAAAACATCATGGGGTGGTGCGCATTGTATGGGTGTGTGTTACATTACATTCACTAGTAGGAGTGAGAAAAAACATCATGGGGTGGTGCGCATTGTATGGGTGTGTGTTACATTACATTCACTAGTAGGAGTAAGAAAAACATCTCGGGGTGGTGCGCATTGTATGGGTGTGTGTTACATTACATTCACTAGTAGGAGTGAGAAAAACATCACGTGGTGGTGCGCATTGTATGGGTGTGTGTTACATTACATTCACTAGTAGGAGTGAGAAAAACATCACGGGGTGGTGCGCATTGTATGGGTGTGTGTTACATGACATTCACTAGTAGGAGTGAGAAAAACATCACGGGGTGGTGCGCATTGTATGGGTGTGTGTTACATTACATTCACTAGTAGGAGTGAGAAAAACATAACGGGTTGGTGCGCATTGTATGGGTGTGTGTTACATTACATTCATTAGTAGGAGTGAGAAAACCATCACGGGGTGGTGCGTATTGTATGGGTTTGTGTTACATTACATTGACTAGTAGGAGTGAGAAAAACATCACTGGGTGGTGCGCATTGTATGGGTGTGTGTTACATTACATTCACTAGTAGGAGTGAGAAAAACATCACGGGGTGGTGCGCATTGAATGGCTGTGTGTTACATTACATTCACTAGTAGGAGTGAGAAAAACATCACGGGGTGGTGCGCATTGTATGGGTGTGTGTTACATTACATTCACTAGTAGGAGTGAGAAAAACATCACGGGGTGGTGTGAATCAGAGGGTCTGAATTAAGATAGGCAGTGAGTGGCAATGTAGGATGGAGAAAAGCACCGTGGGGTGGTCAGCATGGGGAAGTCAGGGAACATGCAATGGCAATGTAGGATAGGTTTCTGAAAAACATCGCGGGGTGGTGCGCATTGGATGGGTGTGTGTTACACTAAATTCACTAGTAGGAGTGAGAAAAACATCACGGGGTGGTGCGCATTGTATGGGTGTGTGTTACATTACATTCACTAGTAGGAGTGAGAAAAACATCACGGGGTGGTGCGCATTGTATGGGTGTGTGTTACATTACATTCACTAGTAGGAGTGAGAAAAACATCACGGGGTGGTGTGAATCGGAGTGTCTGAATTAGGATAGGCAGTGAGTGGCAATGTAGGATGGAGAAAAGCACCTCGGGGTGGTCAGCATGGGGACGTCAGGGAACATGCAGTGGCAATGTAGGATAGGTTTCTGAAAAACATCACCGGGTGGTGCGCATTGTATGGGTGTGTGTTACATTACATTCACTAGTAGGAGTGAGAAAAACATCACGGGTTGGTGCGCATTGTATGGGTGTGTGTTACATGACATTCACTAGTAGGAGTGAGAAAAACATCACAGGGTGGTGCGCATTGTATGGGTGTGTGTTACATTACATTCACTAGTAGGAGTTAGAAAAACATCACGGGTTGGTGCGCATTGTATGGGTGTGTGTTACATTACATTCATTAGTAGGAGTGAGAAAAACATCACGGGGTGGTGCGTATTGTATGGGTGTGTGTTACATTACATTGACTAGTAGGAGTGAGAAAAACATCACGGGGTGGTGCGCATTGTATGGGTGTGTGTTACATTACATTCACTAGTAGGAGTGAGAAAAACATCACGGGGTGGTGTGAATCGGAAGGTCTGAATTAGGATAGGCCGTGAGTGGCAATGTAGGATGGAGAAAAGCACCGCGAGGTGGTCAGCCTGGGGAGGTAAGGGAATATGCAGTGGCAATGTAGGATAGGTTTCGGAAAAACATCGCTGGGTGGTGCGCATTGTATGGGTGTGTGTTACATTACATTCACTAGTAGGAGTGAGAAAAACATCACGGGGTGGTGCGAATTGTATTGGTGTATGTTACATTACATTCACTAGTAGGAGTGAGAAAAACATCTCGGGGTGGTGCGCATTGTATGGGTGTGTGTTACATTACATTCACTAGTAGGAGTGAGAAAAACATCACGGGGTGGTGCGCATTGTATGGGTGTGTGTTACATTACATTCACTAGTAGGAGTGAGAAAAACATCACGGGGTTGTGCGCATTGTATGGGTGTGTGTTACATTACATTCACTAGTAGGAGTGAGAAAAATATCACGGGGTGGTGCGCATTGTATGGGTGTGTGTTAAATTACATTCACTAGTAGGAGTGAGAAAAACATCACGGGGTGGTGCGCATTGTATGGGTGTGTGTTACATTACATTCACTATTAGGAGTGAGAAAAACATCACGGGGTGGTTCGCATTGTATGGGTGTGTGTTACATTACATTCACTAGTAGGAGTGAGAAAAACATCACGGGGTGGTGCGCATTGTATGGGTGTGTGTTACATTACATTCACTAGTAGGAGTGAGAAAAACATCACGGGGTGGTGTGAATCGGAGTGTCTGAATTAGGATAGGCAGTGAGTGGCAATGTAGGATGGAGAAAAGCACCTCGGGGTGGTCAGCATGGGGAGGTCAGGGAACATGCAGTGGCAATGTAGGATAGGTTTCTGAAAAACATCACGGGGTGGTGCGCATTGTATGGGTGTGTGTTACATTACATTCACTAGTAGGAGTGAGAAAAACATCACGGGGTGGTGCGCATTGTATGGGTGTGTGTTACATGACATTCACTAGTAGGAGTGAGAAAAACATCACAGGGTGGTGCGCATTGTATGGGTGTGTGTTACATTACATTCACTAGTAGGAGTGAGAAAAACATCACGGGTTGGTGCGCATTGTATGGGTGTGTGTTACTTTACATTCATTAGTAGGAGTGAGAAAAACATCACGGGGTGGTGCGTATTGTATGGGTGTGTGTTACATTACATTGACTAGTAGGAGTGAGAAAAACATCACGGGGTGGTGCGCATTGTATGGTTGTGTGTTACATTACATTCACTAGTAGGAGTGAGAAAAACATCACGGGGTGGTGTGAATCGGAGGGTCTGAATTAGGATAGGCCGTGAGTGGCAATGTAGGATGGAGAAAAGCACCGCGAGGTGGTCAGCCTGGGGAGGTAAGGGAACATGCAGTGGCAATGTAGGATAGGTTTCGGAAAAACATCACGGGGTGGTGCGCATTGTATGGGTGTGTGTTACATTACATTCACTAGTAGGAGTGAGAAAAACATCACGGGGTGGTGCGAATTGTATTGGTGTGTGTTACATTACATTCACTAGTAGGAGTGAGAAAAACATCTCGGGGTGGTGCGCATTGTATGGGTGTGTGTTACATTACATTCACTAGTAGGAGTGAGAAAAACATCACGGGGTGGTGCGCATTGTATGGGTGTGTGTTACATTACATTCACTAGTAGGAGTGAGAAAAACATCACGGGGTTGTGCGCATTGTATGGGTGTGTGTTACATTACATTCACTAGTAGGAGTGAGAAAAATATCACAGGGTGGTGCGCATTGTATGGGTGTGTGTTAAATTACATTCACTAGTAGGAGTGAGAAAAACATCACGGGGTGGTGCGCATTGTATGGGTGTGTGTTACATTACATTCACTATTAGGAGTGAGAAAAACATCACGGGGTGGTTCGCATTGTATGGGTGTGTGTTACATTACATTCACTAGTAGGAGTGAGAAAAACATCACGGGGTGGTGCGCATTGTATGGGTGTGTGTTACATTACATTCACTAGTAGGAGTGAGAAAAACACCACGGGGTGGTGGGAATCGGTGGGTCTGAATTAGGATAGGCAGTGAGTTGCAATGTAGGATGGAGAAAAGCACCGCGGGGTTGTCAGCATAGGGAGGTCAGGGAACATGCAGTGGCAATGTAGGATAGGTTTCTGAAAAACATCGCTGGGTGGTGCGCATTGTATGGGTGTGTGTTACATTACATTCACTAGTAGGAGTGAGAAAAACATCACGGTGTGGTGCGCATTGTATGGGTGTGTGTTACATTACATTCACTAGTAGGAGTGAGAAAAACATCACGTTGTGGTGCGCCTTGTATGGGTGTGTGTTACATTACATTCACTAATAGGAGTGAGAAAAACATCACGGGGTGGTGTGAATCGGAGGGTCTGAATTAGGATAGGCAGTGAGTGGCAATGTAGGATGGAGAAAAGCACCGCGGGGTGGTCAGCATGGGGAGGTCAGGGAACATGCAGTGGCAATGTAGGATAGGTTTCTGAAAAACATCACGGGGTGGTGCGCATTGTATGGGTGTGTGTTACATTACATTCACTAGTAGGAGTGAGAAAAAACATCATGGGGTGGTGCGCATTGTATGGGTGTGTGTTACATTACATTCACTAGTAGGAGTAAGAAAAACATCTCGGGGTGGTGCGCATTGTATGGGTGTGTGTTACATTACATTCACTAGTAGGAGTGAGAAAAACATAACGGGTTGGTGCGCATTGTATGGGTGTGTGTTACATTACATTCATTAGTAGGAGTGTGAAAACCATCACGGGGTGGTGCGTATTGTATGGGTTTGTGTTACATTACATTGACTAGTAGGAGTGAGAAAAACATCACTGGGTGGTGCGCATTGTATGGGTGTGTGTTACATTACATTCACTAGTAGGAGTGAGAAAACCATCACGGGGTGGTGCGTATTGTATGGGTGTGTGTTACATTACATTGACTAGTAGGAGTGAGAAAAACATCACGGGGTGGTGCGCACTGTATGGGTGTGTGTTACATTACATTCACTAGTAGGAGTGAGAAAAACATCACGGGGTGGTGCGCATTGTATGGGTGTGTGTTACATTACATTCACTAGTAGGAGTGAGAAAAACATCACGGGGTGGTGTGAATCAGAGGGTCTGAATTAAGATAGGCAGTGAGTGGCAATGTAGGATGGAGAAAAGCACCGTGGGGTGGTCAGCATGGGGAGGTCAGGGAACATGCAATGGCAATGTAGGATAGGTTTCTGAAAAACATCGCGGGGTGGTGCGCATTGGATGGGTGTGTGTTACACTAAATTCACTAGTAGGAGTGAGAAAAACGTCACGGGGTGGTGCGCATTGTATGGGTGTGTGTTACATTACATTCACTAGTAGGAGTGAGAAAAACATCACGGGGTGGTGCGCATTGTATGGGTGTGTGTTACATTACATTCACTAGTAGGAGTGAGAAAAACATCACGGGGTGGTGTGAATCGGAGTGTCTGAATTAGGATAGGCAGTGAGTGGCAATGTAGGATGGAGAAAAGCACCTCGGGGTGGTCAGGATGGGGAGGTCAGGGAACATGCAGTGGCAATGTAGGATAGGTTTCTGAAAAACATCACGGGGTGGTGCGCATTGTATGGGTGTGTGTTACATTACATTCACTAGTAGGAGTGAGAAAAACATCACGGGTGGTGCGCATTGTATGGGTGTGTGTTACATGACATTCACTAGTAGGAGTGAGAAAAACATCACGGGTTGGTGCGCATTGTATGGGTGTGTGTTACATTACATTAATTAGTAGGATTGAGAAAAACATCACGGGGTGGGGCGTATTGTATGGGTGTGTGTTACATTACATTGACTAGTAGGAGTGAGAAAAACATCACGGGGTGGTGCGCATTGTATGGGTGTGTGTTACATTACATTCAATAGTAGGAGTGAGAAAAACATCACGGGGTGGTGTGAATCGGAGGGTCTGAATTAGGATAGGCCGTGAGTGGCAATGTAGGATGGAGAAAAGCACCGCGAGGTGGTCAGCCTGGGGAGGTAAGGGAACATGCAGTGGCAATGTAGGATAGGTTTCGGAAAAACATCACGGGGTGGTGCGCATTGTATGGGTGTGTGTTACATTACCTTCACTAGTAGGAGTGAGAAAAACATCACGGGGTGGTGCGCATTGTATTGGTGTGTGTTACATTACATTCACTAGTAGGAGTGAGAAAAACATCTCGGGGTGGTGCGCATTGTATGGGTGCGTGTTACATTACATTCACTATTAGGAGTGAGAAAAACATCACGGGGTGGTGCGCATTGTATGGGTGTGTGTTACATTACATTCACTAGTAGGAGTGAGAAAAACATCACGGGGTTGTGCGCATTGTATGGGTGTGTGTTACATTACATTCACTAGTAGGAGTGAGAAAAATATCACGGGGTGGTGCGCATTGTATGGGTGTGTGTTAAATTACATTCACTAGTAGGAGTGAGAAAAACATCACGGGCTGGTGCGCATTGTATGGGTGTGTGTTACATTACATTCACTATTAGGAGTGAGAAAAACATCACGGGGTGGTTCGCATTGTATGGGTGTGTGTTACATTACATTCACTAGTAGGAGTGAGAAAAACATCACGGGGTGGTGCGCATTGTATGGGTGTGTGTTACATTACATTCAATAGTAGGAGTGAGAAAAACACCACGGGGTGGTGGGAATCGGTGGGTCTGAATTAGGATAGGCAGTGAGTTGCAATGTAGGATGGAGAAAAGCACCGCGGGGTTGTCAGCATGGGGAGGTCAGGGAACATGCAGTGGCAATGTAGGATAGGTTTCTGAAAAACATCGCTGGGTGGTGCGCATTGTATGGGTGTGTGTTACATTACATTCACTAGTAGGAGTGAGAAAAAATCACGGTGTGGTGCGCATTGTATGGGTGTGTGTTACATTACATTCACTAGTAGGAGTGAGAAAAACATCACGTTGTGGTGCGCCTTGTATGGGTGTGTGTTACATTACATTCACTAATAGGAGTGAGAAAAACATCACGGGGTGGTGTGAATCGGAGGGTCTGAATTAGGATAGGCTGTGAGTGGCAATGTAGGATGGAGAAAAGCACCGCGGGGTGGTCAGCATGGGGAGGTCAGGGAACATGCAGTGGCAATGTAGGATAGGTTTCTGAAAAACATCACGGGGTGGTGCGCATTGTATGGGTGTGTGTTACATTACATTCACTAGTAGGAGTGAGAAAAACATCTCGGGGTGGTGCGCATTGTATGGGTGTGTGTTACATTACATTCACTAGTAGGAGTGAGAAAAACATCACGGGGTGGTGCGCATTGTATGGGTGTGTGTTACATTACATTCACTAGTAGGAGTGAGAAAAATATCACGGGGTTGTGCGCATTGTATGGGTGTGTGTTACATTACATTCACTAGTAGGAGTGAGAAAAATATCACGGGGTGGTGCGCATTGTATGGGTGTGTGTTAAATTACATTCACTAGTAGGAGTGAGAAAAACATCACGTGTTGGTGCGCATTGTATGGGTGTGTGTTACATTACATTCACTATTAGGAGTGAGAAAAACATCACGGGGTGGTGCGCATTGTATGGGTGTGTGTTACATTACATTCACTAGTAGGAGTGAGAAAAACATCACGGGGTGGTGCGCATTGTATGGGTGTGTGTTACATTACATTCACTAGTAGGAGTGAGAAAAACATCACGGGGTGGTGGGAATCGGTGGGTCTGAATTAGGATAGGCAGTGAGTTGCAATGTAGGATGGAGAAAAGCACCGCGGGGTTGTCAGCATGGGGAGGTCAGGGAACATGCAGTGGCAATGTAGGGTAGGTTTCTGAAAAACATCGCTGGGTGGTCGCATTGTATGGGTGTGTGTTACATTACATTCACTAGTAGGAGTGAGAAAAACACCACGGGGTGGTGGGAATCGGTGGGTCTGAATTAGGATAGGCAGTGAGTGGCAATGTAGGATGGAGAAAAGAACCGCGGGGTGGTCAGCATGGGGAGGTCAGGGAAAATGCAGTGGCAATGTAGGATAGGTTTCTGAAAAACATCACGGGGTGGTGCGCATTGTATGGGTGTGTGTTACATTACATTCACGAGTAGGAGTGAGAAAAACATCACGGGGTGGTTCGCATTGTATGGGTGTGTGTTACATTACATTCACTAGTAGGAGTGAGAAAACATCACGTGGTGGTACGCATTGTATGGGTGTGTGTTACATTACATTCACTAGTAGGAGGGAGAAAAACATCACGGGGTGGTGCGCATTGTATGGGTGTGTGTTACATTACATTCACTAGTAGGAGTGAGAAAAACATCACGGGGTGGTGTTCATTGAATGGGTGTGTGTCACATTACATTCACTAGTAGGAGTGAGAAAAAACAACACGGGGTGGTGTGAATCGGAGGGTCTGAATTAGGATAGGCAGTGAGTAGCAATGTAGGATGGGAGAAAAGCACCTCGGGGTGGTCAGCATGGGGAGGTCAGGGAACATGCAGTGGCAATTAGGATAGGTTTCTGAAAAACATCACGGGGTGGTGCGCATTGTATGGGTGTGTGTTACATTACATTCACTAGTAGGAGTGAGAAAAACATCACGGGGTGGTGCGTATTGTATGGGTGTGTGTTACATTACATTGATTAGTAGGAGTGAGAAAAACATCACGGGGTGGTGCGCATTGTATGGGTGTGTGTTACATTACATTCACTAGTAGGAGTGAGAAAAACATCACGGGGTGATGTGAATCGGAGGGTCTGAATTAGGATAGGCCGTGAGTGGCAATGTAGGATGGAGAAAAGCACCGCGATGTGGTCAGCCTGGGGAGATAAGGGAACATGCAGTGGCAATGTAGGATAGGTTTCGGAAAAACATCACGGGGTGGTGCGCATTGTATGGGTGTGTGTTACATTACATTCACTAGTAGGAGTGAGAAAAACATCACGGGGTCGTGCGCATTGTATTGGTGTGTGTTACATTACATTCACTAGTAGGAGTGAGAAAAACATCTCGGGGTGGTGCGCATTGTATGGGTGTGTGTTACATTACATTCACTAGTAGGAGTGAGAAAAACATCACGGGGTGGTGCGCATTGTATGGGTGTGTGTTACATTACATTCACTAGTAGGAGTGAGAAAAACATCACGGGGTTGTGCGCATTGTATGGGTGTGTGTTACATTACATTCACTAGTAGGAGTGAGAAAAATATCACGGGGTGGTGCGCATTGTATGGGTGTGTGTTAAATTACATTCACTAGTAGGAGTGAGAAAAACATCACGTGGTGGTGCGCATTGTATGGGTGTGTGTTACATTACATTCACTATTAGGAGTGAGAAAAACATCACGGGGTGGTGCGCATTGTATGGGTGTGTGTTACATTACATTCACTAGTAGGAGTGAGAAAAACATCACGGGGTGGTGCGCATTGTATGGGTGTGTGTTACATTACATTCACTAGTAGGAGTGAGAAAAACATCACGGGGTGGTGGGAATCGGTGGGTCTGAATTAGGATAGGCAGTGAGTTGCAATGTAGGATGTAGAAAAGCACCGCGGGGTTGTCAGCATGGGGAGGTCAGGGAACATGCAGTGGCAATGTAGGGTAGGTTTCTGAAAAACATCGCTGGGTGGTGCGCATTGTATGGGTGTGTGTTACATTAAATTCACTAGTAGGAGTGAGAAAAACATCACGGTGTGGTGCGCATTGTATGGGTGTGTGTTACATTACATTCACTAGTAGGAGTGAGAAAAACATCACGTTGTGGTGCGCCTTGTATGGGTGTGTGTTACATTACATTCACTAATAGGAGTGAGAAAAACATCACGGGGTGGTGTGAATCGGAGGGTCTGAATTAGGATAGGCAGTGAGTGGCAATGTAGGATGGAGAAAAGCACCGCGGGGTGGTCAGCATGGGGAGGTCAGGTAACATGCAGTGGCAATGTAGGATAGGTTTCTGAAAAACATCACGGGGTGGTGCGCATTGTATGGGTGTGTGTTACATTACATTCACTAGTAGGAGTGAGAAAAACATCATGGGGTGGTGCGTATTGTATGGGTGTGTGTTACATTACATTCATTAGTAGGAGTGAGAAAACCATCACGGGGTGGTGCGTATTGTATGGGTGTGTGTTACATTACATTGACTAGTAGGAGTGAGAAAAACATCACGGGGTGGTGCGCATTGTATGGGTGTGTGTTACATTACATTCACTAGTAGGAGTGAGAAAAACATCACGGGGTGGTGCGCATTGTATGGGTGTGTGTTACATTACATTCACTAGTAGGAGTGAGAAAGACATCACGGGGTGGTGCGTATTGTAGGGGTGTGTGTTACATTACATTGACTAGTAGGAGTGAGAAAAACATCACGGGGTGGTGCGCATTGTATGGGTGTGTGTTACATTACATTCACTAGTAGGAGTGAGAAAAACATCACGGGGTAGTGTGAATCGGAGGGTCTGAATTAGGATAGGCCGTGAGTGGCAATGTAGGATGGAGAAAAGCACCACGAGGTGGTCAGCCTGGGGAGGTAAGGGAAGATGCAGTGGCAATGTAGGATAGGTTTCTGAAAAACATCACGGGGTGGTGCGAATTGTATGGGTGTGTGTTACATTACATTCACTAGTAGGAGTGAGAAAAACATCACGGGGTGGTGCGCATTGTATTGGTGTGTGTTACATTACATTCACTAGTAGGAGTGAGAAAAATATCTCGGGGTGGTGCGCATTGTATGGGTGTGTGTTACATTACATTCACTAGTAGGAGTGAGAAAAACATCACGGGGTGGTGCGCATTGTATGGGTGTGTGTTACATTACATTCACTATTAGGAGTGAGAAAAACATCACGGGGTGGTGCGCATTGTATGGGTGTGTGTTACATTACATTCACTAGTAGGAGTGAGAAAAACATCACGGGGTGGTGCGCATTGTATGGGTGTGTGTTACATTACATTCACTAGTAGGAGTGAGAAAAACATCACGGGGTGGTGTTCATTGAATGGCTGTGTGTCACATTACATTCACTAGTAGGAGTGAGAAAAACATCACGGGGTGGTGTGAATCGGAGTTTCTGAATTAGGATAGGCAGTGAGTGGCAATGTAGGATGGAGAAAAGCACCTCGGGGTGGTCAGCATGGGGTGGTCAGGGAACATGCAGTGGCAATGTAGGATAGGTTTCTGAAAAACATCACGGGGTGGTGCGCATTTTATGGGTGTGTGTTACATTACATTCACTAGTAGGAGTGAGAAAAACATCACGGGGTGGTGCGCATTGTATGGGTGTGTGTTACATTACATTCACTAGTAGGAGTGAGAAAAACATCACGGGGTTGTGCGCATTGTATGGGTGTGTGTTACATTACATTCACTAGTAGGAGTGAGAAAAACATCACGGGGTTGTGCGCATTGTATGGGTGTGTGTTACATTACATTCACTAGTAGGAGTGAGAAAAACATCACGTGGTGGTGCGCATTGTATGGGTGTGTGTTACATTACATTCACTATTAGGAGTGAGAAAAACATCACGGGGTGGTGCGCATTGTATGGCTGTGTGTTACATTACATTCACTAGTAGGAGTGAGAAAAACATCACGGGGTGGTGCGCATTGTATGGGTGTGTGTTACATTACATTCACTAGTAGGAGTGAGAAAAACATCACGGGGTGGTGGGAATCGGTGGGTCTGAATTAGGATAGGCAGTGAGTTGCAATGTAGGATGTAGAAAAGCACCGCGGGGTTGTCAGCATGGGGAGGTCAGGGAACATGCAGTGGCAATGTAGGGTAGGTTTCTGAAAAACATCGCTGGGTGGTGCGCATTGTATGGGTGTGTGTTACATTACATTCACTAGTAGGAGTGAGAAAAACATCACGGTGTGGTGCGCATTGTATGGGTGTGTGTTACATTACATTCACTAGTAGGAGTGAGAAAAACATCACGTTGTGGTGCGCCTTGTATGGGTGTGTGTTACATTACATTCACTAATAGGAGTGAGAAAAACATCACGGGGTGGTGTGAATCGGAGGGTCTGAATTAGGATAGGCAGTGAGTGGCAATGTAGGATGGAGAAAAGCACCGCGGGGTGGTCAGCATGGGGAGGTCAGGTAACATGCAGTGGCAATGTAGGATAGGTTTCTGAAAAACATCACGGGGTGGTGCGCATTGTATGGGTGTGTGTTACATTACATTCACTAGTAGGAGTGAGAAAAACATCACGGGGTGGTGCGTATTGTATGGGTGTGTGTTACATTACATTCATTAGTAGGAGTGAGGAAACCATCACGGGGTGGTGCGTATTGTATGGGTGTGTGTTACATTACATTGACTAGTAGGAGTGAGAAAAACATCACGGGGTGGTGCGCATTGTATGGGTGTGTGTTACATTACATTCACTAGTAGGAGTGAGAAAAACATCACGGGGTGGTGCGCATTGTATGGGTGTGTGTTACATTACATTCACTAGTAGGAGTGAGAAAGACATCACGGGGAGGTGCGTATTGTATGGGTGTGTGTTACATTACATTGACTAGTAGGAGTGAGAAAAACATCACGGGGTGGTGCGCATTGTATGGGTGTGTGTTACATTACATTCACTAGTAGGAGTGAGAAAAACATCACGGGGTGGTGTGAATCGGAGGGTCTGAATTAGGATAGGCTGTGAGTGGCAATGTAGGATGGAGAAAAGCACCACGAGGTGGTCAGCCTGGGGAGGTAAGGGAAGATGCAGTGGCAATGTAGGATAGGTTTCGGAAAAACATCACGGGGTGGTGCGCATTGTATGGGTGTGTGTTACATTACATTCACTAGTAGAAGTGAGAAAAACATCACGGGGTGGTGCGCATTGTATTGGTGTGTGTTACATTACATTCACTAGTAGGAGTGAGAAAAACATCTCGGGGTGGTGCGCATTGTATGGGTGTGTGTTACATTACATTCACTAGTAGGAGTGAGAAAAACATCACGGGGTGGTGCGCATTGTATGGGTGTGTGTTACATTACATTCACTAGTAGGAGTGAGAAAAACATCACGGGGTGGTGGGAATCGGTGGGTCTGAATTAGGATAGGCAGTGAGTTGCAATGTAGGATGGAGAAAAGCACCGCGGGGTTGTCAGCATGGGGAGGTCAGGGAACATGCAGTGGCAATGTAGGATAGGTTTCTGAAAAACATCGCTGGGTGGTGCGCATTGTATGGGTGTGTGTTACATTACATTCACTAGTAGGAGTGAGAAAAACATCACGGTGTGGTGCGCATTGTATGGGTGTGTGTTACATTACATTCACTAATAGGAGTGAGAAAAACATCACGTTGTGGTGCGCCTTGTATGGGTGTGTGTTACATTACATTCACTAATAGGAGTGAGAAAAACATCACGGGGTGGTGTGAATCGGAGGGTCTGAATTAGGATAGGCAGTGAGTGGCAATGTAGGATGGAGAAAAGCACCGCGGGGTGGTCAGCATGGGGAGGTCAGGGAACATGCAGTGGCAATATAGGATAGGTTTCTGAAAAACATCACGGGGTGGTGCGCATTGTATGGGTGTGTGTTACATTACATTCACTAGTAGGAGTGAGAAAAACATCACGTTGTGGTGAGCCTTGTATGGGTGTGTGTTACATTACATTCACTAATAGGAGTGAGAAAAACATCACGGGGTGGTGTGAATCGGAGGGTCTGAATTAGGATAGGCAGTGAGTGGCAATGTAGGATGGAGAAAAGCACCGCGGGGTGGTCAGCAGGGGGAGGTCAGGGAACATGCAGTGGCAATGTAGGATAGGTTTCTGAAAAACATCACGGGGTGGTGCGCATTGTATGGGTGTGTGTTACATTACATTCACTAGTAGGAGTGAGAAAAAACATCATGGGGTGGTGCGCATTGTATGGGTGTGTGTTACATTACATTCACTAGTAGGAGTAAGAAAAACATCTCGGGGTGGTGCGCATTGTATGGGTGTGTGTTACATTACATTCACTAGTAGGAGTGAGAAAAACATCACGGGGTGGTGCGCATTGTATGGGTGTGTGTTACATTACATTCACTAGTAGGAGTGAGAAAAACATCACGGGGTGGTGCGCATTGTATGGGTGTGTGTTACATGACATTCACTAGTAGGAGTGAGAAAAACATCACGGGGTGGTGCGCATTGTATGGGTGTGTGTTACATTACATTCACTAGTAGGAGTGAGAAAAACATAACGGGTTGGTGCGCATTGTATGGGTGTGTGTTACATTACATTCATTAGTAGGAGTGTGAAAACCATCACGGGGTGGTGCGTATTGTATGGGTTTGTGTTACATTACATTGACTAGTAGGAGTGAGAAAAACATCACTGGGTGGTGCGCATTGTATGGGTGTGTGTTACATTACATTCACTAGTAGGAGTGAGAAAACCATCACGGGGTGGTGCGTATTGTATGGGTGTGTGTTACATTACATTGACTAGTAGGAGTGAGAAAAACATCACGGGGTGGTGCGCACTGTATGGGTGTGTGTTACATTACATTCACTAGTAGGAGTGAGAAAAACATCACGGGGTGGTGCGCATTGTATGGGTGTGTGTTACATTACATTCACTAGTAGGAGTGAGAAAAACATCACGGGGTGGTGTGAATCAGAGGGTCTGAATTAAGATAGGCAGTGAGTGGCAATGTAGGATGGAGAAAAGCACCGTGGGGTGGTCAGCATGGGGAGGTCAGGGAACATGCAATGGCAATGTAGGATAGGTTTCTGAAAAACATCGCGGGGTGGTGCGCATTGGATGGGTGTGTGTTACACTAAATTCACTAGTAGGAGTGAGAAAAACGTCACGGGGTGGTGCGCATTGTATGGGTGTGTGTTACATTACATTCACTAGTAGGAGTGAGAAAAACATCACGGGGTGGTGCGCATTGTATGGGTGTGTGTTACATTACATTCACTAGTAGGAGTGAGAAAAACATCACGGGGTGGTGTGAATCGGAGTGTCTGAATTAGGATAGGCAGTGAGTGGCAATGTAGGATGGAGAAAAGCACCTCGGGGTGGTCAGGACGGGGAGGTCAGGGAACATGCAGTGGCAATGTAGGATAGGTTTCTGAAAAACATCACGGGGTGGTGCGCATTGTATGGGTGTGTGTTACATTACATTCACTAGTAGGAGTGAGAAAAACATCACGGGTGGTGCGCATTGTATGGGTGTGTGTTACATGACATTCACTAGTAGGAGTGAGAAAAACATCACGGGTTGGTGCGCATTGTATGGGTGTGTGTTACATTACATTAATTAGTAGGATTGAGAAAAACATCACGGGGTGGGGCGTATTGTATGGGTGTGTGTTACATTACATTGACTAGTAGGAGTGAGAAAAACATCACGGGGTGGTGCGCATTGTATGGGTGTGTGTTACATTACATTCAATAGTAGGAGTGAGAAAAACATCACGGGGTGGTGTGAATCGGAGGGTCTGAATTAGGATAGGCCGTGAGTGGCAATGTAGGATGGAGAAAAGCACCGCGAGGTGGTCAGCCTGGGGAGGTAAGGGAACATGCAGTGGCAATGTAGGATAGGTTTCGGAAAAACATCACGGGGTGGTGCGCATTGTATGGGTGTGTGTTACATTACCTTCACTAGTAGGAGTGAGAAAAACATCACGGGGTGGTGCGCATTGTATTGGTGTGTGTTACATTACATTCACTAGTAGGAGTGAGAAAAACATCTCGGGGTGGTGCGCATTGTATGGGTGCGTGTTACATTACATTCACTATTAGGAGTGAGAAAAACATCACGGGGTGGTGCGCATTGTATGGGTGTGTGTTACATTACATTCACTAGTAGGAGTGAGAAAAACATCACGGGGTTGTGCGCATTGTATGGGTGTGTGTTACATTACATTCACTAGTAGGAGTGAGAAAAATATCACGGGGTGGTGCGCATTGTATGGGTGTGTGTTAAATTACATTCACTAGTAGGAGTGAGAAAAACATCACGGGCTGGTGCGCATTGTATGGGTGTGTGTTACATTACATTCACTATTAGGAGTGAGAAAAACATCACGGGGTGGTTCGCATTGTATGGGTGTGTGTTACATTACATTCACTAGTAGGAGTGAGAAAAACATCACGGGGTGGTGCGCATTGTATGGGTGTGTGTTACATTACATTCAATAGTAGGAGTGAGAAAAACACCACGGGGTGGTGGGAATCGGTGGGTCTGAATTAGGATAGGCAGTGAGTTGCAATGTAGGATGGAGAAAAGCACCGCGGGGTTGTCAGCATGGGGAGGTCAGGGAACATGCAGTGGCAATGTAGGATAGGTTTCTGAAAAACATCGCTGGGTGGTGCGCATTGTATGGGTGTGTGTTACATTACATTCACTAGTAGGAGTGAGAAAAAATCACGGTGTGGTGCGCATTGTATGGGTGTGTGTTACATTACATTCACTAGTAGGAGTGAGAAAAACATCACGTTGTGGTGCGCCTTGTATGGGTGTGTGTTACATTACATTCACTAATAGGAGTGAGAAAAACATCACGGGGTGGTGTGAATCGGAGGGTCTGAATTAGGATAGGCTGTGAGTGGCAATGTAGGATGGAGAAAAGCACCGCGGGGTGGTCAGCATGGGGAGGTCAGGGAACATGCAGTGGCAATGTAGGATAGGTTTCTGAAAAACATCACGGGGTGGTGCGCATTGTATGGGTGTGTGTTACATTACATTCACTAGTAGGAGTGAGAAAAACATCTCGGGGTGGTGCGCATTGTATGGGTGTGTGTTACATTACATTCACTAGTAGGAGTGAGAAAAACATCACGGGGTGGTGCGCATTGTATGGGTGTGTGTTACATTACATTCACTAGTAGGAGTGAGAAAAATATCACGGGGTTGTGCGCATTGTATGGGTGTGTGTTACATTACATTCACTAGTAGGAGTGAGAAAAATATCACGGGGTGGTGCGCATTGTATGGGTGTGTGTTAAATTACATTCACTAGTAGGAGTGAGAAAAACATCACGTGTTGGTGCGCATTGTATGGGTGTGTGTTACATTACATTCACTATTAGGAGTGAGAAAAACATCACGGGGTGGTGCGCATTGTATGGGTGTGTGTTACATTACATTCACTAGTAGGAGTGAGAAAAACATCACGGGGTGGTGCGCATTGTATGGGTGTGTGTTACATTACATTCACTAGTAGGAGTGAGAAAAACATCACGGGGTGGTGGGAATCGGTGGGTCTGAATTAGGATAGGCAGTGAGTTGCAATGTAGGATGGAGAAAAGCACCGCGGGGTTGTCAGCATGGGGAGGTCAGGGAACATGCAGTGGCAATGTAGGGTAGGTTTCTGAAAAACATCGCTGGGTGGTGCGCATTGTATGGGTGTGTGTTACATTACATTCACTAGTAGGAGTGAGAAAAACACCACGGGGTGGTGGGAATCGGTGGGTCTGAATTAGGATAGGCAGTGAGTGGCAATGTAGGATGGAGAAAAGAACCGCGGGGTGGTCAGCATGGGGAGGTCAGGGAAAATGCAGTGGCAATGTAGGATAGGTTTCTGAAAAACATCACGGGGTGGTGCGCATTGTATGGGTGTGTGTTACATTACATTCACGAGTAGGAGTGAGAAAAACATCACGGGGTGGTTCGCATTGTATGGGTGTGTGTTACATTACATTCACTAGTAGGAGTGAGAAAAACATCACGTGGTGGTACGCATTGTATGGGTGTGTGTTACATTACATTCACTAGTAGGAGGGAGAAAAACATCACGGGGTGGTGCGCATTGTATGGGTGTGTGTTACATTACATTCACTAGTAGGAGTGAGAAAAACATCACGGGGTGGTGTTCATTGAATGGGTGTGTGTCACATTACATTCACTAGTAGGAGTGAGAAAAACAACACGGGGTGGTGTGAATCGGAGGGTCTGAATTAGGATAGGCAGTGAGTAGCAATGTAGGATGGAGAAAAGCACCTCGGGGTGGTCAGCATGGGGAGGTCAGGGAACATGCAGTGGCAATTAGGATAGGTTTCTGAAAAACATCACGGGGTGGTGCGCATTGTATGGGTGTGTGTTACATTACATTCACTAGTAGGAGTGAGAAAAACATCACGGGGTGGTGCGTATTGTATGGGTGTGTGTTACATTACATTGATTAGTAGGAGTGAGAAAAACATCACGGGGTGGTGCGCATTGTATGGGTGTGTGTTACATTACATTCACTAGTAGGAGTGAGAAAAACATCACGGGGTGATGTGAATCGGAGGGTCTGAATTAGGATAGGCCGTGAGTGGCAATGTAGGATGGAGAAAAGCACCGCGATGTGGTCAGCCTGGGGAGATAAGGGAACATGCAGTGGCAATGTAGGATAGGTTTCGGAAAAACATCACGGGGTGGTGCGCATTGTATGGGTGTGTGTTACATTACATTCACTAGTAGGAGTGAGAAAAACATCACGGGGTCGTGCGCATTGTATTGGTGTGTGTTACATTACATTCACTAGTAGGAGTGAGAAAAACATCTCGGGGTGGTGCGCATTGTATGGGTGTGTGTTACATTACATTCACTAGTAGGAGTGAGAAAAACATCACGGGGTGGTGCGCATTGTATGGGTGTGTGTTACATTACATTCACTAGTAGGAGTGAGAAAAACATCACGGGGTTGTGCGCATTGTATGGGTGTGTGTTACATTACATTCACTAGTAGGAGTGAGAAAAATATCACGGGGTGGTGCGCATTGTATGGGTGTGTGTTAAATTACATTCACTAGTAGGAGTGAGAAAAACATCACGTGGTGGTGCGCATTGTATGGGTGTGTGTTACATTACATTCACTATTAGGAGTGAGAAAAACATCACGGGGTGGTGCGCATTGTATGGGTGTGTGTTACATTACATTCACTAGTAGGAGTGAGAAAAACATCACGGGGTGGTGCGCATTGTATGGGTGTGTGTTACATTACATTCACTAGTAGGAGTGAGAAAAACATCACGGGGTGGTGGGAATCGGTGGGTCTGAATTAGGATAGGCAGTGAGTTGCAATGTAGGATGTAGAAAAGCACCGCGGGGTTGTCAGCATGGGGAGGTCAGGGAACATGCAGTGGCAATGTAGGGTAGGTTTCTGAAAAACATCGCTGGGTGGTGCGCATTGTATGGGTGTGTGTTACATTAAATTCACTAGTAGGAGTGAGAAAAACATCACGGTGTGGTGCGCATTGTATGGGTGTGTGTTACATTACATTCACTAGTAGGAGTGAGAAAAACATCACGTTGTGGTGCGCCTTGTATGGGTGTGTGTTACATTACATTCACTAATAGGAGTGAGAAAAACATCACGGGGTGGTGTGAATCGGAGGGTCTGAATTAGGATAGGCAGTGAGTGGCAATGTAGGATGGAGAAAAGCACCGCGGGGTGGTCAGCATGGGGAGGTCAGGTAACATGCAGTGGCAATGTAGGATAGGTTTCTGAAAAACATCACGGGGTGGTGCGCATTGTATGGGTGTGTGTTACATTACATTCACTAGTAGGAGTGAGAAAAACATCATGGGGTGGTGCGTATTGTATGGGTGTGTGTTACATTACATTCATTAGTAGGAGTGAGAAAACCATCACGGGGTGGTGCGTATTGTATGGGTGTGTGTTACATTACATTGACTAGTAGGAGTGAGAAAAACATCACGGGGTGGTGCGCATTGTATGGGTGTGTGTTACATTACATTCACTAGTAGGAGTGAGAAAAACATCACGGGGTGGTGCGCATTGTATGGGTGTGTGTTACATTACATTCACTAGTAGGAGTGAGAAAGACATCACGGGGTGGTGCGTATTGTAGGGGTGTGTGTTACATTACATTGACTAGTAGGAGTGAGAAAAACATCACGGGGTGGTGCGCATTGTATGGGTGTGTGTTACATTACATTCACTAGTAGGAGTGAGAAAAACATCACGGGGTAGTGTGAATCGGAGGGTCTGAATTAGGATAGGCCGTGAGTGGCAATGTAGGATGGAGAAAAGCACCACGAGGTGGTCAGCCTGGGGAGGTAAGGGAAGATGCAGTGGCAATGTAGGATAGGTTTCTGAAAAACATCACGGGGTGGTGCGAATTGTATGGGTGTGTGTTACATTACATTCACTAGTAGGAGTGAGAAAAACATCACGGGGTGGTGCGCATTGTATTGGTGTGTGTTACATTACATTCACTAGTAGGAGTGAGAAAAATATCTCGGGGTGGTGCGCATTGTATGGGTGTGTGTTACATTACATTCACTAGTAGGAGTGAGAAAAACATCACGGGGTGGTGCGCATTGTATGGGTGTGTGTTACATTACATTCACTATTAGGAGTGAGAAAAACATCACGGGGTGGTGCGCATTGTATGGGTGTGTGTTACATTACATTCACTAGTAGGAGTGAGAAAAACATCACGGGGTGGTGCGCATTGTATGGGTGTGTGTTACATTACATTCACTAGTAGGAGTGAGAAAAACATCACGGGGTGGTGTTCATTGAATGGCTGTGTGTCACATTACATTCACTAGTAGGAGTGAGAAAAACATCACGGGGTGGTGTGAATCGGAGTTTCTGAATTAGGATAGGCAGTGAGTGGCAATGTAGGATGGAGAAAAGCACCTCGGGGTGGTCAGCATGGGGTGGTCAGGGAACATGCAGTGGCAATGTAGGATAGGTTTCTGAAAAACATCACGGGGTGGTGCGCATTTTATGGGTGTGTGTTACATTACATTCACTAGTAGGAGTGAGAAAAACATCACGGGGTGGTGCGCATTGTATGGGTGTGTGTTACATTACATTCACTAGTAGGAGTGAGAAAAACATCACGGGGTTGTGCGCATTGTATGGGTGTGTGTTACATTACATTCACTAGTAGGAGTGAGAAAAATATCACGGGGTGGTGCGCATTGTATGGGTGTGTGTTAAATTACATTCACTAGTAGGAGTGAGAAAAACATCACGGGGTGGTGCGCATTGTATGGGTGTGTGTTACATTACATTCACTATTAGGAGTGAGAAAAACATCACGGGGTGGTGCGCATCGTATGGGTGTGTGTTACATTACATTCACTAGTAGGAGTGAGAAAAACATCACGGGGTGGTGCGCATTGTATGGGTGTGTGTTACATTACATTCACTAGTTTGAGTGAGAAAAACATCACGGGGTGGTGGGAATCGGTGGGTCTGAATTAGGGTAGGCAGTGAGTTGCAATGTAGGATGGAGAAAAGCACCGCGGGGTTGTCAGCATGGGGAGGTCAGGGAACATGCAGTGGCAATGTAGGATAGGTTTCTGAAAAACATCGCTGGGTGGTGCGCATTGTATGGGTGTGTGTTACATTACATTCACTAGTAGGAGTGAGCAAAACATCACGGTGTGGTGCGCATTGTATGGGTGTGTGTTACATTACATTCACTAGTAGGAGTGAGAAAAACATCACGTTGTGGTGCGCCTTGTATGGGTGTGTGTTACATTACATTCACTAATAGGAGTGAGAAAAACATCACGGGGTGGTGTGAATCGGAGGGTCTGAATTAGGATAGGCAGTGAGTGGCAATGTAGGATGGAGAAAAGCACCGCGGGGTGGTCAGCATGGGGAGGTCAGGGAACATGCAGTGGCAATGTAGGATAGGTTTCTGAAAAACATCACGGGGTGGTGCGCATTGTATGGGTGTGTGTTACATTACATTCACTAGTAGGAGTGAGAAAAAACATCATGGGGTGGTGCGCATTGTATGGGTGTGTGTTACATTACATTCACTAGTAGGAGTAAGAAAAACATCACGGGGTGGTGCGCATTGTATGGGTGTGTGTTACATTACATTCACTAGTAGGAGTGAGAAAAACATCACGGGGTGGTGCGCATTGTATGGGTGTGTGTTACATTACATTCACTAGTAGGAGTGAGAAAAACATCACGGGGTGGTGCGCATTGTATGGGTGTGTGTTACATGACATTCACTAGTAAGAGTGAGAAAAACATCACGGGGTGATGCGCATTGTATGGGTGTGTGTTACATTACATTCACTAGTAGGAGTGAGAAAAACATCACGGGTTGGTGCGCATTGTATGGGTGTGTGTTACATTACATTCATTAGTAGGAGTGAGAAAACCATCACCAGGTGGTGCGTATTGTATGGGTGTGTGTTACATTACATTGACTAGTAGGAGTGAGAAAAACATCACGGGGTGGTGCGCATTGTATGGGTGTGTGTTACATTACATTCACTAGTAGGAGTGAGAAAAACATCACGGGGTGGTGCGCATTGTATGGGTGTGTGTTACATTACATTCACTAGTAGGAGTGAGAAAAACATCACGGGGTGGTGTGAATCAGAGGGTCTGAATTAAGATAGGCAGTGAGTGGCAATGTAGGATGGAGAAAAGCACCGTGGGGTGGTCAGCATGGGGAGGTCAGGGAACATGCAATGGCAATGTAGGATAGGTTTCTGAAAAACATCGCGGGGTGGTGCGCATTGGATGGGTGTGTGTTACATTAAATTCACTAGTAGGAGTGAGAAAAACATCAGGGGGTGGTGCGCATTGTATGGGTGTGTGTTACATTACATTCACTAGTAGGAGTGAGAAAAACATCACGGGGTGGTGCGCATTGTATGGGTGTGTGTTACATTACATTCACTAGTAGGAGTGAGAAAAACATCACGGGGTGGTACGCATTGTATGTGTGTGTGTTACATTACATTCACTATTAGGAGTGAGAAAAACATCACGGGGTGGTGCGCATTGTATGGGTGTGTGTTACATTACATTCACTAGTAGGAGTGAGAAAAACATCACGGGGTGGTGCGCATTGTATGGGTGTGTGTTACATTACATTCACTAGTAGGAGTGAGAAAAACATCACGGGGTGGTGTTCATTGAATGGCTGTGTGTCACATTACATTCACTAGTAGGAGTGAGAAAAACATCACGGGGTGGTGTGAATCGGAGTTTCTAAATTAGGATAGGCAGTGAGTGGCAATGTAGGATGGAGAAAAGCACCTCGGGGTGGTCAGCATGGGGTGGTCAGGGAACATGCAGTGGCAATGTAGGATAGGTTTCTGAAAAACATCACGGGGTGGTGCGCATTGTATGGGTGTGTGTTACATTACATTCACTAGTAGGAGTGAGAAAAACATCACGGGGTGGTGCGCATTGTATGGGTGTGTGTTACATTACATTCACTAGTAGGAGTGAGAAAAACATCACGGGGTTGTGCGCATTGTATGGGTGTGTGTTACATTACATTCACTAGTAGGAGTGAGAAAAATATCACGGGGTGGTGCGCATTGTATGGGTGTGTGTTAAATTACATTCACTAGTAGGAGTGAGAAAAACATCACGGGGTGGTGCGCATTGTATGGGTGTGTGTTACATTACATTCACTATTAGGAGTGAGAAAAACATCACGGGGTGGTGCGCATCGTATGGGTGTGTGTTACATTACATTCACTAGTAGGAGTGAGAAAAACATCACGGGGTGGTGCGCATTGTATGGGTGTGTGTTACATTACATTCACTAGTTTGAGTGAGAAAAACATCACGGGGTGGTGGGAATCGGTGGGTCTGAATTAGGGTAGGCAGTGAGTTGCAATGTAGGATGGAGAAAAGCACCGCGGGGTTGTCAGCATGGGGAGGTCAGGGAACATGCAGTGGCAATGTAGGATAGGTTTCTGAAAAACATCGCTGGGTGGTGCGCATTGTATGGGTGTGTGTTACATTACATTCACTAGTAGGAGTGAGCAAAACATCACGGTGTGGTGCGCATTGTATGGGTGTGTGTTACATTACATTCACTAGTAGGAGTGAGAAAAACATCACGTTGTGGTGCGCCTTGTATGGGTGTGTGTTACATTACATTCACTAATAGGAGTGAGAAAAACATCACGGGGTGGTGTGAATCGGAGGGTCTGAATTAGGATAGGCAGTGAGTGGCAATGTAGGATGGAGAAAAGCACCGCGGGGTGGTCAGCATGGGGAGGTCAGGGAACATGCAGTGGCAATGTAGGATAGGTTTCTGAAAAACATCACGGGGTGGTGCGCATTGTATGGGTGTGTGTTACATTACATTCACTAGTAGGAGTGAGAAAAAACATCATGGGGTGGTGCGCATTGTATGGGTGTGTGTTACATTACATTCACTAGTAGGAGTAAGAAAAACATCACGGGGTGGTGCGCATTGTATGGGTGTGTGTTACATTACATTCACTAGTAGGAGTGAGAAAAACATCACGGGGTGGTGCGCATTGTATGGGTGTGTGTTACATTACATTCACTAGTAGGAGTGAGAAAAACATCACGGGGTGGTGCGCATTGTATGGGTGTGTGTTACATGACATTCACTAGTAAGAGTGAGAAAAACATCACGGGGTGATGCGCATTGTATGGGTGTGTGTTACATTACATTCACTAGTAGGAGTGAGAAAAACATCACGGGTTGGTGCGCATTGTATGGGTGTGTGTTACATTACATTCATTAGTAGGAGTGAGAAAACCATCACCGGGTGGTGCGTATTGTATGGGTGTGTGTTACATTACATTGACTAGTAGGAGTGAGAAAAACATCACGGGGTGGTGCGCATTGTATGGGTGTGTGTTACATTACATTCACTAGTAGGAGTGAGAAAAACATCACGGGGTGGTGCGCATTGTATGGGTGTGTGTTACATTACATTCACTAGTAGGAGTGAGAAAAACATCACGGGGTGGTGTGAATCAGAGGGTCTGAATTAAGATAGGCAGTGAGTGGCAATGTAGGATGGAGAAAAGCACCGTGGGGTGGTCAGCATGGGGAGGTCAGGGAACATGCAATGGCAATGTAGGATAGGTTTCTGAAAAACATCGCGGGGTGGTGCGCATTGGATGGGTGTGTGTTACATTAAATTCACTAGTAGGAGTGAGAAAAACATAAGGGGGTGGTGCGCATTGTATGGGTGTGTGTTACATTACATTCACTAGTAGTAGTGAGAAAAACATCACGGGGTGGTGCGCATTGTATGGGTGTGTGTTACATTACATTCACTAGTAGGAGTGAGAAAAACATCACGGGGTGGTACGCATTGTATGTGTGTGTGTTACATTACATTCACTAGTAGGAGTGAGAAAAACATCACGGGGTGGTGCGCATTGTATGGGTGTGTGTTACATTACATTCACTAGTAGGAGTGAGAAAAACATCACGGGGTGGTGTTCATTGAATGGGTGTGTGTCACATTACATTCACTAGTAGGAGTGAGAAAAACATCACGGGGTGGTGTGAATCGGAGTGTCTGATTTAGGATAGGCAGTGAGTGGCAATGTAGGATGGAGAAAAGCACCTCGGGGTGGTCAGCATGGGGAGGTCAGGGAACATGCAGTGGCAATGTAGGATAGGTTTCTGAAAAACATCACGGGGTGGTGCGCATTGTATGGGTGTGTGTTACATTATATTCACTAGTAGGAGTGAGAAAAACATAACGGGGTGGTGCGCATTGTATGGGTGTGAGTTACATTACATTCACTAGTAGGAGTGAGAAAAACATCACGGGGTGGTGCGCATTGTATGGGTGTGTGTTGCATTACATTCACTAGTAGGAGTGAGAAAACATCACGGGGTGGTGTGCATTGTATGGGTGTGTGGTACATTACATTCACTAGTAGGAGTGATAAAAACATCACGGGGTGGTGGGAATCGGAGGGTCTGAATTAGGATAGGCAGTGAGTTGCAATGTAGGATGGAGAAAAGCACCGCGGGGTGGTCAGCATGGGGAGGTCAGGGAACATGCAGTGGCAATGTAGGATAGGTATCTGAAAAACATCGCGGGGTGGTGCGCATTGTATGGGTGTGTGTTACATTACATTCACTACTAGGAGTGAGAAAAACATCACGGGGTGGTGCGCATTGTATGGGTGTGTGTTACATTACATTCACTAGTAGGAGTGAGAAAAACATCACGGGGTGGTGCGCATTGTATGGGTGTGTGTTACATTATGTTCACTAGTAGGAGTGAGAAAAACATCACGGGGTGGTGCGCATTGTATGGGTGTGTGTTAAATTACATTCACTAGTTGGAGTGAGAAAAACATCACGGGGTGGTGCGCATTGTATGGGTGTGTATTACATTACATTCACTAGTAGGAGTGAGAAAAACATCACGGGGTGGTGGGACTCGGAAGGTCTGAATTAGGATAGGCAGTGAGTTGCAATGTAGGATGGAGAAAAGCACCGCGGGGTGGTCAGCATCGGGAGGTCAGGGAACATGCAGTGGCAATGTAGGATAGGTTTCTGAAAAACATCGCTGGGTGGTGCGCATTGTATGGGTGTGTGTTACATTACATTCACTAGTAGGAGTGAGAAAAACATCACGGGGTGGTGCGCATTGTATGGGTGTGTGTTACATTACATTCACTAGTAGGAGTGAGAAAAACATCACGGGGTGGTGCGCATTGTATGGGTGTGTGTTACATTACATTCACTAATAGAAGTGAGAAAAACATCACGGGGTGCTGTGAATCGGAGGGTCTCAAATAGGATAGGCAGTGAGTGGCAATGTAGGATGGAGAAAAGCACCGCGGGGCGGTCAGCATGGGGAGGTCAGGGAACAGGCAGTGGCAATGTAGGATAGGTTTCTGAAAAACATCACGGGGTGGTGCGCATTGTATGGGTGTGTGTTACATTACATTCACTAGTAGGAGTGAGAAAAACATCAAGGGGTGGTGCCCATTGTATGGGTGTGTGTTACATTACATTCACTATTAGGAGTGAGAAAAACATCACGGGGTGGTGCGCATTGTATTGGTGTGTGTTACATTACATTCACTAGTAGGAGTGAGAAAAACATCACGGGGTGGTGCGCATTGTATGGGTGTGTGTTACATTACATTCACTATTAGGAGTGAGAAAAACATCACGGGGTGGTGCGCATTGTATGGGTGTGTGTTACATTACATTCACTAGTAGGAGTGAGAAAAACATCACGGGGTGGTGTGAATCAGAGTGTCTGAATTAGGATAGGCAGTGAGTGGCAATGTAGGATGGAGAAAAGCACCTCGGGGTGGTCAGCATGGGGAGGTCAGGGAACATGCAGTGGCAATGTAGGATAGGTTTCTGAAAAACATCACGGGGTGGTGCGCATTGTATGGGTGTGTGTTACATTACATTCAATAGTAGGAGTGAGAAAAACATCACGGGGTGGTGCGCATTGTATGGGTGTGTGTTACATGACATTCACTAGTAGGAGTGAGAAAAACATCACAGGGTGGTGCGCATTGTATGGGTGTGTGTTACATTACATTCACTAGTAGGAGTGAGAAAAACATCACGGGTTGGTGCGCATTGTATGGGTGTGTGTTACATTACATTCATTAGTAGGAGTGAGAAAAACATCACGGGGTGGTGCGTATTGTATGGGTGTGTGTTACATTACATTGACTAGTAGGAGTGAGAAAAACATCACGGGGTGGTGCGCATTGTATGGGTGTGTGTTACATTACATTCACTAGTAGGAGTGAGAAAAACATCACGGGGTGGTGTGAATCGGAGGGTCTGAATTAGGATAGGCCGTGAGTGGCAATGTAGGATGGAGAAAAGCACCGCGAGGTGGTCAGCCTGGGGAGGTAAGGGAACATGCAGTGGCAATGTAGGATAGGTTTCGGAAAAACATCACGGGGTGGTGCGCATTGTATGGGTGTGTGTAACATTACATTCACTAGTAGGAGTGAGAAAAACATCACGGGGTGGTGCGAATTGTATTGGTGTGTGTTACATTACATTCACTAGTAGGAGTGAGAAAAACATCTCGGGGTGGTGCGCATTGTATGGGTGTGTGTTACATTACATTCACTAGTAGGAGTGAGAAAAACATCACGGGGTGGTGCGCATTGTATGGGTGTGTGTTACATTACATTCACTAGTAGGAGTGAGAAAAACATCACGGGGTTGTGCGCATTGTATGGGTGTGTGTTACATTACATTCACTAGTAGGAGTGAGAAAAATATCACGGGGTGGTGCGCATTGTATGGGTGTGTGTTAAATTACATTCACTAGTAGGAGTGAGAAAAACATCACGGGGTGGTGCGCATTGTATGGGTGTGTGTTACATTACATTCACTATTAGGAGTGAGAAAAACATCACGGGGTGGTTCGCATTGTATGGGTGTGTGTTACATTACATTCACTAGTAGGAGTGAGAAAAACATCACGGGGTGGTGCGCATTGTATGGGTGTGTGTTACATTACATTCACTAGTAGGAGTGAGAAAAACACCACGGGGTGGTGGGAATCGGTGGGTCTGAATTAGGATAGGCAGTGAGTTGCAATGTAGGATGGAGAAAAGCACCGCGGGGTTGTCAGCATAGGGAGGTCAGGGAACATGCAGTGGCAATGTAGGATAGGTTTCTGAAAAACATCGCTGGGTGGTGCGCATTGTATGGGTGTGTGTTACATTACATTCACTAGTAGGAGTGAGAAAAACATCACGGGGTGGTGCGCATTGTATTGGTGTGTGTTACATTACATTCACTAGTAGGAGTGAGAAAAACATCACGGGCTGGTGCGCATTGTATGGGTGTGTGTTACATTACATTCACTAGTAGGAGTGAGAAAAACATCACGGGGTGGTGCGCATTGTATGGGTGTGTGTTACATTACATCCACTAGTAGGAGTGAGAAAAACATTACGGGGTGGTGTGAATCGGAGTGTCTGAATTAGGATAGGCAGTGAGTGGCAATGTAGGATGGAGAAAAGCACCTCGGGGTGGTCAGCATGGGGAGGTCAGGGAACATGCAGTGGCAATGTAGGATAGGTTTCTGAAAAACATCACGGGGTGGTGCGCATTGTATGGGTGTGTGTTACATTACATTCAATAGTAGGAGTGAGAAAAACATCACGGGGTGGTGCGCATTGTATGGGTGTGTGTTACATGACATTCACTAGTAGGAGTGAGAAAAACATCACAGGGTGGTGCGCATTGTATGGGTGTGTGTTACATTACATTCACTAGTAGGAGTGAGAAAAACATCACGGGTTGGTGCGCATTGTATGGGTGTGTGTTACATTACATTCATTAGTAGGAGAGAGAAAAACATCACGGGGTGGTGCGTATTGTATGGGTGTGTGTTACATTACATTGACTAGTAGGAGTGAGAAAAACATCACGGGGTGGTGCGCATTGTATGGGTGTGTGTTACATTACATTCACTAGTAGGAGTGAGAAAAACATCACGGGGTGGTGTGAATCGGAGGGTCTGAATTAGGATAGGCCGTGAGTGGCAATGTAGGATGGAGAAAAGCACCGCGAGGTGGTCAGCCTGGGGAGGTAAGGGAACATGCAGTGGCAATGTAGGATAGGTTTCGGAAAAACATCACGGGGTGGTGCGCATTGTATGGGTGTGTGTTACATTACATTCACTAGTAGGAGTGAGAAAAACATCACGGGGTGGTGCGAATTGTATTGGTGTGTGTTACATTACATTCACTAGTAGGAGTGAGAAAAACATCTCGGGGTGGTGCGCATTGTATGGGTGTGTGTTACATTACATTCACTAGTAGGAGTGAGAAAAACATCACGGGGTGGTGCGCATTGTATGGGTGTGTGTTACATTACATTCACTAGTAGGAGTGAGAAAAACATCACGGGGTTGTGCGCATTGTATGGGTGTGTGTTACATTACATTCACTAGTAGGAGTGAGAAAAATATCACGGGGTGGTGCGCATTGTATGGGTGTGTGTTAAATTACATTCACTAGTAGGAGTGAGAAAAACATCACGGGGTGGTGCGCATTGTATGGGTGTGTGTTACATTACATTCACTATTAGGAGTGAGAAAAACATCACGGGGTGGTTCGCATTGTATGGGTGTGTGTTACATTACATTCACTAGTAGGAGTGAGAAAAACATCACGGGGTGGTGCGCATTGTATGGGTGTGTGTTACATTACATTCACTAGTAGGAGTGAGAAAAACACCACGGGGTGGTGGGAATCGGTGGGTCTGAATTAGGATAGGCAGTGAGTTGCAATGTAGGATGGAGAAAAGCACCGCGGGGTTGTCAGCATAGGGAGGTCAGGGAACATGCAGTGGCAACGTAGGATAGGTTTCTGAAAAACATCGCTGGGTGGTGCGCATTGTATGGGTGTGTGTTACATTACATTCACTAGTAGGAGTGAGAAAAACATCACGGTGTGGTGCGCATTGTATGGGTGTGTGTTACATTACATTCACTAGTAGGAGTGAGAAAAACATCACGTTGTGGTGCGCCTTGTATGGGTGTGTGTTACATTACATTCACTAATAGGAGTGAGAAAAACATCACGGGGTGGTGTGAATCGGAGGGTCTGAATTAGGATAGGCAGTGAGTGGCAATGTAGGATGGAGAATAGCACCGCGGGGTGGTCAGCATGGGGAGGTCAGGGAACATGCAGTGGCAATGTAGGATAGGTTTCTGAAAAACATCACGGGGTGGTGCGCATTGTATGGGTGTGTGTTACATTACATTCACTAGTAGGAGTGAGAAAAAACATCATGGGGTGGTGCGCATTGTATGGGTGTGTGTTACATTACATTCACTAGTAGGAGTAAGAAAAACATCTCGGGGTGGTGCGCATTGTATGGGTGTGTGTTACATTACATTCACTAGTAGGAGTGAGAAAAACATCACGGGGTGGTGCGCATTGTATGGGTGTGTGTTACATTACATTCACTAGTAGGAGTGAGAAAAACATCACGGGGTGGTGCGCATTGTATGGGTGTGTGTTACATGACATTCACTAGTAGGAGTGAGAAAAACATCACGGGGTGGTGCGCATTGTATGGGTGTGTGTTACATTACATTCACTAGTAGGAGTGCGAAAAACATCACGGGTTGGTGCGCATTGTATGGGTGTGTGTTACATTACATTCATTAGTAGGAGTGTGAAAACCATCACGGGGTGGTGCGCATTGTATGGGTGTGTGTTACATTACATTCACTAGTAGGAGTGAGAAAAACATCACGGGGTGGTGCGCATTGTATGGGTGTGTGTTACATTACATTCACTAGTAGGAGTGAGAAAAACATCACGGGGTGGTGCGCATTGTATGGGTGTGTGTTACATTACATTCACTAGTAGGAGTGAGAAAAACATCTCGGGGTGGTGCGCATTGTATGGGTGTGTGTTACATTACATTCCCTAGTAGGAGTGAGAAAAACATCACGGGGTGGTGCGCATTGTATGGGTGTGTCTTACATTACATTCACTAGTAGGAGTGAGAAAAACATCACGGGGTGGTGCGCATTGTATGGGTGTGTGTTACATTACATTCACTAGTAGGAGTGAGAAAAACATCACGGGGTGGTGCGCATTGTCTGGCTGTGTGTTACATTACATTCACTAGTAGGAGTGAGAAAAACATCACAAGGTGGTGGGAATCGGAGGGTCTGAATTAGGATAGGCAGTGAGTGGCAATGTAGGATGGAGAAAAGCACCGCGGGGTGGTCAGCAATAGGAGGTCAGGGAACATGCAGTGGCAATGTAGGATAGGTTTCTGAAAAACATCGCGGGGTGGTGCGCATTGTATGGGTGTGTGTTACATTACATACACTAGTAGGAGTGCGAAAAACATCACGGGGTGGTGCACATTGTATGGGTGTGTGTTACATTACATTCACTAGTAGGAGTGAGAAAAACATCACGGGGTGGTGCGCATTGTATGGGTGTGTGTTACATTACATTCACTAGTAGGAGTGAGAAAAACATCACGGGGTGGTGCGCATTGTATGGGTGTGTGTTACATTACATTCACTAGTAGGAGTGAGAAAAACATCACGGGGTGGTGTGAATCGGAGGGTCTGAATTAGGATAGGCAGTGAGTGGCAATGTAGGATGGAGAAAACCACCGCGGGGTGGTCAGCATGGGGAGGTCAGGGAACATGCAGTGGCAATGTAGGATAGGTTTCTGAAAAACATCACGGGGTGGTGCGCATTGTATGGGTGTGTGTTAAATTACATTCACTAGTAGGAGTGAGAAAAACATCACGGGGTGGTGCGCATTGTATGGGTGTGTGTTACATTACATTCACTAGTAGGAGTGAGAAAAACATCACGGGGTGGTGCGCATTGTATGGGTGTGTGTTACATTACATTCACTAGTAGGAGTGAGAAAAACATCTCGGGGTGGTGCGCATTGTATGGGTGTGTGTTACATTACATTCACTAGTAGGAGTGAGAAAAACATCACGGGGTGGTGCGCATTGTATGGGTGTGTGTTACATTACATTCACTAGTAGGAGTGAGAAAAACATCACGGGGTGGTGCGCATTGTATGGGTGTGTGTTACATTACATTCACTAGTAGGAGTGAGAAAAACATCATGGGGTGGTGCGCATTGTCTGGCTGTGTGTTACATTACATTCACTAGTAGGAGTGAGAAAAACATCACAAGGTGGTGGGAATCGGAGGGTCTGAATTAGGATAGGCAGTGAGTGGCAATGTAGGATGGAGAAAAGCACCGCGGGGTGGTCAGCAATAGGAGGTCAGGGAACATGCAGTGGCAATGTAGGATAGGTTTCTGAAAAACATCGCGGGGTGGTGCGCATTGTATGGGTGTGTGTTACATTACATACACTAGTAGGAGTGCGAAAAACATCACGGGGTGGTGCACATTGTATGGGTGTGTGTTACATTACATTCACTAGTAGGAGTGAGAAAAACATCACGGGCTGGTGTGCATTGTATGGGTGTGTGTTACATTACATTCACTAGTAGGAGTGAGAAAAACATCACGGGGTGGTGCGCATTGTATGTGTGTGTGTTACATTACATTCACTAGTAGGAGTGAGAAAAACATCACGGGGTGGTGTGAATCGGAGGGTCTGAATTAGGATAGGCAGTGAGTGGCAATGTAGGATGGAGAAAACCACCGCGGGGTGGTCAGCATGGGGAGGTCAGGGAACATTCAGTGGCAATGTAGGATAGGTTTCTGAAAAACATCACGTGGTGGTGCGCATTGTATGGGTGTGTGTTACATTACATTCACTAGTAGGAGTGAGAAAAACATCACGGGGTGGTGCGCATTGTATGGGTGTGTTTTACATTAAATTCACTAGTAGGAGTGAGAAAAACATCACGGGGTGGTGCGCATTGTATGGGTGTTTGTTATATTACATTCACGAGTAGGAGTGAGAAAAACATCACGGGGTGGTGCGCATTGTATGGGTGTGTGTTACATTACATTCACTAGTAGGAGTGAGAAAAACATCACGGGGTGGTGTGAATCGGAGTGTCTGAATTAGGATAGGCAGTGAGTGGCAATGTAGGATGGAGAAAAGCACCGCGGGGTGGTCAGCATGGGGAGGTCAGGGAACATGCAGTGGCAATGTAAGATAGGTTCCTGAAAAACATCACGGGGTGGTGCGCATTGTATGGCCGTGTGTTACATTACATTCACTAGTAGGAGTGAGAAAAACATCACGGGGTGGTGCGCATTGTATGGGTGTGTGTTACATTACATTCACTAGTAGGAGTGAGAAAAACATCACGGGGTGGTGCGCATTGTATGGGTGTGTGTTACATTACATTCACTAGTAGGAGTGAGAAAAACATCACGGGGTGGTGCGCATTGTATGGGTGTGTGTTACATGACATTCACTAGTAAGAGTGAGAAAAACATCACGGGGTGATGCGCATTGTATGGGTGTGTGTTACATTACATTCACTAGTAGGAGTGAGAAAAACATCACGGGTTGGTGCGCATTGTATGGGTGTGTGTTACATTACATTCATTAGTAGGAGTGAGAAAACCATCACCGGGTGGTGCGTATTGTATGGGTGTGTGTTACATTACATTGACTAGTAGGAGTGAGAAAAACATCACGGGGTGGTGCGCATTGTATGGGTGTGTGTTACATTACATTCACTAGTAGGAGTGAGAAAAACATCACGGGGTGGTGCGCATTGTATGGGTGTGTGTTACATTACATTCACTAGTAGGAGTGAGAAAAACATCACGGGGTGGTGTGAATCAGAGGGTCTGAATTAAGATAGGCAGTGAGTGGCAATGTAGGATGGAGAAAAGCACCGTGGGGTGGTCAGCATGGGGAGGTCAGGGAACATGCAATGGCAATGTAGGATAGGTTTCTGAAAAACATCGCGGGGTGGTGCGCATTGGATGGGTGTGTGTTACATTAAATTCACTAGTAGGAGTGAGAAAAACATCAGGGGGTGGTGCGCATTGTATGGGTGTGTGTTACATTACATTCACTAGTAGTAGTGAGAAAAACATCACGGGGTGGTGCGCATTGTATGGGTGTGTGTTACATTACATTCACTAGTAGGAGTGAGAAAAACATCACGGGGTGGTACGCATTGTATGTGTGTGTGTTACATTACATTCACTATTAGGAGTGAGAAAAACATCACGGGGTGGTGCGCATTGTATGGGTGTGTGTTACATTACATTCACTAGTAGGAGTGAGAAAAACATCACGGGGTGGTGTTCATTGAATGGGTGTGTGTCACATTACATTCACTAGTAGGAGTGAGAAAAACATCACGGGGTGGTGTGAATCGGAGTGTCTGATTTAGGATAGGCAGTGAGTGGCAATGTAGGATGGAGAAAAGCACCTCGGGGTGGTCAGCATGGGGAGGTCAGGGAACATGCAGTGGCAATGTAGGATAGGTTTCTGAAAAACATCACGGGGTGGTGCGCATTGTATGGGTGTGTGTTACATTATATTCACTAGTAGGAGTGAGAAAAACATAACGGGGTGGTGCGCATTGTATGGGTGTGAGTTACATTACATTCACTAGTAGGAGTGAGAAAAACATCACGGGGTGGTGCGCATTGTATGGGTGTGTGTTGCATTACATTCACTAGTAGGAGTGAGAAAACATCACGGGGTGGTGTGCATTGTATGGGTGTGTGGTACATTACATTCACTAGTAGGAGTGATAAAAACATCACGGGGTGGTGGGAATCGGAGGGTCTGAATTAGGATAGGCAGTGAGTTGCAATGTAGGATGGAGAAAAGCACCGCGGGGTGGTCAGCATGGGGAGGTCAGGGAACATGCAGTGGCAATGTAGGATAGGTATCTGAAAAACATCGCGGGGTGGTGCGCATTGTATGGGTGTGTGTTACATTACATTCACTACTAGGAGTGAGAAAAACATCACGGGGTGGTGCGCATTGTATGGGTGTGTGTTACATTACATTCACTAGTAGGAGTGAGAAAAACATCACGGGGTGGTGCGCATTGTATGGGTGTGTGTTACATTATGTTCACTAGTAGGAGTGAGAAAAACATCACGGGGTGGTGCGCATTGTATGGGTGTGTGTTAAATTACATTCACTAGTTGGAGTGAGAAAAACATCACGGGGTGGTGCGCATTGTATGGGTGTGTATTACATTACATTCACTAGTAGGAGTGAGAAAAACATCACGGGGTGGTGGGACTCGGAAGGTCTGAATTAGGATAGGCAGTGAGTTGCAATGTAGGATGGAGAAAAGCACCGCGGGGTGGTCAGCATCGGGAGGTCAGGGAACATGCAGTGGCAATGTAGGATAGGTTTCTGAAAAACATCGCTGGGTGGTGCGCATTGTATGGGTGTGTGTTACATTACATTCACTAGTAGGAGTGAGAAAAACATCACGGGGTGGTGCGCATTGTATGGGTGTGTGTTACATTACATTCACTAGTAGGAGTGAGAAAAACATCACGGGGTGGTGCGCATTGTATGGGTGTGTGTTACATTACATTCACTAATAGAAGTGAGAAAAACATCACGGGGTGCTGTGAATCGGAGGGTCTCAAATAGGATAGGCAGTGAGTGGCAATGTAGGATGGAGAAAAGCACCGCGGGGCGGTCAGCATGGGGAGGTCAGGGAACAGGCAGTGGCAATGTAGGATAGGTTTCTGAAAAACATCACGGGGTGGTGCGCATTGTATGGGTGTGTGTTACATTACATTCACTAGTAGGAGTGAGAAAAACATCAAGGGGTGGTGCCCATTGTATGGGTGTGTGTTACATTACATTCACTATTAGGAGTGAGAAAAACATCACGGGGTGGTGCGCATTGTATTGGTGTGTGTTACATTACATTCACTAGTAGGAGTGAGAAAAACATCACGGGGTGGTGCGCATTGTATGGGTGTGTGTTACATTACATTCACTATTAGGAGTGAGAAAAACATCACGGGGTGGTGCGCATTGTATGGGTGTGTGTTACATTACATTCACTAGTAGGAGTGAGAAAAACATCACGGGGTGGTGTGAATCAGAGTGTCTGAATTAGGATAGGCAGTGAGTGGCAATGTAGGATGGAGAAAAGCACCTCGGGGTGGTCAGCATGGGGAGGTCAGGGAACATGCAGTGGCAATGTAGGATAGGTTTCTGAAAAACATCACGGGGTGGTGCGCATTGTATGGGTGTGTGTTACATTACATTCAATAGTAGGAGTGAGAAAAACATCACGGGGTGGTGCGCATTGTATGGGTGTGTGTTACATGACATTCACTAGTAGGAGTGAGAAAAACATCACAGGGTGGTGCGCATTGTATGGGTGTGTGTTACATTACATTCACTAGTAGGAGTGAGAAAAACATCACGGGTTGGTGCGCATTGTATGGGTGTGTGTTACATTACATTCATTAGTAGGAGTGAGAAAAACATCACGGGGTGGTGCGTATTGTATGGGTGTGTGTTACATTACATTGACTAGTAGGAGTGAGAAAAACATCACGGGGTGGTGCGCATTGTATGGGTGTGTGTTACATTACATTCACTAGTAGGAGTGAGAAAAACATCACGGGGTGGTGTGAATCGGAGGGTCTGAATTAGGATAGGCCGTGAGTGGCAATGTAGGATGGAGAAAAGCACCGCGAGGTGGTCAGCCTGGGGAGGTAAGGGAACATGCAGTGGCAATGTAGGATAGGTTTCGGAAAAACATCACGGGGTGGTGCGCATTGTATGGGTGTGTGTAACATTACATTCACTAGTAGGAGTGAGAAAAACATCACGGGGTGGTGCGAATTGTATTGGTGTGTGTTACATTACATTCACTAGTAGGAGTGAGAAAAACATCTCGGGGTGGTGCGCATTGTATGGGTGTGTGTTACATTACATTCACTAGTAGGAGTGAGAAAAACATCACGGGGTGGTGCGCATTGTATGGGTGTGTGTTACATTACATTCACTAGTAGGAGTGAGAAAAACATCACGGGGTTGTGCGCATTGTATGGGTGTGTGTTACATTACATTCACTAGTAGGAGTGAGAAAAATATCACGGGGTGGTGCGCATTGTATGGGTGTGTGTTAAATTACATTCACTAGTAGGAGTGAGAAAAACATCACGGGGTGGTGCGCATTGTATGGGTGTGTGTTACATTACATTCACTATTAGGAGTGAGAAAAACATCACGGGGTGGTTCGCATTGTATGGGTGTGTGTTACATTACATTCACTAGTAGGAGTGAGAAAAACATCACGGGGTGGTGCGCATTGTATGGGTGTGTGTTACATTACATTCACTAGTAGGAGTGAGAAAAACACCACGGGGTGGTGGGAATCGGTGGGTCTGAATTAGGATAGGCAGTGAGTTGCAATGTAGGATGGAGAAAAGCACCGCGGGGTTGTCAGCATAGGGAGGTCAGGGAACATGCAGTGGCAATGTAGGATAGGTTTCTGAAAAACATCGCTGGGTGGTGCGCATTGTATGGGTGTGTGTTACATTACATTCACTAGTAGGAGTGAGAAAAACATCACGGGGTGGTGCGCATTGTATTGGTGTGTGTTACATTACATTCACTAGTAGGAGTGAGAAAAACATCACGGGGTGGTGCGCATTGTATGGGTGTGTGTTACATTACATTCACTAGTAGGAGTGAGAAAAACATCACGGGGTGGTGCGCATTGTATGGGTGTGTGTTACATTACATCCACTAGTAGGAGTGAGAAAAACATTACGGGGTGGTGTGAATCGGAGTGTCTGAATTAGGATAGGCAGTGAGTGGCAATGTAGGATGGAGAAAAGCACCTCGGGGTGGTCAGCATGGGGAGGTCAGGGAACATGCAGTGGCAATGTAGGATAGGTTTCTGAAAAACATCACGGGGTGGTGCGCATTGTATGGGTGTGTGTTACATTACATTCAATAGTAGGAGTGAGAAAAACATCACGGGGTGGTGCGCATTGTATGGGTGTGTGTTACATGACATTCACTAGTAGGAGTGAGAAAAACATCACAGGGTGGTGCGCATTGTATGGGTGTGTGTTACATTACATTCACTAGTAGGAGTGAGAAAAACATCACGGGTTGGTGCGCATTGTATGGGTGTGTGTTACATTACATTCATTAGTAGGAGAGAGAAAAACATCACGGGGTGGTGCGTATTGTATGGGTGTGTGTTACATTACATTGACTAGTAGGAGTGAGAAAAACATCACGGGGTGGTGCGCATTGTATGGGTGTGTGTTACATTACATTCACTAGTAGGAGTGAGAAAAACATCACGGGGTGGTGTGAATCGGAGGGTCTGAATTAGGATAGGCCGTGAGTGGCAATGTAGGATGGAGAAAAGCACCGCGAGGTGGTCAGCCTGGGGAGGTAAGGGAACATGCAGTGGCAATGTAGGATAGGTTTCGGAAAAACATCACGGGGTGGTGCGCATTGTATGGGTGTGTGTTACATTACATTCACTAGTAGGAGTGAGAAAAACATCACGGGGTGGTGCGAATTGTATTGGTGTGTGTTACATTACATTCACTAGTAGGAGTGAGAAAAACATCTCGGGGTGGTGCGCATTGTATGGGTGTGTGTTACATTACATTCACTAGTAGGAGTGAGAAAAACATCACGGGGTGGTGCGCATTGTATGGGTGTGTGTTACATTACATTCACTAGTAGGAGTGAGAAAAACATCACGGGGTTGTGCGCATTGTATGGGTGTGTGTTACATTACATTCACTAGTAGGAGTGAGAAAAATATCACGGGGTGGTGCGCATTGTATGGGTGTGTGTTAAATTACATTCACTAGTAGGAGTGAGAAAAACATCACGGGGTGGTGCGCATTGTATGGGTGTGTGTTACATTACATTCACTATTAGGAGTGAGAAAAACATCACGGGGTGGTTCGCATTGTATGGGTGTGTGTTACATTACATTCACTAGTAGGAGTGAGAAAAACATCACGGGGTGGTGCGCATTGTATGGGTGTGTGTTACATTACATTCACTAGTAGGAGTGAGAAAAACACCACGGGGTGGTGGGAATCGGTGGGTCTGAATTAGGATAGGCAGTGAGTTGCAATGTAGGATGGAGAAAAGCACCGCGGGGTTGTCAGCATAGGGAGGTCAGGGAACATGCAGTGGCAACGTAGGATAGGTTTCTGAAAAACATCGCTGGGTGGTGCGCATTGTATGGGTGTGTGTTACATTACATTCACTAGTAGGAGTGAGAAAAACATCACGGTGTGGTGCGCATTGTATGGGTGTGTGTTACATTACATTCACTAGTAGGAGTGAGAAAAACATCACGTTGTGGTGCGCCTTGTATGGGTGTGTGTTACATTACATTCACTAATAGGAGTGAGAAAAACATCACGGGGTGGTGTGAATCGGAGGGTCTGAATTAGGATAGGCAGTGAGTGGCAATGTAGGATGGAGAATAGCACCGCGGGGTGGTCAGCATGGGGAGGTCAGGGAACATGCAGTGGCAATGTAGGATAGGTTTCTGAAAAACATCACGGGGTGGTGCGCATTGTATGGGTGTGTGTTACATTACATTCACTAGTAGGAGTGAGAAAAAACATCATGGGGTGGTGCGCATTGTATGGGTGTGTGTTACATTACATTCACTAGTAGGAGTAAGAAAAACATCTCGGGGTGGTGCGCATTGTATGGGTGTGTGTTACATTACATTCACTAGTAGGAGTGAGAAAAACATCACGGGGTGGTGCGCATTGTATGGGTGTGTGTTACATTACATTCACTAGTAGGAGTGAGAAAAACATCACGGGGTGGTGCGCATTGTATGGGTGTGTGTTACATGACATTCACTAGTAGGAGTGAGAAAAACATCACGGGGTGGTGCGCATTGTATGGGTGTGTGTTACATTACATTCACTAGTAGGAGTGCGAAAAACATCACGGGTTGGTGCGCATTGTATGGGTGTGTGTTACATTACATTCATTAGTAGGAGTGTGAAAACCATCACGGGGTGGTGCGCATTGTATGGGTGTGTGTTACATTACATTCACTAGTAGGAGTGAGAAAAACATCACGGGGTGGTGCGCATTGTATGGGTGTGTGTTACATTACATTCACTAGTAGGAGTGAGAAAAACATCACGGGGTGGTGCGCATTGTATGGGTGTGTGTTACATTACATTCACTAGTAGGAGTGAGAAAAACATCTCGGGGTGGTGCGCATTGTATGGGTGTGTGTTACATTACATTCCCTAGTAGGAGTGAGAAAAACATCACGGGGTGGTGCGCATTGTATGGGTGTGTGTTACATTACATTCACTAGTAGGAGTGAGAAAAACATCACGGGGTGGTGCGCATTGTATGGGTGTGTGTTACATTACATTCACTAGTAGGAGTGAGAAAAACATCACGGGGTGGTGCGCATTGTCTGGCTGTGTGTTACATTACATTCACTAGTAGGAGTGAGAAAAACATCACAAGGTGGTGGGAATCGGAGGGTCTGAATTAGGATAGGCAGTGAGTGGCAATGTAGGATGGAGAAAAGCACCGCGGGGTGGTCAGCAATAGGAGGTCAGGGAACATGCAGTGGCAATGTAGGATAGGTTTCTGAAAAACATCGCGGGGTGGTGCGCATTGTATGGGTGTGTGTTACATTACATACACTAGTAGGAGTGCGAAAAACATCACGGGGTGGTGCACATTGTATGGGTGTGTGTTACATTACATTCACTAGTAGGAGTGAGAAAAACATCACGGGGTGGTGCGCATTGTATGGGTGTGTGTTACATTACATTCACTAGTAGGAGTGAGAAAAACATCACGGGGTGGTGCGCATTGTATGGGTGTGTGTTACATTACATTCACTAGTAGGAGTGAGAAAAACATCACGGGGTGGTGTGAATCGGAGGGTCTGAATTAGGATAGGCAGTGAGTGGCAATGTAGGATGGAGAAAACCACCGCGGGGTGGTCAGCATGGGGAGGTCAGGGAACATGCAGTGGCAATGTAGGATAGGTTTCTGAAAAACATCACGGGGTGGTGCGCATTGTATGGGTGTGTGTTAAATTACATTCACTAGTAGGAGTGAGAAAAACATCACGGGGTGGTGCGCATTGTATGGGTGTGTGTTACATTACATTCACTAGTAGGAGTGAGAAAAACATCACGGGGTGGTGCGCATTGTATGGGTGTGTGTTACATTACATTCACTAGTAGGAGTGAGAAAAACATCTCGGGGTGGTGCGCATTGTATGGGTGTGTGTTACATTACATTCACTAGTAGGAGTGAGAAAAACATCACGGGGTGGTGCGCATTGTATGGGTGTGTGTTACATTACATTCACTAGTAGGAGTGAGAAAAACATCACGGGGTGGTGCGCATTGTATGGGTGTGTGTTACATTACATTCACTAGTAGGAGTGAGAAAAACATCATGGGGTGGTGCGCATTGTCTGGCTGTGTGTTACATTACATTCACTAGTAGGAGTGAGAAAAACATCACAAGGTGGTGGGAATCGGAGGGTCTGAATTAGGATAGGCAGTGAGTGGCAATGTAGGATGGAGAAAAGCACCGCGGGGTGGTCAGCAATAGGAGGTCAGGGAACATGCAGTGGCAATGTAGGATAGGTTTCTGAAAAACATCGCGGGGTGGTGCGCATTGTATGGGTGTGTGTTACATTACATACACTAGTAGGAGTGCGAAAAACATCACGGGGTGGTGCACATTGTATGGGTGTGTGTTACATTACATTCACTAGTAGGAGTGAGAAAAACATCACGGGGTGGTGTGCATTGTATGGGTGTGTGTTACATTACATTCACTAGTAGGAGTGAGAAAAACATCACGGGGTGGTGCGCATTGTATGTGTGTGTGTTACATTACATTCACTAGTAGGAGTGAGAAAAACATCACGGGGTGGTGTGAATCGGAGGGTCTGAATTAGGATAGGCAGTGAGTGGCAATGTAGGATGGAGAAAACCACCGCGGGGTGGTCAGCATGGGGAGGTCAGGGAACATTCAGTGGCAATGTAGGATAGGTTTCTGAAAAACATCACGTGGTGGTGCGCATTGTATGGGTGTGTGTTACATTACATTCACTAGTAGGAGTGAGAAAAACATCACGGGGTGGTGCGCATTGTATGGGTGTGTTTTACATTAAATTCACTAGTAGGAGTGAGAAAAACATCACGGGGTGGTGCGCATTGTATGGGTGTTTGTTATATTACATTCACGAGTAGGAGTGAGAAAAACATCACGGGGTGGTGCGCATTGTATGGGTGTGTGTTACATTACATTCACTAGTAGGAGTGAGAAAAACATCACGGGGTGGTGTGAATCGGAGTGTCTGAATTAGGATAGGCAGTGAGTGGCAATGTAGGATGGAGAAAAGCACCGCGGGGTGGTCAGCATGGGGAGGTCAGGGAACATGCAGTGGCAATGTAAGATAGGTTCCTGAAAAACATCACGGGGTGGTGCGCATTGTATGGCCGTGTGTTACATTACATTCACTAGTAGGAGTGAGAAAAACATCACGGGGTGGTGCGCATTGTATGGGTGTGTGTTACATTACATTCACTAGTAGGAGTGAGAAAAACATCACGGGGTGGTGCGCATTGTATGGCTGTGTGTTACATTACATTCACTAGTAGGAGTGAGAAAAACATCACGGGGTGGTGGGAATCGGAGGGTATGAATTAGGATAGGCAGTGAGTGGCAATGTAGGATGGAGAAAAGCACCGCGGGTTGGTCAGCATGGGGAGGTCAGGGAAAATGAAGTGGCAATGTAGGATAGGTTTCTGAAAAGCATCGCGGGGTGGTGCGCATTGTATGGGTGTGTGTTACATTACATTCACTAGTAGGAGTGAGAAAAACATCACGGGGTGGTGCGCATTGTATGGGTGTGTGTTACATTACATTCACTAGTAGGAGTGAGAAAAACATCTCGGGGTGGTGCGCATTGTATGGGTGTGTGTTACATTACATTCACTAGTAGGAGTGAGAAAAACATCACGGGGTGGTGCGCATTGTATGGGTGTGTGTTACATTACATTCACTAGTAGGAGTGAGGAAAACATCACGGGGTGGTGCGCATTTTATGGGTGTGTGTTACATTACATTCACTAGTAGGAGTGAGAAAAACATCACGGGGTGGTGCGCATTGTCTTGCTGTGTGTTACATTACATTCACTAGTAGGAGTGAGAAAAACATCACAAGGTGGTGGGAATCGGAGGGTCTGAATTAGGATAGGCAGTGAGTGGCAATGTAGGATGGAGAAAAGCACCGCGGGGTGGTCAGCAATAGGAGGTCAGGGAACATGCAGTGGCAATGTAGGATAGGTTTCTGAAAAACATCGCGGGGTGGTGCGCATTGTATGGTTGTGTATTACATTACATACACTAGTAGGAGTGCGAAAAACATCACGGGGTGGTGCACATTGTATGGGTGTGTGTTACATTACATTCACTAGTAGGAGTGAGAAAAACATCACGGGGTGGTGCGCATTGTATGGGTGTGTGTTACATTACATTCACTAGTAGGAGTGAGAAAAACATCACGGGGTGGTGCGCATTGTATGGGTGTGTGTTACATTACATTCACTAGTAGGAGTGAGAAAAACATCACGGGGTGGTGTGAATAGGAGGGTCTGAATTAGGATAGGCAGTGAGTGGCAATGTAGGATGGAGAAAACCACCGCGGGGTGGTCAGCATGGGGAGGTCAGGGAACATGCAGTGGCAATGTAGGATAGGTTTCTGAAAAACATCACGGGGTGGTGCGCATTGTATGGGTGTGTGTTACATTACATTCACTAGTAGGAGTGAGAAAAACATCACGGGGTGGTGCACATTGCATGGTTGTGTGTTACATTACATTCACTAGTAGGAGTGAGAAAAACATCACGGGGTGGTGCGCATTTTATGGGTGTGTGTTACATTACATTCACTAGTAGGAGTGAGAAAAACATCACGGGGTGGTGTGCATTGTATGGGTGTGTGTTACATTACATTCACTAGTAGGAGTGACAAAAACATCACGGGGTGGTGTGAATCGGAGGGTCTGAATTAGGATAGGCAGTGAGTGGCAATGTAGGATGGAGAAAAGCACCGCGGGGTGGTCAGCATGGGGAGGTCAGGGAACATGCAGTGGCAATGTAGGATAGGTTTCTGAAAAACATCACGTGGTGGTGCGCATTGTATGGGTGTGTGTTACATTACATTCACTAGTAGGAGTGAGAAAAACATCACGGGGTGGTGCGCATTGTATGGGTGTGTTTTACATTAAATTCACTAGTAGGAGTGAGAAAAACATCACGGGGTGGTGCGCATTGTATGGGTGTTTGTTATATTACATTCACTAGTAGGAGTGAGAAAAACATCACGGGGTGGTGCGCATTGTATGGGTGTGTGTTACATTGAAAAACATCACGGGGTGGTGCGCATTGTATGGGTGTGTGTTACATTACATTCACTAGTAGGAGTGAGAAAAACATCACGGGGTTGTGCGCATTGTATGGGTGTGTGTTACATTTCATTCACTAGTAGGAGTGAGAAAAATATCACGGGGTGGTTCGCATTGTATGGGTGTGTGTTACATTACATTCACTAGTAGGAGTGAGAAAAACATCACGGGGTGGTGCGCATTGTATGGGTGTGTGTTACATTACATTCACTAGTAGGAGTGAGAAAAACATCACGGGGTGTTGCACATTGTATGGGTGTGTGTTACATTACATTCACTAATAGGAGTGAGAAAAACATCACGGGGTGGTGTGAATCGGAGGGTCTGAATTAGGGTAGGCAGTGAGTGGCAATGTAGGATGGGGAAAAGCACCGCGGGGCGGTCAGCATGGGGAGGTAATGGAACATGCAGTGGCAATGTAGGATAGGTTTCTGAAAAACAAAATGGAGTGGTGCGCATTGTATGGGTGTGTGTTACATTACATTCACTAGTAGGAGTGAGAAAAACATCACGGGGTGGTGCCCATTGTAAGGGTGTGTGTGACATTACATTCACTAGTAGGAGTGAGAAAAACATCTCGGGGTAGTGCGCACTGTATGGGTGTGTGTGACATTACATTCACTAGTAGGAGTGAGAAAAACATCTCGGGGTGGTGCGCATTGTATGGCTGTGTGTTACATTACATTCCCTAGTAGCAGTGAGAAAAACTTCACGGGGTGGTGTGCATTGTATGGGTGTGTGTTACATTACATTCACTAGTAGGAGTGAGAAAAACATCACGGGGTGGTGGGAATCGGAGGGTCTGAATTAGGATAGGCAATGAGTGGCAATGTAGGATGGAGAAAAGCACCGCGGGGTGGTCAGCAATAGGAGGTCAGGGAACATGCAGTGGTAATGTAGGATAGGTTTCTGAAAAACATCGCGGGGTGGTGCGCATTGTATGGGTGTGTGTTACATTACGTACAATAGTAGGAGCGAGAAAAACATCACGGGGTGGTGCGCATTGTATGGGTGTGTGTTACCTTACATTCACTAGTAGGAGTGAGAAAAACATCACGGGGTGGTGTGAATCGGAGGGTCTGAATTAGGATAGGCAGTGAGTGGCAATGTAGGATGGAGAAAAGCACCGTGGGGTGGTCAGCATGGGGAGGTCAGGGAAAATGCAGTGGCAATGTAGGATAGTCTTCTGAAAAACATCGCGGGATCGTGCGCATTGTATGGGTGTGTGTTACATTACATTCACTAGTAGGAGTGAGAAAAACATCACGGGGTGGTGCGCATTGTATGGGTGTGTGTTACATTACATTCACTAGTAGGAGTGAGAAAAACATCACGGGGTGGTGCGCATTGTATGGCTGTGTGTTACATTACATTCACTAGTAGGAGTGAGAAAAACATCACGGGGTGGTGCGCATTGTATGGCTGTGTGTTACATTACATTCACTAGTAGGAGTGAGAAAAACATCACGGGGTGGTGCGCATTGTATGGGTGTGTGTTACATTACATTCACTAGTAGGAGTGAGAAAAACATCACGGGGTGGTGCGCATTGTATGGGTGTGTGTTACATTACATTCACTAGTAGGAGTGAGAAAAACATCACGGTGTGGTGTGCATTGTATGGGTGTGTGTTATATTACATTCACTATTAGGAGTGAGAAAAACATCACGGGGTGGTGTGAATCGGAGTGTCTGAATTAGGGTAGGCAATGAGTGGCAATGTAGGATGGGGAAAAGCACCGCGGGGCGGTCAGCATGGGGAGGTCATGGAACATGAAGTGGCAATGTAGGATAGGTTTCTGAAAAACATCACGGAGTGGTGCGCATTGTATGGGTGTGTGTTACATTACATTCACTAGTAGGAGTGAGAAAAACATCACGGGGTGGTGCCCATTGTAAGGGTGTGTGTGACATTACATTCACTAGTAGGAGTGAGAAAAACATCTCGGGGTGGTGCGCATTGTATGGGTGTGTGTGACATTACATTCACTACTAGGAGTGACAAAAACATCTCGGGGTGGTGCGCATTGTATGGCTGTGTGTTACATTACATTCACTAGTAGCAGTGAGAAAAATATCACGGGGTGGTTCGCATTGTATGGGTGTGTGTTACATTACATTCACTAGTAGGAGTGAGAAAAACATCACGGGGTGGTGCGCATTGTATGGCTGTGTGTTACATTACATTCACTAGTAGCAGTGAGAAAAACTATACGGGGTGGTGTGCATTGTATGGGTGTGTGTTACATTACATTCACTAGTAGGAGTGAGAAAAACATCACGGGGTGGTGGGAATCGGAGGGTCTGAATTAGGATAGGCAATGAGTGGCAATGTAGGATGGAGAAAAGCACCGCGGGTTGGTCAGCAATAGGAGGTCAGGGAACATGCAGTGGTAATGTAGGATAGGTTTCTGAAAAACATCGCGGGGTGGTGCGCATTGTATGGATGTGTGTTACATTACATTCACTAGTAGGAGTGAGAAAAACATCACGGGGTGGTGCGCATTGTATGGGTGTGTGTTACCTTACATTCACTAGTAGGAGTGAGAAAAACATCACGGGGTGGTGTGAATCGGAGGGTGTGAATTAGGATAGGCAGTGAGTGGCAATGTAGGATGGAGAAAAGCACCGTGGGGTGGTCAGCATGGGGAGGTCAGGGAAAATACAGTGGCAATGTAGGATAGTCTTCTGAAAAACATCGCGGGGTGGTGCGCATTGTATGGGTGTGTGTTACATTACATTCACTAGTAGGAGTGAGAAAAACATCACGGGGTGGTGCGCATTGTATGGGTGTGTGTTACATTACATTCACTAGTAGGAGTGAGAAAAACATCACGGGGTGGTGCGCATTGTATGGGTGTGTGTTACATTACATTCACTAGTAGGAGTGAGAAAAACATCACGGGGTGGTGCGCATTGTATGGGTGTGTGTTACATTACATTCACTAGTAGGAGTGAGAAAAACATCACGGGGTGGTGCGCATTGTATGGGTGTGTGTTACATTACATTCACTAGTAGGTGTGAGAAAAACATCATGGGGTGGTGCGCATTGTATGGGTGTGTGTTACATTACATTCACTAGTAGGAGTGAGAAAAACATCTCGGGGTGGTGCGCATTGTATGGGTGTGTGTGACATTACATTCACTAGTAGGAGTGAGAAAAACATCTCGGGGTGGTGCGCATTGTATGGGTGTGTGTTACATTACATTCACTACCAGCAGTGAGAAAAACATCACGGGGTGGTTCGCATTGTATGGGTGTGTGTTACATTACATTCACTAGTAGGAGTGAGAAAAACATCACGGGGTGGTGCGCATTGTATGGCTGTGTGTTACATTACATTCACTAGTAGCGGTGAGAAAAACTTCACGAGGTGGTGTGCATTGTATGGGTGTGTGTGACATTACATTCACTAGTAGGAGTGAGAAAAACATCACGGGGTGGTGCGCATTGTATGGGTGTGTGTTACATTACATTCACTAGTAGGAGTGAGAAAAACATCACGGTGTGGTGCGCATTGTATGGCTGTGTGTTACATTACATTCACTAGTAGCAGTGAGAAAAACTTCACGGGGTGGTGTGCATTGTATGGGTGTGTGTTACATTACATTCACTAGTAGGAGTGAGAAAAACATCACGGGGTGGTGGGAATCGGAGGGTCTGAATTAGGATAGGCAATGAGTGGCAATGTAGGATGGAGAAAAGCACCGCGGGGTGGTCAGCAATAGGAGGTCAGGGAACATGCAGTGGTAATGTAGGATAGGTTTCTGAAAAACATCGCGGGGTGGTGCGCATTGTATGGATGTGTGTTACATTACATTCACTAGTAGGAGTGAGAAAAACATCACGGGGTGGTGCGCATTGTATGGGTGTGTGTTACCTTACATTCACTAGTAGGAGTGAGAAAAACATCACGGGGTGGTGTGAATCGGAGGGTCTGAATTAGGATAGGCAGTGAGTGGCAATGTAGGATGGAGAAAAGCACCGTGGGGTGGTCAGCATGGGGAGGTCAGGGAAAATGCAGTGGCAATGTAGGATAGTCTTCTGAAAAACATCGCGGGGTGGTGCGCATTGTATGGGTGTGTGTTACATTACATTCACTAGTAGGAGTGAGAAAAACATCACGGGGTGGTGCGCATTGTATGGGTGTGTGTTACATTACATTCACTAGTAGGAGTGAGAAAAACATCACGGGGTGGTGCGCATTGTATGGGTGTGTGTTACATTACATTCACTAGTAGGAGTGAGAAAAACATCACGGGGTGGTGCGCATTGTATGGGTGTGTGTTACATTACATTCACTAGTAGGAGTGAGAAAAACATCACGGGGTGGTGCGCATTGTATGGGTGTGTGTTACATTACATTCACTAGTAGGTGTGAGAAAAACATCACGGGGTGGTGCGCATTGTATGGGTGTGTGTTACATTACATTCACTAGTAGGAGTGAGAAAAACATCTCGGGGTGGTGCGCATTGTATGGGTGTGTGTGACATTACATTCACTAGTAGGAGTGAGAAAAACATCTCGGGGTGGTGCGCATTGTATGGGTGTGTGTTACATTACATTCACTACTAGCAGTGAGAAAAACATCACAGGGTGGTTCGCATTGTATGGGTGTGTGTTACATTACATTCACTAGTAGGAGTGAGAAAAACATCACGGGGTGGTGCGCATTGTATGGCTGTGTGTTACATTACATTCACTAGTAGCGGTGAGAAAAACTTCACGAGGTGGTGTGCATTGTATGGGTGTGTGTTACATTACATTCACTAGTAGGAGTGAGAAAAACATCACGGGGTGGTGGGAATCGGAGGGTCTGAATTAGGATAGGCAGTGAGTGGCAATGTAGGATGGAGAAAAGCACCGCGGGGTGGTCAGCAATAGGAGGTCAGGGAACATGCAGTGGTAATGTAGGATAGGTTTCTGAAAAACATCGAGGGGTGGTGCGCATTGTATGGGTGTGTGTTACATTACATACAATAGTAGGAGTGAGAAAAACATCACGGGGTGGTGCGCATTGTATGGGTGTGTGTTACATTACATTCACTAGTAGGAGTGAGAAAAACATCACGGGGTGGTGTGAATCGGAGGGTCTGAATTAGGATAGGCAGTGAGTGGCAATGTAGGATGGAGAAAAGCACCGTGGGGTGGTCAGCATGGGGAGGTCAGGGAAAATGCAGTGGCAATGTAGGATAGTCTTCTGAAAAACATCGCGGGGTGGTGCGCATTGTATGGGTGTGTGTTACATTACATTCACTAGTAGGAGTGAGAAAAACATCACGGGGTGGTGCGCATTGTATGGGTGTGTGTTACATTACATTCACTAGTAGGAGTGAGAAAAACATCACGGGGTGGTGTGCATTGTATGGGTGTGTGTTACATTACATTCACTAGTAGGAGTGAGAAAAACATCACTGGGTGGTGCGCATTGTATGGGTGGTGTTACATTACATTCACTAGTAGGTGTGAGAAAAACATCACGGGGTGGTGCGCATTGTATGGGTGTGTGTTACATTACATTCACTATTAGGAGTGAGAAAAACATCACGGTGTGGTGTGCATTGTATGGGTGTGTGTTACATTACATTCACTAGTAGGAGTGAGAAAAACATCACGGGGTGGTGTGAATCGGAGTGTCTGTATTAGGATAGGAGGTGAGTGGCAAGGTAGGATGGAGAAAAGCACCGCGGGGTGGTCAGCATGGGGAGGTCAGGGAACATGCAGTGGCAATGTAGGATAGGTTTTTGAAAAACATAACGGGATTGTGCGCGTTGTATGGGTGTGTGTTATATTACATTCACCAATAGGAGTGAGAAAAACATCACGGGGTGGTGCGCATTGTATGAGTGTGTGTTACATTACATTCACTAGTAGGAGTGAGAAAAACATCACGGGGTGGTACGCATTGTATGGGTGTGTGTTACATTACATTCACTAGTAGGAGTGAGAAAAACATCACGGGGTGGTGCGCATTGTATGGGTGTGTGTTACATTACATTCACTAGTAGGAGTGAGAAAAACATCACGGGGTGGTGTTCATTGTATGGGTGTGTGTCACATTACATTCACTAGTAGGAGTGAGAAAAACATCAGGGCGTGGTGTGCATTGTATGGGTGTGTGTTACATTACATTCACTAGTAGGAGTGAGAAAAACATAACGGGGTGGTGCGCATTGTACGGGTGTGTGTTACATTACATTCACTAGTAGGAGTGAGAAAAACATCACGGGGTGGTGCACATTGTATGGGTGTGTGTTACATTACATTCACTAGTAGGAGTGATAAAAACATCACGCAGTGGTGCGCATTGTATGGGTGTGTGTTACATTACATTCACTAGTAGGAGTGAGAAAAACATCACGGGCTGGTGCGCATTGTATGGGTGTGTGTTACATTACATTCACTAGTAGGAGTGAGAAAAACATCACGGGGTGGTGCGCATTGTATGGGTGTGTGTTACATTACATTCACTAGTAGGAGTGAGAAAAACATCACGGGGTGGTGCGCATTGTATGGGTGTGTTACATTACATTCACTAGTAGGAGTGAGGAAAACATCACGGGGTGGTGCACATTGTATGGGTGTGTGTTACATTACATTCACTAGTAGGAGTGAGAAAAACATCACGGGGTGGTGCGCATTGTATGGGTGTGTGTTACATTACATTCACTAGTAGGAGTGAGAAAAACATCACGGGTTGGTGCGCATTGTATGGGTGTGTGTTACATTACATTCACTATTAGGAGTGAGAAAAACATCACGGGGTGGTGCGCATTGTATGGGTGTGTGTTACATTACATTCACTAGTAGGAGTGAGAAAAACATCACGGGGTGGTGCGCATTGTATGGGTGTGTGTTACATTACATTCACTAGTAGGAGTGAGAAAAACATCACGGGGTGGTGGGACTCGGAAGGTCTGAATTAGGATAGGCAGTGATTTGCAATGTAGGATGGAGAAAAGCACCGCGGGGTGGTCAGCATGGGGAGGTTAGGGAACATGCAGTGGCAATGTAGGATAGGTTTCTGAAAAACATCGCTGGGTGGTGCGCATTGTATGGGTGTGTGTTATATTACATTCACCAATAGGAGTGAGAAAAACATCACGGGGTGGTGCGCATTGTATGGCTGTGTGTTACATTACATTCACTAGTAGCAGTGAGAAAAACTATACGGGGTGGTGTGCATTGTATGGGTGTGTGTTACATTACATTCACTAGTAGGAGTGAGAAAAACATCAAGGGGTGGTGGGAATCGGAGGGTCTGAATTAGGATAGGCAATGAGTGGCAATGTAGGATGGAGAAAAGCACCGCGGGGTGGTCAGCAATAGGAGGTCAGGGAACATGCAGTGGTAATGTAGGATAGGTTTCTGAAAAACATCGCGGGGTGGTGCGCATTGTATGGATGTGTGTTACATTACATTCACTAGTAGGAGTGAGAAAAACATCACGGGGTGGTGCGCATTGTATGGGTGTGTGTTACCTTACATTCACTAGTAGGAGTGAGAAAAACATCACCGGGTGGTGTGAATCGGAGGGTCTGAATTAGGATAGGCATTGAGTGGCAATGTAGGATGGAGAAAAGCACCGTGGGGTGGTCAGCATGGGGAGGTCAGGGAAAATACAGTGGCAATATAGGATAGTCTTCTGAAAAACATCGCGGGGTGGTGCGCATTGTATGGGTGTGTGTTACATTACATTCACTAGTAGGAGTGAGAAAAACATCACGGGGTGGTGCGCATTGTATGGGTGTGTGTTACATTACATTCACTAGTAGGAGTGAGAAAAACATCACGGGGTGGTGCGCATTGTATGGGTGTGTGTTACATTACATTCACTAGTAGGAGTGAGAAAAACATCACGTGGTGGTGCGCATTGTATGGGTGTGTGTTACATTACATTCACTAGTAGGAGTGAGAAAAACATCACGGGGTGGTGCGCATTGTATGGGTGTGTGTTACATTACATTCACGAGTAGGTGTGAGAAAAACATCACGGGGTGGTGCGCATTGTATGGGTGTGTGTTACATTACATTCACTAGTAGGAGTGAGAAAAACATCTCGGGGTGGTGCGCATTGTATGGGTGTGTGTGACATTACATTCACTAGTAGGAGTGAGAAAAACATCTCGGGGTGGTGCGCATTGTATGGGTGTGTGTTACATTACATTCACTACTAGCAGTGAGAAAAACATCACGGGGTGGTTCGCATTGTATGGGTGTGTGTTACATTACATTCACTAGTAGGAGTGAGAAAAACATCACGGGGTGGTGCGCATTGTATGGCTGTGTGTTACATTACATTCACTAGTAGCGGTGAGAAAAACTTCACGAGGTGGTGTGCATTGTATGGGTGTGTGTGACATTACATTCACTAGTAGGAGTGAGAAAAACATCACGGGGTGGTGCGCATTGTATGGGTGTGTGTTACATTACATTCACTAGTAGGAGTGAGAAAAACATCACGGGGTGGTGCGCATTGTATGGCTGTGTGTTACATTACATTCACTAGTAGCAGTGAGAAAAACTTCACGGGGTGGTGTGCATTGTATGGGTGTGTGTTACATTACATTCACTAGTAGGAGTGAGAAAAACATCACGGGGTGGGGGGAATCGGAGGGTCTGAATTAGGATAGGCAATGAGTGGCAATGTAGGATGGAGAAAAGCACCGCGGGGTGGTCAGCAATAGGAGGTCAGGGAACATGCAGTGGTAATGTAGGATAGGTTTCTGAAAAACATCGCGGGGTGGTGCGCATTGTATGGATGTGTGTTACATTACATTCACTAGTAGGAGTGAGAAAAACATCACGGGGTGGTGCGCATTGTATGGGTGTGTGTTACCTTACATTCACTAGTAGGAGTGAGAAAAACATCACGGGGTTTTGTGAATCGGAGGGTCTGAATTAGGATAGGCAGTGAGTGGCAATGTAGGATGGAGAAAAGCACCGTGGGGTGGTCAGCATGGGGAGGTCAGGGAAAATGCAGTGGCAATGTAGGATAGTCTTCTGAAAAACATCGCGGGGTGGTGCGCATTGTATGGGTGTGTGTTACATTACATTCACTAGTAGGAGTGTGAAAAACATCACGGGGTGGTGCGCATTGTATGGGTGTGTGTTACATTACATTCACTAGTAGGAGTGAGAAAAACATCACGGGGTGGTGCGCATTGTATGGGTGTGTGTTACATTACATTCACTAGTAGGAGTGAGAAAAACATCACGGGGTGGTGCGCATTGTATGGGTGTGTGTTACATTACATTCACTAGTAGGAGTGAGAAAAACATCACGGGGTGGTGCGCATTGTATGGGTGTGTGTTACATTACATTCACTAGTAGGTGTGAGAAAAACATCACGGGGTGGTGCGCATTGTATGGGTGTGTGTTACATTACATTCACTAGTAGGAGTGAGAAAAACATCTCGGGGTGGTGCGCATTGTATGGGTGTGTGTGACATTACATTCACTAGTAGGAGTGAGAAAAACATCTCGGGGTGGTGCGCATTGTATGGGTGTGTGTTACATTACATTCACTACTAGCAGTGAGAAAAACATCACAGGGTGGTTCGCATTGTATGGGTGTGTGTTACATTACATTCACTAGTAGGAGTGAGAAAAACATCACGGGGTGGTGCGCATTGTATGGCTGTGTGTTACATTACATTCACTAGTAGCGGTGAGAAAAACTTCACGAGGTGGTGTGCATTGTATGGGTGTGTGTTACATTACATTCACTAGTAGGAGTGAGAAAAACATCACGGGGTGGTGGGAATCGGAGGGTCTGAATTAGGATAGGCAGTGAGTGGCAATGTAGGATGGAGAAAAGCACCGCGGGGTGGTCAGCAATAGGAGGTCAGGGAACATGCAGTGGTAATGTAGGATAGGTTTCTGAAAAACATCGAGGGGTGGTGCGCATTGTATGGGTGTGTGTTACATTACATACAATAGTAGGAGTGAGAAAAACATCACGGGGTGGTGCGCATTGTATGGGTGTGTGTTACATTACATTCACTAGTAGGAGTGAGAAAAACATCACGGGGTGGTGTGAATCGGAGGGTCTGAATTAGGATAGGCAGTGAGTGGCAATGTAGGATGGAGAAAAGCACCGTGGGGTGGTCAGCATGGGGAGGTCAGGGAAAATGCAGTGGCAATGTAGGATAGTCTTCTGAAAAACATCGCGGGGTGGTGCGCATTGTATGGGTGTGTGTTACATTACATTCACTAGTAGGAGTGAGAAAAACATCACGGGGTGGTGCGCATTGTATGGGTGTGTGTTACATTACATTCACTAGTAGGAGTGAGAAAAACATCACGGGGTGGTGTGCAGTGTATGGGTGTGTGTTACATTACATTCACTAGTAGGAGTGAGAAAAACATCACTGGGTGGTGCGCATTGTATGGGTGGTGTTACATTACATTCACTAGTAGGTGTGAGAAAAACATCACGGGGTGGTGCGCATGGTATGGGTGTGTGTTACATTACATTCACTATTAGGAGTGAGAAAAACATCACGGTGTGGTGTGCATTGTATGGGTGTGTGTTACATTACATTCACTAGTAGGAGTGAGAAAAACATCACGGGGTGGTGTGAATCGGAGTGTCTGAATTAGGATAGGCGGTGAGTGGCAAGGTAGGATGGAGAAAAGCACCGCGGGGTGGTCAGCATGGGGAGGTCAGGGAACATGCAGTGGCAATGTAGGATAGGTTTCTGAAAAACATAACGGGATTGTGCGCATTGTATGGGTGTGTGTTATATTACATTCACCAATAGGAGTGAGAAAAACATCACGGGGTGGTGCGCATTGTATGAGTGTGTGTTACATTACATTCACTAGTAGGAGTGAGAAAAACATCACGGGGTGGTACGCATTGTATGGGTGTGTGTTACATTACATTCACTAGTAGGAGTGAGAAAAACATCACGGGGTGGTGCGCATTGTATGGGTGTGTGTTACACTACATTCACTAGTAGGAGTGAGAAAAACATCACGGGGTGGTGTTCATTGTATGGGTGTGTGTCACATTACATTCACTAGTAGGAGTGAGAAAAACATCAGGGGGTGGTGTGCATTGTATGGGTGTGTGTTACATTACATTCACTAGTAGGAGTGAGAAAAACATAACGGGGTGGTGCGCATTGTATGGGTGTGTGTTACATTACATTCACTAGTAGGAGTGAGAAAAACATCACGGGTGGTGCGCATTGTATGGGTGTGTGTTGCATTACATTCACTAGTAGGAGTGAGAAAAACATCACGGGGTGGTGCACATTGTATGGGTGTGTGTTACATTACATTCACTAGTAGGAGTGATAAAAACATCACGCAGTGGTGCGCATTGTATGGGTGTGTGTTACATTACATTCACTAGTAGGAGTGAGAAAAACATCACGGGCTGGTGCGCATTGTATGGGTGTGTGTTACATTACATTCACTAGTAGGAGTGAGAAAAACATCACGGGGTGGTGCGCATTGTATGGGTGTGTGTTACATTACATTCACTAGTAGGAGTGAGAAAAACATCACGGGGTGGTGCGCATTGTATGGGTGTGTTACATTACATTCACTAGTAGGAGTGAGGAAAACATCACGGGGTGGTGCACATTGTATGGGTGTGTGTTACATTACATTCACTAGTAGGAGTGAGAAAAACATCACGGGGTGGTGCGCATTGTATGGGTGTGTGTTACATTACATTCACTAGTAGGAGTGAGAAAAACATCACGGGGTGGTGCGCATTGTATGGCTGTGTGTTACATTACATTCACTAGTAGGAGTGAGAAAAACATCACGGGGTGGTGCGCATTGTATGGCTGTGTGTTACATTACATTCACTAGTAGGAGTGAGAAAAACATCACGGGGTGGTGCGCATTGTATGGGTGTGTGTTACATTACATTCACCAATAGGAGTGAGAAAAACATCACGGGATGGTGCGCATTGTATGGGTGTGTGTTACATTACATTCACTAGCAGGAGTGAGAAAAACATCACGGGGTGGTGTGAATCAGAGGGTCTGAATTAGGATAGGCAGTGAGTGGCAATGTAGGATGGAGAAAAGCACCGCGGGGTGATCAGCCTGGGGAGGTCAGGGAACATGCAGTGGCAATGTAGGATAGGTTTCTGAAAAACATCACGGGGTGGTGCGCATTGTATGGGTGTGTGTTACATTACATTCACTAGTAGGAGTGAGAAAAACATCACGGGGTGGTGCGTATTGTATGGGTGTTTGTTACATTACATTGACTAGTAGGAGTGAGAAAAACATCACGGGGTGGTGCGCATTGTATGGGTGTGTGTTACATTACATTCACTAGTAGGAGTGAGAAAAACATCACGGGGTGGTGCGCATTGTATGGGTGTGTGTTACATTACATTCACTAGTAGGAGTGAGAAAAACATCACGGGATGGTGTGAATCGGAGGGTCTGAATTAAGATAGGCAGTGAGTGGCAATGTAGGATGGAGAAAAGCACCGTGGGGTGGTCAGCATGGGGAGGTCAGGGAACATGCAGTGGCAATGTAGAATAGGTTTCTGAATAAACATCGCGGGGTGGTGCGCATTGGATGGGTGTGTGTTACATTAAATTCACTAGTAGGAGTGAGAAAAACATCACGGGGTGGTGAGCATTGTATGGGTGTGTGTTACATTACATTCACTAGTAGGAGTGAGAAAAACATCACGGGGTGGTGCGCATTGTATGGGTGTATGTTACATTACATTCACTAGTAGGAGTGAGAAAAACATCACGGGGTGGTGCGCATTGTATGGGTGTGTGTTACATTACATTCACTAGTAGGAGTGAGAAAAACATCACGGGGTGGTACGCATTGTATGGGTGTGTGTTACATTACATTCACTAGTAGGAGTGAGAAAAACATCACGGGGTGGTGCGCATTGTATGGGTGTGTGTTACATTACATTCACTAGTAGGAGTGAGAAAAACATCACGGGGTGGTGTTCATTGTATGGGTGTGTGTCACATTACATTCACTAGTAGGAGTGAGAAAAACATCACGGGGTGGTGTGAATCGGAGTGTCTGAATTAGGATAGGCAGTGAGTGGCAATGTAGGATGGAGAACAGCACCTCGGGGTGGTCAGCATGGGGAGGTCAGGGAACATGCAGTGGCAATGTAGGATAGGTTTCTGAAAAACATCACTGGGTGGTGCGCATTGTATGGGTGTGTGTTACATTACATTCACTAGTAGGAGTGAGAAAAACATAACGGGGTGGTGCGCATTGTATGGGTGTGTGTTACATTACATTCACTAGTAGGAGTGAGAAAAACATCACGGGGTGGTGCGCATTGTATGGGTGTGTGTTACATTACATTCACTAGTAGGAGTGAGAAAAACATCACGGGGTGGTGCGCATTGTATGGGTGTGTGTTACATTACATTCACTAGTAGGAGTGAGAAAAACATCACGGGGTGGTGGGACTCGGAAGGTCTGAATTAGGATAGGCAGTGAGTTGCAATGTAGGATGGAGAAAAGCACCGCGGGGTGGTCAGCATGGGGAGGTCAGGGAACATGCAGTGGCAATGTAGGATAGGTTTCTGAAAAACATCGCTGGGTGGTGCGCATTGTATGGCTGTGTGTTACATTACATTCACTAGTAGGAGTGAGAAAAACATCACGGGGTGTTGCGCATTGTATGGGTGTGTGTTACATTACATTCACTATTAGGAGTGAGAAAAACAAAACGGGATGGTGTGCATCGGAGGGTCTGAATTAGGGTAGGCAGTGAGTGGCAATGTAGGATGGGGAAAAGCACCGCGGGGCGGTCAGCATGGGGAGGTCATGGAACATGCAGTGGCAATGTAGAATAGGTTTCTGAAAAACATCACGGGGTGGTGCACATTGTATGGGTGTGTGTTACATTACATTCACTAGTAGGAGTGAGAAAAACATCACGGGGTGGTGCACATTGTATGGGTGTGTGTGACATTACATTCACTAGCAGGAGTGAGAAAAACATCTCGGGGTGGTGCGCATTGTATGGGTGTGTGTGACATTACATTCACTAGTAGGAGTGAGAAAAACATCTCGGGGTGGTGCGCATTGTATGGGTGTGTGTTACATTACATTCACTACTAGCAGTGAGAAAAACATCACGGGGTGGTTCGCATTGTATGGGTGTGTGTTACATTACATTCACTAGTAGGAGTGAGAAAAACATCACGGTATGGTGCGCATTGTATGGCTGTGTGTTACATTACATTCACTAGTAGCAGTGAGAAAAACTTCACGGGGTGGTGTGCATTGTATGGCTGTGTGTTACATTACATTCACTAGTAGCAGTGAGAAAAACATCACGGGGTGGTGGGAATCGGAGTGTCTGAATTAGGATAGGCAGTGAGTGGCAATGAAGGATGGAGAAAAGCACCGCGGGGTGGTCAGCAATAGGAGGTCAGGGAACATGCAGTGGTAATGTAGGATAGGTTTCTGAAAAACATCGCGGGGTGGTGCGCATTGTATGGGTGTGTGTTACATTACATTCACTAGCAGGAGTGAGAAAAACATCACGGGGTGGTGTGAATCAGAGGGTCTGAATTAGGATAGGCAGTGAGTGGCAATGTAGGATGGAGAAAAGCACCGCGGGGTGATCAGCCTGGGGAGGTCAGGGAACATGCAGTGGCAATGTAGGATAGGTTTCTGAAAAACATCACGGGGTGGTGCGCATTGTATGGGTGTGTGTTACATTACATTCACTAGTAGGAGTGAGAAAAACATCACGGGGTGGTGCGTATTGTATGGGTGTTTGTTACATTACATTGACTAGTAGGAGTGAGAAAAACATCACGGGGTGGTGCGCATTGTATGGGTGTGTGTTACATTACATTCACTAGTAGGAGTGAGAAAAACATCACGGGGTGGTGCGCATTGTATGGGTGTGTGTTACATTACATTCACTAGTAGGAGTGAGAAAAACATCACGGGATGGTGTGAATCGGAGGGTCTGAATTAAGATAGGCAGTGAGTGGCAATGTAGGATGGAGAAAAGCACCGTGGGGTGGTCAGCATGGGGAGGTCAGGGAACATGCAGTGGCAATGTAGAATAGGTTTCTGAATAAACATCGCGGGGTGGTGCGCATTGGATGGGTGTGTGTTACATTAAATTCACTAGTAGGAGTGAGAAAAACATCACGGGGTGGTGAGCATTGTATGGGTGTGTGTTACATTACATTCACTAGTAGGAGTGAGAAAAACATCACGGGGTGGTGCGCATTGTATGGGTGTATGTTACATTACATTCACTAGTAGGAGTGAGAAAAACATCACGGGGTGGTGCGCATTGTATGAGTGTGTGTTACATTACATTCACTAGTAGGAGTGAGAAAAACATCACGGTGTGGTACGCATTGTATGGGTGTGTGTTACATTACATTCACTAGTAGGAGTGAGAAAAACATCACGGGGTGGTGCGCATTGTATGGGTGTGTGTTACATTACATTCACTAGTAGGAGTGAGAAAAACATCACGGGGTGGTGTTCATTGTATGGGTGTGTGTCACATTACATTCACTAGTAGGAGTGAGAAAAACATCACGGGGTGGTGCGCATTGTATGGGTGTATGTTACATTACATTCACTAGTAGGAGTGAGAAAAACATCACGGGGTGGTGCGCATTGTATGGGTGTGTGTTACATTACATTCACTAGTAGGAGTGAGAAAAACATCACGGGGTGGTGCGCATTGTATGGGTGTGTGTTACATTACATTCACCAATAGGAGTGAGAAAAACATCACGGGATGGTGCGCATTGTATGGGTGTGTGTTACATTACATTCACTAGCAGGAGTGAGAAAAACATCACGGGGTGGTGTGAATCAGAGGGTCTGAATTAGGATAGGCAGTGAGTGGCAATGTAGGATGGAGAAAAGCACCGCGGGGTGATCAGCCTGGGGAGGTCAAGGAACATGCAGTGGCAATGTAGGATAGGTTTCTGAAAAACATCACGGGGTGGTGCGCATTGTATGGGTGTGTGTTACATTACATTCACTAGTAGGAGTGAGAAAAACATCACGGGGTGGTGCGTATTGTATGGGTGTTTGTTACATTACATTGACTAGTAGGAGTGAGAAAAACATCACAGGGTGGTGCGCATTGTATGGGTGTGTGTTACATTACATTCACTAGTAGGAGTGAGAAAAACATCACGGGGTGGTGCGCATTGTATGGGTGAGTGTTACATTACATTCACTAGTAGGAGTGAGAAAAACATCACGGGATGGTGTGAATCGGAGGGTCTGAATTAAGATAGGCAGTGAGTGGCAATGTAGGATGGAGAAAAGCACCGTGGGGTGGTCAGCATGGGGAGGTCAGGGAACATGCAGTGGCAATGTAGAATAGGTTTCTGAATAAACATCGCGGGGTGGTGCGCATTGGATGGGTGTGTGTTACATTAAATTCACTAGTAGGAGTGAGAAAAACATCACGGGGTGGTGAGCATTGTATGGGTGTGTGTTACATTACATTCACTAGTAGGAGTGAGAAAAACATCACGGGGTGGTGCGCTTTGTATGGGTGTATGTTACATTACATTCACTAGTAGGAGTGAGAAAAACATCACGGGGTGGTGCGCATTGTATGAGTGTGTGTTACATTACATTCACTAGTAGGAGTGAGAAAAACATCACGGGGTGGTACGCATTGTATGGGTGTGTGTTACATTACATTCACTAGTAGGAGTGAGAAAAACATCACGGGGTGGTGCGCATTGTATGGGTGTGTGTTACATTACATTCACTAGTAGGAGTGAGAAAAACATCACGGGGTGGTGTTCATTGTATGGGTGTGTGTCACATTACATTCACTAGTAGGAGTGAGAAAAACATCACGGGGTGGTGTGAATCGGAGTGTCTGAATTAGGATAGGCAGTGAGTGGCAATGTAGGATGGAGAACAGCACCTCGGGGTGGTCAGCATGGGGAGGTCAGGGAACATGCAGTGGCAATGTAGGATAGGTTTCTGAAAAACATCACTGGGTGGTGCGCATTGTATGGGTGTGTGTTACATTACATTCACTAGTAGGAGTGAGAAAAACATCACGGGGTGGTGCGCATTGTATGGGTGTGTGTTACATTACATTCACTAGTAGGAGTGAGAAAAACATCACGGGGTGGTACGCATTGTATGGGTGTGTGTTACATTACATTCACTAGTAGGAGTGAGAAAAACATCACGGGGTGGTGCGCATTGTATGGGTGTGTGTTACATTACATTCACTAGTAGGAGTGAGAAAAACATCACGGGGTGGTGTTCATTGTATGGGTGTGTGTCACATTACATTCACTAGTAGGAGTGAGAAAAACATCACGGGGTGGTGTGAATCGGAGTGTCTGAATTAGGATAGGCAGTGAGTGGCAATGTAGGATGGAGAACAGCACCTCGGGGTGGTCAGCATGGGGAGGTCAGGGAACATGCAGTGGCAATGTAGGATAGGTTTCTGAAAAACATCACTGGGTGGTGCGCATTGTATGGGTGTGTGTTACATTACATTCACTAGTAGGAGTGAGAAAAACATAACGGGGTGGTGCGCATTGTATGGGTGTGTGTTACATTACATTCACTAGTAGGAGTGAGAAAAACATCACGGGGTGGTGCGCATTGTATGGGTGTGTGTTACATTACATTCACTAGTAGGAGTGAGAAAAACATCACGGGGTGGTGCGCATTGTATGGGTGTGTGTTACATTACATTCACTAGTAGGAGTGAGAAAAACATCACGGGGTGGTGGGACTCGGAAGGTCTGAATTAGGATAGGCAGTGAGTTGCAATGTAGGATGGAGAAAAGCACCGCGGGGTGGTCAGCATGGGGAGGTCAGGGAACATGCAGTGGCAATGTAGGATAGGTTTCTGAAAAACATCGCTGGGTGGTGCGCATTGTATGGCTGTGTGTTACATTACATTCACTAGTAGGAGTGAGAAAAACATCACGGGGTGTTGCGCATTGTATGGGTGTGTGTTACATTACATTCACTATTAGGAGTGAGAAAAACAAAACGGGATGGTGTGCATCGGAGGGTCTGAATTAGGGTAGGCAGTGAGTGGCAATGTAGGATGGGGAAAAGCACCGCGGGGCGGTCAGCATGGGGAGGTCATGGAACATGCAGTGGCAATGTAGAATAGGTTTCTGAAAAACATCACGGGGTGGTGCACATTGTATGGGTGTGTGTTACATTACATTCACTAGTAGGAGTGAGAAAAACATCACGGGGTGGTGCACATTGTATGGGTGTGTGTGACATTACATTCACTAGCAGGAGTGAGAAAAACATCTCGGGGTGGTGCGCATTGTATGGGTGTGTGTGACATTACATTCACTAGTAGGAGTGAGAAAAACATCTCGGGGTGGTGCGCATTGTATGGGTGTGTGTTACATTACATTCACTACTAGCAGTGAGAAAAACATCACGGGGTGGTTCGCATTGTATGGGTGTGTGTTACATTACATTCACTAGTAGGAGTGAGAAAAACATCACGGTATGGTGCGCATTGTATGGCTGTGTGTTACATTACATTCACTAGTAGCAGTGAGAAAAACTTCACGGGGTGGTGTGCATTGTATGGCTGTGTGTTACATTACATTCACTAGTAGCAGTGAGAAAAACATCACGGGGTGGTGGGAATCGGAGTGTCTGAATTAGGATAGGCAGTGAGTGGCAATGAAGGATGGAGAAAAGCACCGCGGGGTGGTCAGCAATAGGAGGTCAGGGAACATGCAGTGGTAATGTAGGATAGGTTTCTGAAAAACATCGCGGGGTGGTGCGCATTGTATGGGTGTGTGTTACATTACATTCACTAGCAGGAGTGAGAAAAACATCACGGGGTGGTGTGAATCAGAGGGTCTGAATTAGGATAGGCAGTGAGTGGCAATGTAGGATGGAGAAAAGCACCGCGGGGTGATCAGCCTGGGGAGGTCAGGGAACATGCAGTGGCAATGTAGGATAGGTTTCTGAAAAACATCACGGGGTGGTGCGCATTGTATGGGTGTGTGTTACATTACATTCACTAGTAGGAGTGAGAAAAACATCACGGGGTGGTGCGTATTGTATGGGTGTTTGTTACATTACATTGACTAGTAGGAGTGAGAAAAACATCACGGGGTGGTGCGCATTGTATGGGTGTGTGTTACATTACATTCACTAGTAGGAGTGAGAAAAACATCACGGGGTGGTGCGCATTGTATGGGTGTGTGTTACATTACATTCACTAGTAGGAGTGAGAAAAACATCACGGGATGGTGTGAATCGGAGGGTCTGAATTAAGATAGGCAGTGAGTGGCAATGTAGGATGGAGAAAAGCACCGTGGGGTGGTCAGCATGGGGAGGTCAGGGAACATGCAGTGGCAATGTAGAATAGGTTTCTGAATAAACATCGCGGGGTGGTGCGCATTGGATGGGTGTGTGTTACATTAAATTCACTAGTAGGAGTGAGAAAAACATCACGGGGTGGTGAGCATTGTATGGGTGTGTGTTACATTACATTCACTAGTAGGAGTGAGAAAAACATCACGGGGTGGTGCGCATTGTATGGGTGTATGTTACATTACATTCACTAGTAGGAGTGAGAAAAACATCACGGGGTGGTGCGCATTGTATGAGTGTGTGTTACATTACATTCACTAGTAGGAGTGAGAAAAACATCACGGTGTGGTACGCATTGTATGGGTGTGTGTTACATTACATTCACTAGTAGGAGTGAGAAAAACATCACGGGGTGGTGCGCATTGTATGGGTGTGTGTTACATTACATTCACTAGTAGGAGTGAGAAAAACATCACGGGGTGGTGTTCATTGTATGGGTGTGTGTCACATTACATTCACTAGTAGGAGTGAGAAAAACATCACGGGGTGGTGCGCATTGTATGGGTGTATGTTACATTACATTCACTAGTAGGAGTGAGAAAAACATCACGGGGTGGTGCGCATTGTATGGGTGTGTGTTACATTACATTCACTAGTAGGAGTGAGAAAAACATCACGGGGTGGTGCGCATTGTATGGGTGTGTGTTACATTACATTCACCAATAGGAGTGAGAAAAACATCACGGGATGGTGCGCATTGTATGGGTGTGTGTTACATTACATTCACTAGCAGGAGTGAGAAAAACATCACGGGGTGGTGTGAATCAGAGGGTCTGAATTAGGATAGGCAGTGAGTGGCAATGTAGGATGGAGAAAAGCACCGCGGGGTGATCAGCCTGGGGAGGTCAAGGAACATGCAGTGGCAATGTAGGATAGGTTTCTGAAAAACATCACGGGGTGGTGCGCATTGTATGGGTGTGTGTTACATTACATTCACTAGTAGGAGTGAGAAAAACATCACGGGGTGGTGCGTATTGTATGGGTGTTTGTTACATTACATTGACTAGTAGGAGTGAGAAAAACATCACAGGGTGGTGCGCATTGTATGGGTGTGTGTTACATTACATTCACTAGTAGGAGTGAGAAAAACATCACGGGGTGGTGCGCATTGTATGGGTGTGTGTTACATTACATTCACTAGTAGGAGTGAGAAAAACATCACGGGATGGTGTGAATCGGAGGGTCTGAATTAAGATAGGCAGTGAGTGGCAATGTAGGATGGAGAAAAGCACCGTGGGGTGGTCAGCATGGGGAGGTCAGGGAACATGCAGTGGCAATGTAGAATAGGTTTCTGAATAAACATCGCGGGGTGGTGCGCATTGGATGGGTGTGTGTTACATTAAATTCACTAGTAGAAGTGAGAAAAACATCACGGGGTGGTGAGCATTGTATGGGTGTGTGTTACATTACATTCACTAGTAGGAGTGAGAAAAACATCACGGGGTGGTGCGCATTGTATGGGTGTATGTTACATTACATTCACTAGTAGGAGTGAGAAAAACATCACGGGGTGGTGCGCATTGTATGAGTGTGTGTTACATTACATTCACTAGTAGGAGTGAGAAAAACATCACGGGGTGGTACGCATTGTATGGGTGTGTGTTACATTACATTCACTAGTAGGAGTGAGAAAAACATCACGGGGTGGTGCGCATTGTATGGGTGTGTGTTACATTACATTCACTAGTAGGAGTGAGAAAAACATCACGGGGTGGTGTTCATTGTATGGGTGTGTGTCACATTACATTCACTAGTAGGAGTGAGAAAAACATCACGGGGTGGTGTGAATCGGAGTGTCTGAATTAGGATAGGCAGTGAGTGGCAATGTAGGATGGAGAACAGCACCTCGGGGTGGTCAGCATGGGGAGGTCAGGGAACATGCAGTGGCAATGTAGGATAGGTTTCTGAAAAACATCACTGGGTGGTGCGCATTGTATGGGTGTGTGTTACATTACATTCACTAGTAGGAGTGAGAAAAACATAACGGGGTGGTGCGCATTGTATGGGTGTGTGTTACATTACATTCACTAGTAGGAGTGAGAAAAACATCACGGGGTGGTGCGCATTGTATGGGTGTGTGTTACATTACATTCACTAGTAGGAGTGAGAAAAACATCACGGGGTGGTGCGCATTGTATGGGTGTGTGTTACATTACATTCACTAGTAGGAGTGAGAAAAACATCACGGGGTGGTGGGACTCGGAAGGTCTGAATTAGGATAGGCAGTGAGTTGCAATGTAGGATGGAGAAAAGCACCGCGGGGTGGTCAGCATGGGGAGGTCAGGGAACATGCAGTGGCAATGTAGGATAGGTTTCTGAAAAACATCGCTGGGTGGTGCGCATTGTATGGCTGTGTGTTACATTACATTCACTAGTAGGAGTGAGAAAAACATCACGGGGTGTTGCGCATTGTATGGGTGTGTGTTACATTACATTCACTAATAGGAGTGAGAAAAACAAAACGGGATGGTGTGCATCGGAGGGTCTGAATTAGGGTAGGCAGTGAGTGGCAATGTAGGATGGGGAAAAGCACCGCGGGGCGGTCAGCATGGGGAGGTCATGGAACATGCAGTGGCAATGTAGAATAGGTTTCTGAAAAACATCATGGGGTGGTGCACATTGTATGGGTGTGTGTTACATTACATTCACTAGTAGGAGTGAGAAAAACATCACGGGGTGGTGCACATTGTATGGGTGTGTGTGACATTACATTCACTAGTAGGAGTGAGAAAAACATCTCGGGGTGGTGCGCATTGTATGGGTGTGTGTGACATTACATTCACTAGTAGGAGTGAGAAAAACATCTCGGTGTGGTGCGCATTGTATGGGTGTGTGTTACATTACATTCACTACTAGCAGTGAGAAAAACATCACGGGGTGGTTCGCATTGTATGGGTGTGTGTTACATTACATTCACTAGTAGGAGTGAGAAAAACATCACGGTATGGTGCGCATTGTATGGCTGTGTGTTACATTACATTCACTAGTAGCAGTGAGAAAAACTTCACGGGGTGGTGTGCATTGTATGGCTGTGTGTTACATTACATTCACTAGTAGCAGTGAGAAAAACATCACGGGGTGGTGGGAATCAGAGTGTCTGAATTAGGATAGGCAGTGAGTGGCAATGAAGGATGGAGAAAAGCACCGCGGGGTGGTCAGCAATAGGAGGTCAGGGAACATGCAGTGGTAATGTAGGATAGGTTTCTGAAAAACATCGCGGGGTGGTGCGCATTGTATGGGTGTGTGTTACATTACATAAATAGAAGGATTGAGAAAAACATCACGGGGTGGTGCGCATTGTATGGGTGTGTGTTACATTACATTCACTAGTAGGAGTGAGAAAAACATCACGGGGTGGTGTGAATCGGAGGGTCTGAATTAGGATAGGCAGTGAGTGGCAATGTAGGATGGAGAAAAGCACCGTGGGGTGGTCAGCATGGGGAGGTCAGGGAAAATGCAGTGGCAATGTAGGATTGTCTTATGAAAAACATCACGGGGTGGTGCGCATTGTATGGGTGTGTGTTACATTACATTCACTAGTAGGAGTGAGAAAAACATCACGGGGTGGTGCGCATTGTATGGGTGTGTGTTACATTACATTCACTAGTAGGAGTGAGAAAAACATCACGGGGTGGTGCGCATTGTATGGGTGTGTGTTACATTACATTCACTAGTAGGAGTGAGAAAAACATCACGGGGTGGTGCGCATTGGCTGGGTGTGTGTTACATTACATTCACTAGTAGGTGTGAGAAAAACATCACGGGGTGGTGCGCATTGTATGGGTGTGTTTTACATTACATTCACTATTAGGAGTGAGAAAAACATCACGGTGTGGTGTGCATTGTATGGGTGTGTGTTACATTACATTCACTAGTAGGAGTGAGAAAAACATCACGGGGTGGTGTGAATCGGAGTGTCTGAATTAGGATAGGCGGTGAGTGGCAAGGTAGGATGGAGAAAAGCACTGCGGGGTGGTCAGCATGGGGAGGTCAGGGAACATGCAGTGGCAATGTAGGATAGGTTTCTGAAAAACATAACGGGATTGTGCGCATTGTATGGGTGTGTGTTACATTACATTCACCAATAGGAGTGAGAAAAACATCACGGGGTGGTGCGCATTGTATGGGTGTGTGTTACATTACATTCACTAGCAGGAGTGAGAAAAACATCACGGGGTGGTGTGAATCAGAGGGTCTGAATTAGGATAGGCAGTGAGTGGCAATGTAGGATGGAGAAAAGCACCGCGGGGTGATCAGCCTGGGGAGGTCAGGGAACATGCAGTGGCAATGTAGGATAGGTTTCTGAAAAACATCACGGGGTGGTGCGCATTGTATGGGTGTGTGTTACATTACATTCACTAGTAGGAGTGAGAAAAACATCACGGGTTGGTGCGCATTGTATGGGTGTGTGTTACATTACATTCATTAGTAGGAGTGAGAAAACCATCACGGGGTGGTGCGTATTGTATGGGTGTTTGTTACATTACATTGACTAGTAGGAGTGAGAAAAACATCACGGGGTGGTGCGCATTGTATGGGTGTGTGTTACATTACATTCACTAGTAGGAGTGAGAAAAACATCACGGGGTGGTGCGCATTGTATGGGTGTGTGTTACATTACATTCACTAGTAGGAGTGAGAAAAACATCACGGGATGGTGTGAATCGGAGGGTCTGAATTAAGATAGGCAGTGAGTGGCAATGTAGGATGGAGAAAAGCACCGTGGGGTGGTCAGCATGGGGAGGTCAGGGAACATGCAGTGGCAATGTAGGATAGGTTTCTGAAAAACATCGCGGGGTGGTGCGCATTGGATGGGTGTGTGTTACATTAAATTCACTAGTAGGAGTGAGAAAAACATCACGGGGTGGTGAGCATTGTATGGGTGTGTGTTACATTACATTCACTAGTAGGAGTGAGAAAAACATCACGGGGTGGTGCGCATTGTATGGGTGTATGTTACATTACATTCAATAGTAGGAGTGAGAAAAACATCACGGGGTGGTGCGCATTGTATGAGTGTGTGTTACATTACATTCACTAGTAGGAGTGAGAAAAACATCACGGGGTGGTACGCATTGTATGGGTGTGTGTTACATTACATTCACTAGTAGGAGTGAGAAAAACATCACGGGGTGGTGCGCATTGTATGGGTGTGTGTTACATTACATTCACTAGTAGGAGTGAGAAAAACATCACGGGGTGGTGTTCATTGTATGGGTGTGTGTCACATTACATTCACTAGTAGGAGTGAGAAAAACATCACGGGGTGGTGTGAATCGGAGTGTCTGAATTAGGATAGGCAGTGAGTGGCAATGTAGGATGGAGAACAGCACCTCGGGGTGGTCAGCATGGGGAGGTCAGGGAACATGCAGTGGCAATGTAGGATAGGTTTCTGAAAAACATCACTGGGTGGTGCGCATTGTATGGGTGTGTGTTACATTACATTCACTAGTAGGAGTGAGAAAAACATAACGGGGTGGTGCGCATTGTATGGGTGTGTGTTACATTACATTCACTAATAGGAGTGAGAAAAACATCACGGGGTGGTGCGCATTGTATGGGTGTGTGTTACATTACATTCACTATTAGGAGTGAGAAAAACATCACGGGGTGGTGCGCATTGTATGGGTGTGTGTTACATTACATTCACTAGTAGGAGTGAGAAAAACATCACGGGGTGGTGCGCATTGTATGGGTGTGTGTTACATTACATTCACTAGTAGGAGTGAGAAAAACATCACGGGGTGGTGGGACTCGGAAGGTCTGAATTAGGATAGGCAGTGAGTTGCAATGTAGGATGGAGAAAAGCACCGCGGGGTGATCAGCCTGGGGAGGTCAGGGAACATGCAGTGGCAATGTAGGATAGGTTTCTGAAAAACATCGCGGGGTGGTGCGCATTGGATGGGTGTGTGTTACATTAAATTCACTAGTAGGAGTGAGAAAAACATCACGGGGTTGTGAGCATTGTATGGGTGTGTGTTACATTACATTCACTAGTAGGAGTGAGAAAAACATCACGGGGTGGTGCGCATTGTATGGGTGTATGTTACATTACATTCACTAGTAGGAGTGAGAAAAACATCACGGGGTGGTGCGCATTGTATGAGTGTGTGTTACATTACATTCACTAGTAGGAGTGAGAAAAACATCACGGGGTGGTACGCATTGTATGGGTGTGTGTTACATTACATTCACTAGTAGGAGTGAGAAAAACATCACGGGGTGGTGCGCATTGTATGGGTGTGTGTTACATTACATTCACTAGTAGGAGTGAGAAAAACATCACGGGGTGGTGTTCATTGTATGGGTGTGTGTCACATTACATTCACTAGTAGGAGTGAGAAAAACATCACGGGGTGGTGTGAATCGGAGTGTCTGAATTAGGATAGGCAGTGAGTGGCAATGTAGGATGGAGAACAGCACCTCGGGGTGGTCAGCATGGGGAGGTCAGGGAACATGCAGTGGCAATGTAGGATAGGTTTCTGAAAAACATCACTGGGTGGTGCGCATTGTATGGGTGTGTGTTACATTACATTCACTAGTAGGAGTGAGAAAAACATAACGGGGTGGTGCGCATTGTATGGGTGTGTGTTACATTACATTCACTAGTAGGAGTGAGAAAAACATCACGGGTGGTGCGCATTGTATGGGTGTGTGTTGCATTACATTCACTAGTAGGCGTGATAAAAACATCACGCGGTGGTGCGCATTGTATGGGTGTGTGTTACATTACATTCACTAGTAGGAGTGAGAAAAACATAACGGGGTGGTGCGCATTGTATGGGTGTGTGTTACATTACATTCACTAGTAGGAGTGAGAAAAACATCACGGGTGGTGCGCATTGTATGGGTGTGTGTTGCATTACATTCACTAGTAGGCGTGATAAAAACATCACGCGGTGGTGCGCATTGTATGGGTGTGTGTTACATTACATTCACTAGTAGGAGTGAGAAAAACATCACGGGGTGGTGCACATTGTATGGGTGTGTGTTACATTACATTCACTAGTAGGCGTGATAAAAACATCACGCGGTGGTGCGCATTGTATGGGTGTGTGTTACATTACATTCACTAGTAGGAGTGAGAAAAACATCACGGGGTGGTGCGCATTGGATGGGTGTGTGTTACATTACATTCACTAGTAGGTGTGAGAAAAACATCACGGGGTGGTGCGCATTGTATGGGTGTGTGTTACATTACATTCACTATTAGGAGTGAGAAAAACATCACGGTGTGGTGTGCATTGTATGGGTGTGTGTTACATTACATTCACTAGTAGGAGTGAGAAAAACATCACGGGGTGGTGTGAATCGGAGTGTCTGAATTAGGATAGGCGGTGAGTGGCAAGGTAGGATGGAGAAAAGCACCGCGGGGTGGTCAGCATGGGGAGGTCAGGGAACATGCAGTGGCAATGTAGGATAGGTTTCTGAAAAACATAACGGGATTGTGCGCATTGTATGGGTGTGTGTTACATTACATTCACCAATAGGAGTGAGAAAAACATCACGGGGTGGTGCGCATTGTATGGGTGTGTGTTACATTACATTCACTAGCAGGAGTGAGAAAAACATCACGGGGTGGTGTGAATCAGAGGGTCTGAATTAGGATAGGCAGTGAGTGGCAATGTAGGATGGAGAAAAGCACCGCGGGGTGATCAGCCTGGGGAGGTCAGGGAACATGCAGTGGCAATGTAGGATAGGTTTCTGAAAAACATCACGGGGTGGTGCGCATTGTATGGGTGTGTGTTACATTACATTCACTAGTAGGAGTGAGAAAAACATCACGGGTTGGTGCGCATTGTATGGGTGTGTGTTACATTACATTCATTAGTAGGAGTGAGAAAAACATCACGGGGTGGTGCGTATTGTACGGGTGTTTGTTACATTACATTGACTAGTAGGAGTGAGAAAAACATCACGGGGTGGTGCGCATTGTATGGGTGTGTGTTACATTACATTCACTAGTAGGAGTGAGAAAAACATCACGGGGTGGTGCGCATTGTATGGGTGTGTGTTACATTACATTCACTAGTAGGAGTGAGAAAAACATCACGGGATGGTGTGAATCGGAGGGTCTGAATTAAGATAGGCAGTGAGTGGCAATGTAGGATGGAGAACAGCACCTCGGGGTGGTCAGCATGGGGAGGTCAGGGAACATGCAGTGGCAATGTAGGATAGGTTTCTGAAAAACATCGCGGGGTGGTGCGCATTGGATGGGTGTGTGTTACATTAAATTCACTAGTAGGAGTGAGAAAAACATCACGGGGTTGTGAGCATTGTATGGGTGTGTGTTACATTACATTCACTAGTAGGAGTGAGAAAAACATCACGGGGTGGTGCGCATTGTATGGGTGTATGTTACATTACATTCACTAGTAGGAGTGAGAAAAACATCACGGGGTGGTGCGCATTGTATGAGTGTGTGTTACATTACATTCACTAGTAGGAGTGAGAAAAACATCACGGGGTGGTACGCATTGTATGGGTGTGTGTTACATTACATTCACTAGTAGGAGTGAGAAAAACATCACGGGGTGGTGCGCATTGTATGGGTGTGTGTTACATTAAATTCACTAGTAGGAGTGAGAAAAACATCACGGGGTGGTGTTCATTGTATGGGTGTGTGTCACATTACATTCACTAGTAGGAGTGAGAAAAACATCACGGGGTGGTGTGAATCGGAGTGTCTGAATTAGGATAGGCAGTGAGTGGCAATGTAGGATGGAGAACAGCACCTCGGGGTGGTCAGCATGGGGAGGTCAGGGAACATGCAGTGGCAATGTAGGATAGGTTTCTGAAAAACATCACTGGGTGGTGCGCATTGTATGGGTGTGTGTTACATTACATTCACTAGTAGGAGTGAGAAAAACATAACGGGGTGGTGCGCATTGTATGGGTGTGTGTTACATTACATTCACTAGTAGGAGTGAGAAAAACATCACGGGTGGTGCGCATTGTATGGGTGTGTGTTGCATTACATTCACTAGTAGGAGTGAGAAAAACATCACGGGGTGGTGCGCATTGTATGGGTTTGTGTTACATTACATTCACTAGTAGGAGTGAGAAAAACATCACGGGGTGGTGCGCATTGTATGGGTGTGTGTTACATTACATTCACTAGTAGGAGTGAGAAAAACATCACGGGGTGGTGCGCATTGTATGGGTGTGTGTTACATTACATTCACTAGTAGGAGTGAGAAAAACATCACGGGGTGGTGCGCATTGTATGGGTGTGTTACATTACATTCACTAGTAGGAGTGAGAAAAACATCACGGCGTGGTGCGCATTGTATGGGTGTGTGTTACATTACATTCACTAGTAGGAGTGAGAAAAACATCACGGGGTGGTGCGCATTGTATGGGTGTGTGTTACATTACATTCACTAGTAGGAGTGAGAAAAGCATCACGGGGTGGTGCGCATTGTATGGGTGTGTGTTACATTACATTCACTAGTAGGAGTGAGAAAAACATCACGGGGTGGTGCGCATTGTATGGGTGTGTGTTACATTACATTCACTAGTAGGAGTGAGAAAAACATCACGGGGTGGTGTGCAATGTATGGGTGTGTGTTACATTACATTCACTAGTAGGAGTGAGAAAAACATCACGGGGTGGTGGGACTCGGAAGGTCTGAATTAGGATAGGCAGTGAGTTGCAATGTAGGATGTAGAAAAGCACCGCGGTGTGGTCAGCATGGCGAGGTCAGGGAACATGCAGTGGCAATGTAGGATAGGTTTCTGAAAAACATCGCTGGGTGGTGCGCATTGTATGGCTGTGTGTTACATTACATTCACTAGTAGGAGTGAGAAAAACATCACGGGGTGTTGCGCATTGTATGGGTGTGTGTTACATTACATTCACTAATAGGAGTGAGAAAAACATCACGGGATGGTGTGAATCGGAGGGTCTGAATTAGGGTAGGCAGTGAGTGGCAATGTAGGATGGGGAAAAGCACCGCTGGGCGGTCAGCATGGGGAGGTCATGGAACATGCAGTGGCAATGTAGGATAGGTTTCTGAAAAACATCACGGGGTGGTGCACATTGTATGGATGTGTGTTACATTACATTCACTAGTAGGAGTGAGAGAAACATCATGGGGTGGTGCCCATTGTATGGGTGTGTGTGACATTACATTCACTAGTAGGAGTGAGAAAAACATCTCGGGGTGGTGCGCATTGTATGGGTGTGTGTGACATTACATTCACTAGTAGGAGTGAGAAAAACATCTCGGGGTGGTGCACATTGTATGGGTGTGTGTTACATTACATTCACTACTAGCAATGAGAAAAACATCACGGGGTGGTTCGCATTGTATGGGTGTGTGTTACATTACATTCACTAGTAGGAGTGAGAAAAACATCACGGGGTGGTGCGCATTGTATGGCTGTGTGTTACATTACATTCACTAGTAGCAGTGAGAAAAACTTCACGGGGTGGTGTGCATTGTATGGGGGTGTGTTACATTACATTCACTAGTAGGAGTGAGAAAAACATCACGGGGTGGTGGGAATCGGAGGGTCTGAATTAGGATAGGCAGTGAGTGGCAATGAAGGATGGAGAAAAGCATCGCGGGGTGGTCAGCAATAGGAGGTCAGGGAACATGCAGTGGTAATGTAGGATAGGTTTCTGAAAAACATCGCGGGGTGGTGCGCATTGTATGGGTGTGTGTTACATTACATACAATAGTAGGATTGAGAAAAACATCACGGGGTGGTGCGCATTGTATGGGTGTGTGTTACATTACATTCACTAGTAGGAGTGAGAAAAACATCACGGAGTGGTGTGAATCGGAGGGTCTGAATTAGGATAGGCAGTGAGTGGCAATGTAGGATGGAGAAAAGCACCGTGGGGTGGTCAGCATGGGGAGGTCAGGGAAAATGCAGTGGCAATGTAGGATAGTCTTCTGAAAAACATCGCGGGGTGGTGCGCATTGTATGGGTGTGTGTTACATTACATTCACTAGTAGGAGTGAGAAAAACATCACGGGGTGGTGCGCATTGTATGGGTGTGTGTTACATTACATTCACTAGTAGGAGTGAGAAAAACATCACGGGGTGGTGCGCATTGTATGGGTGTGTGTTACATTACATTCACTAGTAGGAGTGAGAAAAACATCACGGGGTGGTGCGCATTGTATGGGTGTGTGTTACATTACATTCACTAGTAGGTGTGAGGAAAACATCACGGGGTGGTGCGCATTGTATGGGTGTGTGTTACATTACATTCACTAGTAGGAGTGAGAAAAACATCACGGTGTGGTGTGCATTTTATGGGTGTGTGTTACATTACATTCACTAGTAGGAGTGAGAAAAACATCACGGGGTGGTGTGAATCGGAGTGTCTGATTTAGGATAGGCAGTGAGTGGCAAGGTAGGATGGAGAAAAGCACCGCGGGGTGGTCAGCATGGGGAGGTCAGGGAACATGCAGTGGCAATGTAGGATAGGTTTCTGAAAAACATAACGGGATTGTGCAAATTGTATGGGTGTGTGTTACATTATATTCACCAGTAGGAGTGAGAAAAACATCACGGGGTGGTGCGCATTGTATGGGTGTGTGTTACATTACATTCACTAGCAGGAGTGAGAAAAACATCACGGGGTGGTGTGAATCAGAGGGTCTGAATTAGGATAGGCAGTGAGTGGCAATGTAGGATGGAGAAAAGCACCGCGGGGTGGTCAGCCTGGGGAGGTCAGGGAACATGCAGTGGCAATGTAGGATAGGTTTCTGAAAAACATCACGGGGTGGTGCGCATTGTATGGGTGTGTGTTACATTACATTCACTAGTAGGAGTGATAAAAACATCACGGGGTGGTGCGCATTGTATGGGTGTGTGTTACATTACATTCACTAGTAGGAGTGAGAAAAACATCACGGGTTGGTGGGAATCGGAAGGTCTGAATTAGGATAGGCAGTGAGTTGCAATGTAGGATGGAGAAAAGCACCGCGGGGTTGTCAGCATGGGGAGGTCAGGGAACATGCAGTGGTAATGTAGGATTGGTTTCTGAAAAACATCGCTGGGTGGTGCGCATTGTTTGGGTGCGTGTTACATTACATTCACTAGTAGGAGTGAGAAAAACATCACGGGGTGGTGCGCATTGTATGGGTGTGTGTTACATTACATTCACTAGTAGGAGTGAGAAAAACATCACGGGGTGGTGCGCATTGTATGGGTGTGTGTTACATTACATTCACTAATAGGAGTGAGAAAAACATCGCAGGGTGATGTGAATCGGAGGGTCTGAATTAGGGTAGGCAGTGAGTGGCAATGTAGGATGGGGAAAAGCACCGCGATTCGGTCAGCATGGGGAGGTCATGGAACATGCAGTGGCAATGTAGGACAGGTTTCTGAAAAATATCTCGGGGTGGTGCGCATTGTATGGGTGTGTGTTACATTACATTCACTAGTAGGAGTGAGAAAAACATCACGGGGTGGTGCCCATTGTATGGGTGTGTGTGACATTACGTTCACTAGTAGGAGTGAGAAAAACATCTCGGGGTGGTGCGCATTGTATGGGTGTGTGTGACATTACATTCACTAGTAGGAGTGAGAAAAACATCACGGGGTGGTGCGCATTGTATGGGTGTGTGTTACATTACATTCACTAGTAGGAGTGAGAAAAACATCACGGGGTGGTGCGCATTGTATGGGTGTGTGTTACATTACATTCACTAGTAGGAGTGAGAAAAACATCACGGGGTGGTGCGCATTGTATGGGTGTGTGTTACATTACATTCACTAGTAGGAGTGAGAAAAACATCACGGGGTGGTGCGCATTGTATGGGTGTGTGTTACATTACATTCACTAGTATGAGTGAGAAAAACTTCACGGGGTGGTGCGCATTGTATGGCTGTGTGTTGCATTACATTCACTAGTAGGAGTGAGAAAAACATCACGGGGTGGTGGGAATCGGAGGGTCTGAATTAGGATAGGCAGTGAGTGGCAATGTAGGATGGAGAAAAGCACCGCGGGGTGGTCAGCAATAGGAGGTCAGGGAACATGCAGTGGTAATGTAGGATAGGTTTCTGAAAAACATCGCGGGGTGGTGCGCATTGTATGGGTGTGTGTTACATTACATTCACTAGTAGGAGTGAGAAAAACATCACGGGGTGGTGTGCATTGTATGGGTGTGTGTTACATTACATTTACTAGTAGGAGTGAGAAAAACATCACGGGGTGGTGCGCATTGAATGTGTGTGTGTTACATTACATTCACTAGTAGGAGTGAGAAAAACATCACGGGGTGGTGCGCATTGTATGGGTGTGTGTTACATTAAATTCACTAGTAGGTGTGAGAAAAACATCACGGGGTTGTGCGCATTGTATGGGTGTGTGTTACATTACATTCACTAGTAGGAGTGAGAAAAACATCACGGGGTGGTGTGCATTGTATGGGTGTGTGTTACATTACATTCACTAGTAGGAGTGAGAAAAACATCACGGGGTGGTGTGAATCGGAGTGTCTGAATTAGGATATGCAGTGAGTGGCAATGTAGGATGGAGAAAAGCACCGCGGGGTGGTCAGAATGGGGAGGTCAGGGAACATGCAGTGGCAATGTAAGATAGGTTCCTGAAAAACATCACAGGGTGGTGCGCATTGTATGGGTGTGTGTTACATTACATTCACTAGTAGGAGTGAGAAAAACATCACGGGGTGGTGCGCATTGTATGGCCGTGTGTTACATTACATTCACTAGTAGGAGTGAGAAAAACATCACGGGGTGGTGCGCATTGTATGGGTGTGTGTTACATTACATTCACTAGTAGGAGTGAGAAAAACATCACGGGGTGGTGCGCATTGTATGGGTGTGTGTTACATTACATTCACTAGTAGGAGTGAGAAAAACATCACGGGGTGGTGCGCATTCTATGGGTGTGTGTTACATTACATTCACTAGTAGGAGTGAAAAAACATCACGGGGTGGTGCGCATTGTATGGCTGTTTGTTACATTACATTCACTAGTAGGAGTGAGATAAACATCACGGGGTGGTGGGAATCGGAGGGTATGAATTAGGATAGGCAGTGACTGGCAATGTAGGATGGAGAAAAGCACCGCGGGTTGGTCAGCATGGGGAGGTCAGGGAAAATGAAGTGGCAATGTAGGATAGGTTTCTGAAAAGCATCGCGGGGTGGTGCGCATTGTATGGGTGTGTGTTACATTACATTTACTAGTAGGAGTGAGAAAAACATCACGGGGTGGTGCGCATTGTATGGGTGTGTGTTACATTACATTCACTAGTAGGAGTGAGAAAAACATCACGGGGTGGTGCGCATTGTATGGGTGTGTGTTACATTACATTCACTAGTAGGTGTGAGGAAAACATCACGGGGTGGTGCGCATTGTATGGGTGTGTGTTACATTACATTCACTAGTAGGAGTGAGAAAAACATCACGGTGTGGTGTGCATTTTATGGGTGTGTGTTACATTACATTCACTAGTAGGAGTGAGAAAAACATCACGGGGTGGTGTGAATCGGAGTGTCTGATTTAGGATAGGCAGTGAGTGGCAAGGTAGGATGGAGAAAAGCACCGCGGGGTGGTCAGCATGGGGAGGTCAGGGAACATGCAGTGGCAATGTAGGATAGGTTTCTGAAAAACATAACGGGATTGTGCAAATTGTATGGGTGTGTGTTACATTATATTCACCAGTAGGAGTGAGAAAAACATCACGGGGTGGTGCGCATTGTATGGGTGTGTGTTACATTACATTCACTAGCAGGAGTGAGAAAAACATCACGGGGTGGTGTGAATCAGAGGGTCTGAATTAGGATAGGCGGTGAGTGGCAATGTAGGATGGAGAAAAGCACCGCGGGGTGGTCAGCCTGGGGAGGTCAGGGAACATGCAGTGGCAATGTAGGATAGGTTTCTGAAAAACATCACGGGGTGGTGCGCATTGTATGGGTGTGTGTTACATTACATTCACTAGTAGGAGTGATAAAAACATCACGGGGTGGTGCGCATTGTATGGGTGTGTGTTACATTACATTCACTAGTAGGAGTGAGAAAAACATCACGGGTTGGTGGGAATCGGAAGGTCTGAATTAGGATAGGCAGTGAGTTGCAATGTAGGATGGAGAAAAGCACCGCGGGGTTGTCAGCATGGGGAGGTCAGGGAACATGCAGTGGTAATGTAGGATTGGTTTCTGAAAAACATCGCTGGGTGGTGCGCATTGTTTGGGTGCGTGTTACATTACATTCACTAGTAGGAGTGAGAAAAACATCACGGGGTGGTGCGCATTGTATGGGTGTGTGTTACATTACATTCACTAGTAGGAGTGAGAAAAACATCACGGGGTGGTGCGCATTGTATGGGTGTGTGTTACATTACATTCACTAATAGGAGTGAGAAAAACATCGCAGGGTGATGTGAATCGGAGGGTCTGAATTAGGGTAGGCAGTGAGTGGCAATGTAGGATGGGGAAAAGCACCGCGATTCGGTCAGCATGGGGAGGTCATGGAACATGCAGTGGCAATGTAGGACAGGTTTCTGAAAAATATCTCGGGGTGGTGCGCATTGTATGGGTGTGTGTTACATTACATTCACTAGTAGGAGTGAGAAAAACATCACGGGGTGGTGCCCATTGTATGGGTGTGTGTGACATTACGTTCACTAGTAGGAGTGAGAAAAACATCTCGGGGTGGTGCGCATTGTATGGGTGTGTGTGACATTACATTCACTAGTAGGAGTGAGAAAAACATCACGGGGTGGTGCGCATTGTATGGGTGTGTGTTACATTACATTCACTAGTAGGAGTGAGAAAAACATCACGGGGTGGTGCGCATTGTATGGGTGTGTGTTACATTACATTCACTAGTAGGAGTGAGAAAAACATCACGGGGTGGTGCGCATTGTATGGGTGTGTGTTACATTACATTCACTAGTAGGAGTGAGAAAAACATCACGGGGTGGTGCGCATTGTATGGGTGTGTGTTACATTACATTCACTAGTATGAGTGAGAAAAACTTCACGGGGTGGTGCGCATTGTATGGCTGTGTGTTGCATTACATTCACTAGTAGGAGTGAGAAAAACATCACGGGGTGGTGGGAATCGGAGGGTCTGAATTAGGATAGGCAGTGAGTGGCAATGTAGGATGGAGAAAAGCACCGCGGGGTGGTCAGAATGGGGAGGTCAGGGAACATGCAGTGGCAATGTAAGATAGGTTCCTGAAAAACATCACAGGGTGGTGCGCATTGTATGGGTGTGTGTTACATTACATTCACTAGTAGGAGTGAGAAAAACATCACGGGGTGGTGCGCATTGTATGGCCGTGTGTTACATTACATTCACTAGTAGGAGTGAGAAAAACATCACGGGGTGGTGCGCATTGTATGGGTGTGTGTTACATTACATTCACTAGTAGGAGTGAGAAAAACATCACGGGGTGGTGCGCATTGTATGGGTGTGTGTTACATTACATTCACTAGTAGGAGTGAGAAAAACATCACGGGGTGGTGCGCATTCTATGGGTGTGTGTTACATTACATTCACTAGTAGGAGTGAAAAAACATCACGGGGTGGTGCGCATTGTATGGCTGTTTGTTACATTACATTCACTAGTAGGAGTGAGATAAACATCACGGGGTGGTGGGAATCGGAGGGTATGAATTAGGATAGGCAGTGACTGGCAATGTAGGATGGAGAAAAGCACCGCGGGTTGGTCAGCATGGGGAGGTCAGGGTAAATGAAGTGGCAATGTAGGATAGGTTTCTGAAAAGCATCGCGGGGTGGTGCGCATTGTATGGGTGTGTGTTACATTACATTCACTAGTAGGAGTGAGAAAAACATCACGGGGTGGTGCGCATTGTATGGGTGTGTGTTACATTACATTCACTAGTAGGAATGAGAAAAACATCACGGGGTGGTGCGCATTGCATGGGTGTGTGTTACATTACATTCACTAGTAGGAGTGAGAAAAACATCACGGGGTGGTGGGAATCGGAGGTTCTGAATTAGGATAGGCAGTGAATTGCAATGTAGGATGGAGAAAAGCACCGCGGGGTGGTCAGCATGGGGAGGTCAGGGAACATGCAGTGGCAATGTAGGATAGGTTTCTGAAAAACATCGCTGGGTGGTGCGCATTGTATGGCTGTGTGTTACATTACATTCACTAGTAGGAGTGAGAAAAACATCACGGGGTGGTGCGCATTGTATGGGTGTGTGTTCCATTACATTCACTAATAGGAGTGAGAAAAACATCACGGGGTGGTGTAAATCAGAGGGTCTGAATTAGGATAAGCAGTGAGTGGCAATGTAGGATGGAGAAAAGCACCGCGGGGTGGTCAGCATGGGGAGGTCATGGAACATGCAGTGGCAATGTAGGATAGGTTTCTGAAAAACATGACTGGGTGGTGCGCATTGTATGGGTGTGTGTTACATTACATTCACTAGTAGGAGTGAGAAAAACATCACGGGGTGGTGCGCATTGTATGGGTGTGTGTTACATTACATTCACTAGTAGGAGTGAGAAAAACATCACGGGGTGGTGCGCATTGTATGGGTGTGTGTTACATTACATTCACTAGTAGGAGTGAGAAAAACATCACGGGGTGGTGCGCATTCTATGGGTGTGTGTTACATTACATTCACTAGTAGGAGTGAGAAAAACATCACGGGGTGGTGCGCATTGTATGGCTGTGTGTTACATTACATTCACTAGTAGGAGTGAGAAAAACATCACGGGGTGGTGGGAATCGGAGGGTATGAATTAGGATAGGCAGTGAGTGGCAATGTAGGATGGAGAAAAGCACCGCGGGTTGGTCAGCATGGGGAGGTCAGGGAAAATGAAGTGGCAATGTAGGATAGGTTTCTGAAAAGCATCGCGGGGTGGTGCGCATTGTATGGGTGTGTGTTACATTACATTCACTAGTAGGAGTGAGAAAAACATCACGGGGTGGTGCGCATTGTATGGGTGTGTGTTACATTACATTCACTATTAGGAGTGAGAAAAACATCACGGGGTGGTGCGCATTGCATGGGTGTGTGTTACATTACATTCACTAGTAGGAGTGAGAAAAACATCACGGGGTGGTGCGCATTGTATGGGTGTGTGTTACATTACATTCACTAGTAGGAGTGAGAAAAACATCACGGGGTGGTGGGAATCGGAGGGTCTGAATTAGGATAGGCAGTGAATTGCAATGTAGGATGGAGAAAAGCACCGCGGGGTGGTCAGCATGGGGAGGTCAGGGAACATGCAGTGGCAATGTAGGATAGGTTTCTGAAAAACATCGCTGGGTGGTGCGCATTGTATGGGTGTGTGTTACATTACATTCACTAGTAGGAGTGAGAAAAACATCACGGGGTGGTGCGCATTGTATGGGTGTGTGTTCCATTACATTCACTAATAGGAGTGAGAAAAACATCACGGGGTGGTGTGAATCAGAGGGTCTGAATTAGGATAAGCAGTGAGTGGCAATGTAGGATGGAGAAAAGCACCGCGGGGTGGTCAGCATGGGGAGGTCATGGAACATGCAGTGGCAATGTAGGATAGGTTTCTGAAAAACATGACGGGGTGGTGCGCATTGTATGGGTGTGTGTTACATTACATTCACTAGTAGGAGTGAGAAAAACATCACGGGGTGGTGCGCATTGTATGGGTGTGTGTTACATTACATTCACTAGTAGGAGTGAGAAAAACATCACGGGGTAGTGCGCATGGTATGGGTGTGTGTTACATTACATTCACTAGTAGGAGTGAGAAAAACATCACGGTGTGGTGTGCATTGTATGGGTGTGTGTTACATTACATTCACTAGTAGGAGTGAGAAAAACATCACGGGGTGGTGCGCATTGTATGGGTGTGTGTTACATTACATTCACTAGTAGGAGTGACAAAAACATCATGGGGTGGTGCGCATTGTATGGGTGTGTGTTACATTACATTCACTAGTAGGAGTGAGAAAAACATCACGGGGTGGTGTGCATTGCATGGGTGTGTGTTACATTACATTCACTAGTAGGAGTGAGAAAAACATCACGGGGTGGTTCGCATTCTATGGGTGTGTGTTACATTAAATTCACTAGTAGGAGTGAGAAAAACATCACGGGGTGGTGCGCATTGTCTGGCTGTGTGTTACATTACATTCACTAGTAGGAGTGAGAAAAACATCACGGGGTGGTGTGCATTGTATGGGTGTGTGTTACATTACATTCACTAGTAGGTGTGAGAAAAACATCACGGGGTGGTGTGAATCGGAGTGTCTGAATTAGGATAGGCAGTGAGTGGCAATGTAGGATGGAGAAAAGCATCGCGTGGTGGTCAGCATGGGGAGGTCAGGGAAAAAGCTGTGGCAATGTAGGATAGTCTTCTGAAAAACATCGCGGGGTGGTGCGCATTGAATGGGTGTGTGTTACATTACATTCACTAGTAGGAGTGAGAAAAACATCACGGGGAGGTGCGCATTGTATGGGTGTGTGTTACATTACATTCACTAGTAGGAGTGAGAAAAACATCACGGGGTGGTGTGCATTGTATGGGTGTGTGTTACATTACATTCACTAGTAGGAGTGAGAAAAACATCACGGGGTGGTGCGCATTGAATAGGTGTGTGTTACATTACATTCACTAGTAGGAGTGAGAAATACATCACGGCGTGGCGCGCATTGTATGGGTGTGTGTTACATTACATTCACTAGTAGGTGTGAGAAAATCATCACGGGGTTGTGCGCATTGTATGGGTGTGTGTTACATTACATTCACTAGTAGGAGTGAGAAAAACATCACGGGGTGGTGTGCATTGTATGGGTGTGTGTTACATTACATTCACTAGTAGGAGTGAGAAAATCATCACGGGGTGGTGTGAATCGGAGTGTCTGAATTAGGATAGGCAGTGAGTGGCAATGTAGGATGGAGAAAAGCACCGCGGGGTGGTCAGCATGGGGAGGTCAGGGAACATGCAGTGGCAATGTAAGATAGGTTCCTGAAAAACATCACGGGGTGGTGCGCATTGTATGGGTGTGTGTTACATTACATTCACTAGTAGGAGTGAGAAAAACATCACGGGGTGGTGCGCATTGTATGGCCGTGTGTTACATTACATTCACTAGTAGGAGTGAGAAAAACATCACGGGGTGGTGCGCATTGTATGGGTGTGTGTTACATTACATTCACTAGTAGGAGTGAGAAAAACATCCCGGGGTGGTGCGCATTGTATGGGTGTGTGTTACATTACATTCACTAGTAGGAGTGAGAAAAACATCACGGGGTGGTGCGCATTGTATGTGTGTGTGTTACATTACATTCACTAGTAGGAGTGAGAAAAACATCACGGGGTGGTGCGCATTGTATGGCTGTGTGTTACATTACATTCACTAGTAGGAGTGAGAAAAACATCACGGGGTGGTGGGAATCGGAGGGTATGAATTAGGATAGGCAGTGAGTGGCAATGTAGGATGGAGAAAAGCACCGCGGGTTGGTCATCATGGGGAGGTCAGGGAAAATGAAGTGGCAATGTAGGATAGGTTTCTGAAAAGCATCGCGGGGTGGTGCGCATTGTATGGGTGTGTGTTACATTACATTCACTAGTAGGAGTGAGAAAAACATCACGGGGTGGTGCGCATTGTATGGGTGTGTGTTACATTACATTCACTAGTAGGAGTGAGAAAAACATCTCGGGGTGGTGCGCATTGTATGGGTGTGTGTTACATTACATTCACTAGTAGGAGTGAGAAAAACATCACGGGGTGGTGCGCATTGTATGGGTGTGTGTTACATTACATTCACTAGTAGGAGTGAGAAAAACATCACGGGGTGGTGCGCATTGTATGGGTGTGTGTTACATTACATTCACTAGTAGGAGTGAGAAAAACATCACGGGGTGGTGCGCATTGTATGGGTGTGTGTTACATTACATTTACTAGTAGGAGTGAGAAAAACATCACGGGGTGGTGTGAATCGGAGGGTCTGAATTAGGATAGGCAGTGAGTGGCAATGTAGGATGGAGAAAACCACCGCGGGGTGGTCAGCATGGGGAGGTCAGGGAACATGCAGTGGAAATGTAGGATAGGTTTCTGAAAAACATCACGGGGTGGTGCGCATTGTATGGGTGTGTGTTACATTACATTCACTAGTAGGAGTGAGAAAAACATCACGGGGTGGTGCGCATTGCATGGGTGTGTGTTACATTACATTCACTAGTAGGAGTGAGAAAAACATCACGGGGTGGTGCGCATTTTATGGGTGTGTGTTACATTACATTCACTAGTAGGATTGAGAAAAACATCACGGGGTGGTGTGCATTGTATGGGTGTGTGTTACATTACATTCACTAGTAGGAGTGACAAAAACATCACGGGGTGGTGTGAATCGGAGGGTCTGAATTAGGATAGGCAGTGAGTGGCAATGTAGGATGGAGAAAAGGACCGCGGGGTGGTCAGCATGGGGAGGTCAGGGAACATGCAGTGGCAATGTAGGATAGGTTTATGAAAAACATCACGTGGTGGTGCGCATTGTATGGGTGTGTGTTACATTACATTCACTAGTAGGAGTGAGAAAAACATCACGGGGTGGTGCGCATTGTATGGGTGTGTTTTACATTAAATTCACTAGTAGGAGTGAGAAAAACATCACGGGGTGGTGCGAATTGTATGGGTGTTTGTTATATTACATTCACTAGTAGGAGTGAGAAAAACATCACGGGGTGGTGCGCATTGTATGGGTGTGTGTTACATTGAAAAACATCACGGGGTGGTGCGCATTGTATGGGTGTGTGTTACATTACATTCACTAGTAGGAGTGAGAAAAACATCACGGGGTTGTGCGCATTGTATGGGTGTGTGTTACATTTCATTCACTACTAGGAGTGAGAAAAACATCACGGGGTGGTTCGCATTGTATGGGTGTGTGTTAAATTACATTCACTAGTAGGAGTGAGAAAAACATCACGGGGTGGTGCGCATTGTATGGGTGTGTGTTACATTACATTCACTAGTAGGAGTGAGAAAAACATCACGGGGTGTTGCACATTGTATGGGTGTGTGTTACATTACATTCACTAATAGGAGTGAGAAAAACATCACGGGGTGGTGTGAATCGGAGGGTCTGAATTAGGGTAGGCAGTGAGTGGCAATGTAGGATGGGGAAAAGCACCGCGGGGGGTCAGCATGGGGAGGTCATGGAACATGCAGTGGCAATGTAGGATAGTTTTCTGAAAAACATCACGGAGTGGTGCGCATTGTATGGGTGTGTGTTACATTACATTCACTAGTAGGAGTGAGAAAAACATCACGGGGTGGTGCCCATTGTAAGGGTGTGTGTGACATTACATTCACTAATAGGAGTGAGAAAAACATCTCGGGGTGGTGCGCATTGTATGGGTGTGTGTTACATTACATTCACTAGTAGCAGTGAGAAAAATATCACGGGGTGGTTCGCATTGTATGGGTGTGTGTTACATTACATTCACTAGTAGGAGTGAGAAAAACATCATGGGGTGGTGCGCATTGTATGGCTGTGTGTTACATTACATTCACTAGTACCAGTGAGAAAAACTTCACGGGGTGGTGTGCATTGTATGGGTGTGTGTTACATTACATTCACTAGTAGGAGTGAGAAAAACATCACGGGGTGGTGTGAATCGGACGGTCTGAATTTGGATAGGCAATGAGTGGCAATGTAGGATGGAGAAAAGCACCGCGGGGTGGTCAGCAATAGGAGGTCAGGGAACACGCAGTGGTAATGTAGGATAGGTTTCTGAAAAACATCGCTGGGTGGTGCGCATTGTATGGGTGTGTGTTACATTACGTACAATAGTAGGAGTGAGAAAAACATCACGGGGTGGTGCGCATTGTATGGTTGTGTGTTACCTTAGATTCATTAGTAGGAGTGAGAAAAACATCACGGGGTGGTGTGAATCGGAGGGTCTGAATTAGGATAGGCAGTGAGTGGCAAAGTAGGATGGAGAAAAGCACCGTGGGGTGGTCAGCATGGGGAGGTCAGGGAAAATGCAGTGGCAATGTAGGATAGTCTTCTGAAAAACATCGCGGGGTCGTGCGCATTGTATGGGTGTGTGTTACATTACATTCACTAGTAGGAGTGAGAAAAACATCACGGGGTGGTGCGCATTGTATGGGTGTGTGTTACATTACATTCACTAGTAGGAGTGAGAAAAACATCACGGGGTGGTGCGCATTGTAGGGCTGTGTGTTACATTACATTCACTTGTAGGAGTGAGAAAAACATCACGGGGTGGTGCGCATTGTATGGGTGTGTGTTACATTACATTCACTAGTAGGAGTGAGAAAAACATCACGGGGTGGTGCGCATTTTATGGGTGTGTGTTACATTACATTCACTAGTAGGAGTGAGAAAAACATCACGGGGTGGTGCGCATTGTATGGGTGTGTGTTACATTACATTCACTAGTAGGAGTGAGAAAAACATCACGGGGTGGTGCGCATTGTATGGGTGTGTGTTACATTACATTCACTAGTAGGAGTGAGAAAAACATCACGGGGTGGTGTGAATCGGAGGGTCTGAATTAGGATAGGCAGTGAGTGGCAATGTAGGATGGAGAAAACCACTGCGGGGTGGTCAGCATGGGGAGGTCAGGGAACATGCAGTGGCAATGTAGGATAGGTTTCTAAAAACATCACGGGGTGGTGCGCATTGTATGGGTGTGTGTTACATTACATTCACTAGTAGGAGTGAGAAAAACATCACGGGGTGGTGCGCATTGCATGGGTGTGTGTTACATTACATTCACTAGTAGGAGTGAGAAAAACATCACGGGGTGGTGCGCATTTTATGGGTGTGTGTTACATTACATTCACTAGTAGGAGTGAGAAAAACATCACGGGGTGGTGTGCATTGTATGGGTGTGTGTTACATTACATTCACTAGTAGGAGTGACAAAAACATCACGGGGTGGTGTGAATCGGAGGGTCTGAATTAGGATAGGCAGTGAGTGGCAATGTAGGATGGAGAAAAGGACCGCGGGGTGGTCAGCATGGGGAGGTCAGGGAACATGCAGTGGCAATGTAGGATAGGTTTATGAAAAACATCACGTGGTGGTGCGCATTGTATGGGTGTGTGTTACATTACATTCACTAGTAGGAGTGAGAAAAACATCACGGGGTGGTGCGCATTGTATGGGTGTGTTTTACATTAAATTCACTAGTAGGAGTGAGAAAAACATCACGGGGTGGTGCGAATTGTATGGGTGTTTGTTATATTACATTCACTAGTAGGAGTGAGAAAAACATCACGGGGTGGTGCGCATTGTATGGGTGTGTGTTACATTGAAAAACATCACGGGGTGGTGCGCATTGTATGGGTGTGTGTTACATTACATTCACTAGTAGGAGTGAGAAAAACATCACGGGGTTGTGCGCATTGTATGGGTGTGTGTTACATTTCATTCACTACTAGGAGTGAGAAAAACATCACGGGGTGGTTCGCATTGTATGGGTGTGTGTTAAATTACATTCACTAGTAGGAGTGAGAAAAACATCACGGGGTGGTGCGCATTGTATGGGTGTGTGTTACATTACATTCACTAGTAGGAGTGAGAAAAACATCACGGGGTGTTGCACATTGTATGGGTGTGTGTTACATTACATTCACTAATAGGAGTGAGAAAAACATCACGGGGTGGTGTGAATCGGAGGGTCTGAATTAGGGTAGGCAGTGAGTGGCAATGTAGGATGGGGAAAAGAACCGCGGGGGGTCAGCATGGGGAGGTCATGGAACATGCAGTGGCAATGTAGGATAGGTTTCTGAAAAACATCACGGAGTGGTGCGCATTGTATGGGTGTGTGTTACATTACATTCACTAGTAGGAGTGAGAAAAACATCACGGGGTGGTGCCCATTGTAAGGGTGTGTGTGACATTACATTCACTAATAGGAGTGAGAAAAACATCTCGGGGTGGTGCGCATTGTATGGGTGTGTGTTACATTACATTCACTAGTAGCAGTGAGAAAAATATCACGGGGTGGTTCGCATTGTATGGGTGTGTGTTACATTACATTCACTAGTAGGAGTGAGAAAAACATCATGGGGTGGTGCGCATTGTATGGCTGTGTGTTACATTACATTCACTAGTAGCAGTGAGAAAAACTTCACGGGGTGGTGTGCATTGTATGGGTGTGTGTTACATTACATTCACTAGTAGGAGTGAGAAAAACATCACGGGGTGGTGGGAATCGGACGGTCTGAATTAGGATAGGCAATGAGTGGCAATGTAGGATGGAGAAAAGCACCGCGGGGTGGTCAGCAATAGGAGGTCAGGGAACACGCAGTGGTAATGTAGGATAGGTTTCTGAAAAACATCGCTGGGTGGTGCGCATTGTATGGGTGTGTGTTACATTACGTACAATAGTAGGAGTGAGAAAAACATCACGGGGTGGTGCGCATTGTATGGTTGTGTGTTACCTTAGATTCACTAGTAGGAGTGAGAAAAACATCACGGGGTGGTGTGAATCAGAGGGTCTGAATTAGGATAGGCAGTGAGTGGCAAAGTAGGATGGAGAAAAGCACCGTGGGGTGGTCAGCATGGGGAGGTCAGGGAAAATGCAGTGGCAATGTAGGATAGTCTTCTGAAAAACATCGCGGGGTCGTGCGCATTGTATGGGTGTGTGTTACATTACATTCACTAGTAGGAGTGAGAAAAACATCACGGGGTGGTGCGCATTGTATGGGTGTGTGTTACATTACATTCACTAGTAGGAGTGAGAAAAACATCACGGGGTGGTGCGCATTGTAGGGCTGTGTGTTACATTACATTCACTTGTAGGAGTGAGAAAAACATCACGGGGTGGTGCGCATTGTATGGGTGTGTGTTACATTACATTCACTAGTAGGAGTGAGAAAAACATCACGGGGTGGTGCGCATTGTATGGGTGTGTGTTACATTACATTCACTAGTAGGAGTGAGAAAAACATCACGGTGTGGTGTGCATTGTATGGGTGTGTGTTATATTACATTCACTAGTAGGAGTGAGAAAAACATCACGGGGTGGTGTGAATCGGAGTGTCTGAATTAGGATATGCAGTGAGTGGCAATGTAGGATGGAGAAAAGCACCGCGGGGTGGTCAGCATGGGGAGGTCAGGGAACATGCAGTGGCAATGTAGGATAGGTTTCTGAAAAACAAAACAGGATTGTGCGCATTGTATGGGTGTGTGTTACATTACATTCACCAGTAGGAGTGAGAAAAACATCACGGGGTGGTGCGCATTGTATGGGTGTGTGTTACATTTCATTCACTAGTAGGAGTGAGAAAAACATCACGGGGTGGTTCGCTTTGTATGGGTGTGTGTTACATTACATTCACTAGTAGGAGTGAGAAAAACATCACGGGGTGGTGCGCATTGTATGGGTGTGTGTTACATTGAAAAACATCACGGGGTGGTGCGCATTGTATGGGTGTGTGTTACATTTCATTCACTAGTAGGAGTGAGAAAAACATCACGGGGTGGTTCGCTTTGTATGGGTGTGTGTTACATTACATTCACTAGTAGGAGTGAGAAAAACATCACGGGGTGGTGCGCATTGTATGGGTGTGTGTTACATTGAAAAACATCACGGGGTGGTGTGCATTGTATGGGTGTGTGTTACATTACATTCACTAGTAGGAGTGACAAAAACATCACGGGGTGGTGTGAATCGGAGGGTCTGAATTAGGATAGGCAGTGAGTGGCAATGTAGGATGGAGAAAAGGACCGCGGGGTGGTCAGCATGGGGAGGTCAGGGAACATGCAGTGGCAATGTAGGATAGGTTTATGAAAAACATCACGTGGTGGTGCGCATTGTATGGGTGTGTGTTACATTACATTCACTAGTAGGAGTGAGAAAAACATCACGGGGTGGTGCGCATTGTATGGGTGTGTTTTACATTAAATTCACTAGTAGGAGTGAGAAAAACATCACGGGGTGGTGCGAATTGTATGGGTGTTTGTTATATTACATTCACTAGTAGGAGTGAGAAAAACATCACGGGGTGGTGCGCATTGTATGGGTGTGTGTTACATTGAAAAACATCACGGGGTGGTGCGCATTGTATGGGTGTGTGTTACATTACATTCACTAGTAGGAGTGAGAAAAACATCACGGGGTTGTGCGCATTGTATGGGTGTGTGTTACATTTCATTCACTACTAGGAGTGAGAAAAACATCACGGGGTGGTTCGCATTGTATGGGTGTGTGTTAAATTACATTCACTAGTAGGAGTGAGAAAAACATCACGGGGTGGTGTGCATTGTATGGGTGTGTGTTACATTACATTCACTAGTAGGAGTGAGAAAAACATCACGGGGTGTTGCACATTGTATGGGTGTGTGTTACATTATATTCACTAATAGGAGTGAGAAAAACATCACGGGGTGGTGTGATTCGGAGGGTCTGAATTAGGGTAGGCAGTGAGTGGCAATGTAGGATGGGGAAAAGCACCGCGGGGGGTCAGCATGGGGAGGTCATGGAACATGCAGTGGCAATGTAGGATAGGTTTCTGAAAAACATCACGGAGTGGTGCGCATTGTATGGGTGTGTGTTACATTACATTCACTAGTAGGAGTGAGAAAAACATCACGGGGTGGTGCCCATTGTAAGGGTGTGTGTGACATTACATTCACTAATAGGAGTGAGAAAAACATCTCGGGGTGGTGCGCATTGTATGGGTGTGTGTTACATTACATTCACTAGTAGCAGTGAGAAAAATATCACGGGGTGGTTCGCATTGTATGGGTGTGTGTTACATTACATTCACTAGTAGGAGTGAGAAAAACATCATGGGGTGGTGCGCATTGTATGGCTGTGTGTTACATTACATTCACTAGTAGCAGTGAGAAAAACTTCACGGGGTGGTGTGCATTGTATGGGTGTGTGTTACATTACATTCACTAGTAGGAGTGAGAAAAACATCACGGGGTGGTGGGAATCGGACGGTCTGAATTAGGATAGGCAATGAGTGGCAATGTAGGATGGAGAAAAGCACCGCGGGGTGGTCAGCAATAGGAGGTCAGGGAACACGCAGTGGTAATGTAGGATAGGTTTCTGAAAAACATCGCTGGGTGGTGCGCATTGTATGGGTGTGTGTTACATTACGTACAATAGTAGGAGTGAGAAAAACATCACGGGGTGGTGCGCATTGTATGGTTGTGTGTTACCTTAGATTCACTAGTAGGAGTGAGAAAAACATCACGGGGTGGTGTGAATCGGAGGGTCTGAATTAGGATAGGCAGTGAGTGGCAAAGTAGGATGGAGAAAAGCACCGTGGGGTGGTCAGCATGGGGAGGTCAGGGAAAATGCAGTGGCAATGTAGGATAGTCTTCTGAAAAACATCGCGGGGTCGTGCGCATTGTATGGGTGTGTGTTACATTACATTCACTAGTAGGAGTGAGAAAAACATCACGGGGTGGTGCGCATTGTATGGGTGTGTGTTACATTACATTCACTAGTAGGAGTGAGAAAAACATCACGGGGTGGTGCGCATTGTAGGGCTGTGTGTTACATTACATTCACTTGTAGGAGTGAGAAAAACATCACGGGGTGGTGCGCATTGTATGGGTGTGTGTTACATTACATTCACTAGTAGGAGTGAGAAAAACATCACGGGGTGGTGCGCATTGTATGGGTGTGTGTTACATTACATTCACTAGTAGGAGTGAGAAAAACATCACGGTGTGGTGTGCATTGTATGGGTGTGTGTTATATTACATTCACTAGTAGGAGTGAGAAAAACATCACGGGGTGGTGTGAATCGGAGTGTCTGAATTAGGATATGCAGTGAGTGGCAATGTAGGATGGAGAAAAGCACCGCGGGGTGGTCAGCATGGGGAGGTCAGGGAACATGCAGTGGCAATGTAGGATAGGTTTCTGAAAAACAAAACAGGATTGTGCGCATTGTATGGGTGTGTGTTACATTACATTCACCAGTAGGAGTGAGAAAAACATCACGGGGTGGTGCGCATTGTATGGGTGTGTGTTACATTTCATTCACTAGTAGGAGTGAGAAAAACATCACGGGGTGGTTCGCTTTGTATGGGTGTGTGTTACATTACATTCACTAGTAGGAGTGAGAAAAACATCACGGGGTGGTGTGCATTGTATGGGTGTGTGTTACATTACATTCACTAGTAGGAGTGAGAAAAACATCACGGGGTGTTGCACATTGTATGGGTGTGTGTTACATTACATTCACTAATAGGAGTGAGAAAAACATCACGGGGTGGTGTGAATCGGAGGGTCTGAATTAGGGTAGGCAGTGAGTGGCAATGTAGGATGGGGAAAAGCACCGCGGGGCGGTCAGCATGGGGAGGTCATGGAACATGCAGTGGCAATGTAGGATAGGTTTCTGAAAAACATCACGGAGTGGTGCGCATTGTATGGGTGTGTATTACATTACATTCACTAGTAGGAGTGAGAAAAACATCACGGGGTGGTGCCCATTGTAAGGGTGTGTGTGACATTACATTCACTAGTAGGAGTGAGAAAAACATCTCGGGGTGGTGCGCATTGTATGGGTGTGTGTGACATTACATTCACTACTAGGAGTGAGAAAAACATCTCGGGGTGGTGCGCATTGTATGGGTGTGTGTTACATTACATTCACTAGTAGCAGTGAGAAAAATATCACGGGGTAGTTCGCATTGTATGGGTGTGTGTTACATTACATTCACTAGTAGCAGTGAGAAAAACATCACGGGGTGGTGCGCATTGTATGGCTGTGTGTTACATTACATTCACTAGTAGCAGTGAGAAAAACTTCACGGGGTGGTGTGCATTGTATGGGTGTGTGTTACATTACATTCACTAGTAGGAGTGAGAAAAACATCACGGGGAGGTGGGAATCGGAGGGTCTGAATTAGGATAGGCAATGAGTGGCAATGTAGGATGGAGAAAAGCACCGCGTGGTGGTCAGCAATAGGAGGTCAGGGAACATGCAGTGGTAATGTAGGATAGGTTTCTGAAAAACATCGCGGGGTGGTGCGCATTGTATGGGTGTGTGTTACATTACATTCACTAGCAGGAGTGAGAAAAACATCACGGGGTGGTGCGCATTGTATGGGTGTGTGTTACCTTACATCCACTAGTAGGAGTGAGAAAAACATCACGGGGTGGTGTGAATCGGAGGGTCTGAATTAGGATAGGCAGTGAGTGGCAATGTAGGATGGAGAAAAGCACCGTGGGGTGGTCAGCATGGGGAGGTCAGGGAAAATGCAGTGGCAATGTAGGATAGTCTTCTGAAAAACATCGCGGGGTCGTACGCATTGTATGGGTGTGTGTTACATTACATTCACTAGTAGGAGTGAGAAAAACATCACGGGGTGGTGCGCATTGTATGGGTGTGTGTTACATTACATTCACTAGTAGGAGTGAGAAAAACATCACGGGGTGGTGCGCATTGTATGGCTGTGTGTTACATTACATTCACTAGTAGGAGTGAGAAAAACATCACGGGGTGGTGCGCATTGTATGGCTGTGTGTTACATTACATTCACTAGTAGGAGTGAGAAAAATATCACGGGGTGGTGCGCATTGTATGGGTGTGTGTTACATTACATTCACTAGTAGGAGTGAGAAAAACATCACGGGGTGGTGCGCATTGAATGGGTGTGTGTTACATTACATTCACTAGTAGGAGTGAGAAAAACATCACGGGGTGGTGTGAATCAGAGGGTCTGAATTAGGATAGGCAGTGAGTGGCAATGTAGGATGGAGAAAAGCACCGCGGGGTGGTCAGCCTGGGGAGGTCAGGGAACATGCAGTGGCAATGTAGGATAGGTTTCTGAAAAACATCACGGGGTGGTGCGCATTGTATGGGTGTGTGTTACATTACATTCATTAGTAGGAGTGAGAAAAACATCACGGGGTGGTGCGCATTGTATGGGTGTGTGTTACATTACATTCACTATTAGGAGTGAGAAAAACATCACGGGGTGGTGTGCATTGTATGGGTGTGTGTTACATTACATTCACTAGTAGGAGTGAGAAAAACATCACGGGGTGGTGCGCATTGTATGAGTGTGTGTTACATTACATTCACTAGTAGGAGTGAGAAAAACATCACGGGGTGGTGGGAATCGGAAGGTCTGAATTAGGGTAGGCAGTGAGTGGCAATGTAGGATGGGGAAAAGCACCGCGGGGCGGTCAGCATGGGGAGGTAATGGAACATGCAGTGGCAATGTAGGATAGGTTTCTGAAAAACATCACGGAGTGGTGCGCATTGTATGGGTGTGTGTTACATTACATTCACTAGTAGGAGTGAGAAAAACATCACGGGGTGGTGCCCATTGTAAGGGTGTGTGTGACATTACATTCACTAGTAGGAGTGAGAAAAACATCTCGGGGTGGTGCGCATTGTATGGGTGTGTGTGACATTACATTCACTAGTAGGAGTGAGAAAAACATCTCGGGGTGGTGCGCATTGTATGGGTGTGTGTTACATTACATTCACTAGTAGCAGTGAGAAAAATATCACGGGGTGGTTCGCATTGTATGGGTGTGTGTTACATTACATTCACTAGTAGGAGTGAGAAAAACATCACGGGGTGGTGCGCATTGTATGGCTGTGTGTTACATTACATTCACTAGTAGCAGTGAGAAAAACTTCACGGGGTGGTGTGCATTGTATGGGTGTGTGTTACATTACATTCACTAGTAGGAGTGAGAAAAACATCACGGGGTGGTGGGAATCGGAGGGTCTGAATTAGGATAGGCAATGAGTGGCAATATAGGATGGAGAAAAGCACCGCGGGGTGGTCAGCAATAGGAGGTCAGGGAACATGCAGTGGTAATGTAGGATAGGTTTCTGAAAAACATCACGGGGTGGTGCGCATTGTATGGGTGTGTGTTACATTACGTACAATAGTAGGAGTGAGAAAAACATCACGGGGTGGTGCGCATTGTATGGGTGTGTGTTACCTTACATTCACTAGTAGGAGTGAGAAAAACATCACGGGGTGGTGTGAATCGGAGGGTCTGAATTAGGATAGGCAGTGAGTGGCAATGTAGGATGGGGAAAAGCACCGCGGGGCGGTCAGCATGGGGAGGTAATGGAACATGCAGTGGCAATGTAGGATAGGTTTCTGAAAAACATCACGGAATGGTGCGCATTGTATGGGTGTGTGTTACATTACATTCACTAGTAGGAGTGAGAAAAACATCACGGGGTGGTGCCCATTGTAAGGGTGTGTGTGACATTACATTCACTAGTAGGAGTGAGAAAAACATCTCGGGGTGGTGCGCATTGTATGGGTGTGTGTGACATTACATTCACTAGTAGGAGTGAGAAAAACATCTCGGGGTGGTGCGCATTGTATGGGTGTGTGTTACATTACATTCACTAGTAGCAGTGAGAAAAATATCACGGGGTGGTTCGCATTGTATGGGTGTGTGTTACATTACATTCACTAGTAGGAGTGAGAAAAACATCTCGGGGTGGTGCGCATTGTATGGCTGTGTGTTACATTACATTCACTAGTAGCAGTGAGAAAAACTTCACGGGGTGGTGTGCATTGTATGGGTGTGTGTTACATTACATTCACTAGTAGGAATGAGAAAAACATCACGGGGTGGTGGGAATCGGAGGGTCTGAATTAGGATAGGCAATGAGTGGCAATATAGGATGGAGAAAAGCACCGCGGGGTGGTCAGCAATAGGAGGTCAGGGAACATGCAGTGGTAATGTAGGATAGGTTTCTGAAAAACATCACGGGGTGGTGCGCATTGTATGGGTGTGTGTTACATTACGTACAATAGTAGGAGTGAGAAAAACATCACGGGGTGGTGCGCATTGTATGGGTGTGTGTTACCTTACATTCACTAGTAGGAGTGAGAAAAACATCACGGGGTGGTGTGAATCGGAGGGTCTGAATTAGGATAGGCCGTGAGTGGCAATGTAGGATGGAGAAAAGCACCGTGGGGTGGTCATCATGGGGAGGTCAGGGAAAATGCAGTGGCAATGTAGGATAGTCTTCTGAAAAACATCGCGGGGTCGTGCGCATTGTATGGGTGTGTGTTACATTACATTCACTAGTAGGAGTGAGAAAAACATCACGGGGTGGTGCGCATTGTATGGGTGTGTGTTACATTACATTCACTAGTAGGAGTGAGAAAAACATCACGGGGTGGTCCGCATTGTATGGCTGTGTGTTACATTACATTCACTAGTAGGAGTGAGAAAAACATCACGGGGTGGTGCGCATTGTATGGCTGTGTGTTACATTACATTCACTAGTAGGAGTGAGAAAAACATCACGGGGTGGTGCGCATTGTATGGGTGTGTGTTACATTACATTCACTAGTAGGAGTGAGAAAAACATCACGGGGTGGTGCGCATTGTATGGGTGTGTGTTACATTACATTCACTAGTAGGAGTGAGAAAAACATCACGGTGTGGTGTGCATTGTATGGGTGTGTGTTATATTACATTCACTAGTAGGAGTGAGAAAAACATCAAGGGGTGGTGTGAATCGGAGTGTCTGAATTAGGATAGGCAGTGAGTGGCAATGTAGGATGGAGAAAAGCACCGCGGGGTGGTCAGCATGGGGAGGTCAGGGAACATGCAGTGGCAATGTAGGATAGGTTTCTGAAAAACAAAACAGGATTGTGCGCATTGTATGGGTGTGTGTTACATTACATTCACCAGTAGGAGTGAGAAAAACATCACGGGGTGGTGCGCATTGTATGGGTGTGTGTTACATTACATTCACTAGTAGGAGTGAGAAAAACATCACGGGGTGGTGTGAATCAGAGGGTCTGAATTAGGATAGGCAGTGAGTGGCAATGTAGGATGGAGAAAAGCACCGCGGGGTGGTCAGCCTGGGGAGGTCAGGGAACATGCAGTGGCAATGTAGGATAGGTTTCTGAAAAACATCACGGGGTGGTGCGCATTGTATGGGTGTGTGTTACATTACATTCACTAGTAGGAGTGAGAAAAACATCACGGGGTGGTGCGCATTGTATGGGTGTGTGTTACATTACATTCACTAGTAGGAGTGAGAAAAACTTCACGGGGTGGTGCGCATTGTATCGGTGTGTGTTACATTACATTCACTAGTAGGAGTGAGAAAAACATCACGGGGTGGTGCGCATTGTATGGGTGTGTGTTACATTACATTCACTAGTAGGAGTGAGAAAAACATCACGGGGTGGTGCGCATTATATGGGTGTGTGTTACATTACATTCACTATTAGGAGTGAGAAAAACATCACGGGGTGGTGTGCATTGTATGGGTGTGTGTTACATTACATTCACTAGTAGGAGTGAGAAAAACATCACGTGGTGGTGCGCATTGTATGAGTGTGTGTTACATTACATTCACTAGTAGGAGTGAGAAAAACATCACGGGGTGATGGGAATCGGAAGGTCTGAATTAGGGTAGGCAGTGAGTGGCAATGTAGGATGGGGAAAAGCACCGCGGGGCGGTCAGCATGGGGAGGTCATGCAACATGCAGTGGCAATGTAGGATAGGTTTCTGAAAAACATCACGGAGTGGTGCGCATTGTATGGGTGTGTGTTACATTACATTCACTAGTAGGAGTGAGAAAAACATCACGGGGTGGTGCGCATTGTATGGGTGTGTGTTACATTACATTCACTAGTAGGAGTGAGAAAAACATCACGGGGTGGTGCGCATTGTATGGGTGTGTGTTACATTACATTCACTAGTAGGAGTGAGAAAAACATCACGGGGTGGTGCGCATTGTATGGGTGTGTGTTACATTACATTCACTATTAGGAGTGAGAAAAACATCACGGGGTGGTGTGCATTGTATGGGTGTGTGTTACATTACATTCACTAGTAGGAGTGAGAAAAACATCACGGGGTGGTGCGCATTGTATGAGTGTGTGTTACATTACATTCACTAGTAGGAGTGAGAAAAACATCACGGGGTGATGGGAATCGGAAAGTCTGAATTAGGGTAGGCAGTGAGTGGCAATGTAGGATGGGGAAAAGCACCGCGGGGCGGTCAGCATGGGGAGGTCATGGAACATGCAGTGGCAATGTAGGATAGGTTTCTGAAAAACATCACGGAGTGGTGCGCATTGTATGGGTGTGTGTTACATTACATTCACTAGTAGGAGTGAGAAAAACATCACGGGGTGGTGCCCATTGTAAGGGTGTGTGTGACATTACATTCACTAGTAGGAGTGAGAAAAACATCTCGGGGTTTTGAGCATTGTATGGGTGTGTGTGACATTACATTCACTAGTAGGAGTGAGAAAAACATCACGGGGTGGTGCGCATTGTATGGGTGTGTGTTACATTACATTCACTAGTAGGAGGGAGAAAAACATCACGGGGTGGTGCGCATTGTATGGGTGTGTGTTACATTACATTCACTAGTAGGAGTGAGAAAAACATCACGGTGTGGTGTGCATTGTATGGGTGTGTGTTATATTACATTCACTAGTAGGAGTGAGAAAAACATCAAGGGGTGGTGTGAATCGGAGTGTCTGAATTAGGATAGGCAGTGAGTGGCAATGTAGGATGGAGAAAAGCACCGCGGGGTGTTCAGCATGGGGAGGTCAGGGAACATGCAGTGGCAATGTAGGATAGGTTTCTGAAAAACAAAACAGGATTGTGCGCATTGTATGGGTGTGTGTTACATTACATTCACCAGTAGGAGTGAGAAAAACATCACGGGGTGTTGCGCATTGTATGGGTGTGTGTTACATTACATTCACTAGTAGGAGTGAGAAAAACATCACGGGGTGGTGCGCATTGTATGGGTGTGTGTTACATTACATTCACTAGTAGGAGTGAGAAAAACTTCACGGGGTGGTGCGCATTGTATCGGTGTGTGTTACATTACATTCACTAGTAGGAGTGAGAAAAACATCACGGGGTGGTGCGCATTGTATGGGTGTGTGTTACATTACATTCACTATTAGGAGTGAGAAAAACATCACGGGGTGGTGTGCATTGTATGGGTGTGTGTTACATTACATTCACTAGTAGGACTGAGAAAAACATCACGGGGTGGTGCGCATTGTATGAGTGTGTGTTACATTACATTCACTAGTAGGAGTGAGAAAAACATCACGGGGTGGTGGGAATCGGAAGGTCTGAATTAAGGTAGGCAGTGAGTGGCAATGTAGGATGGGGAAAAGCACCGTGGGGCGGTCAGCATGGGGAGGTAATGGAACATGCAGTGGCAATGTAGGATAGGTTTCTGAAAAACATCACGGAGTGGTGCGCATTGTATGGGTGTGTGTTACATTACATTCACTAGTAGGAGTGAGAAAAACATCACGGGGTGGTGCCCATTGTAAGGGTGTGTGTGACATTACATTCACTAGTAGGAGTGAGAAAAACATCTCGGGGTGGTGCGCATTGTATGGGTGTGTGTGACATTACATTCACTAGTAGGAGTGAGAAAATCATCTCGGGGTGGTGCGCATTGTATGGGTGTGTGTTACATTACATTCACAAGTAGCAGTGAGAAAAATATCACGGGGTGGTTCGCATTGTATGGGTGTGTGTTACATTACATTCAATAGTAGGAGTGAGAAAAACATCACGGGGTGGTGCGCATTGTATGGGTGTGTGTTACATTACATTCACTAGTAGGAGTGAGAAAAACTTCACGGGGTGGTGTGCATTGTATGGGTGTGTGTTACATTACATTCACTAGTAGGAGTGAGAAACACATCACGGGGTGGTGGGAATCGGAGGGTCTGAATTAGGATAGGCAATGAGTGGCAATGTAGGATGGAGAAAAGCACCGCGGGGGGGTCAGCAATAGGAGGTCAGGGAACATGCAGTGGTAATGTAGGATAGGTTTCTGAAAAACATCGCGGGGTGGTGCGCATTGTATGGGTGTGTGTTACATTACGTACAATAGTAGGAGTGAGAAAAACATCACGGGGTGGTGCGCATTGTATGGGTGTGTGTTACCTTACATTCACTAGTAGGAGTGAGAAAAACATCACGGGGTGGTGTGAATCGGAGGGTCTGAATTAGGATAGGCAGTGAGTGGCAATGTAGGATGGAGAAAAGCACCGTGGGGTGGTCAGCATGGGGAGGTCAGGGAAAATGCAGTGGCAATGTAGGATAGTCTTCTGAAAAACATCGCGGGGTCGTGCGCATTGTATGGGTGTGTGTTACATTACATTCACTAGTAGGAGTGAGAAAAACATCACGGGGTGGTGCGCATTGTATGGGTGTGTGTTACATTACATTCACTAGTAGGAGTGAGAAAAACATCACGGGGTGGTGCGCATTGTATGGCTGTGTGTTACATTACATTCACTAGTAGGAGTGAGAAAAACATCACGGGGTGGTACGCATTGTATGGGTGTGTGTTACATTACATTCACTAGTAGGAGTGAGAAAAACATCACGGGGTGGTGCGCATTGTATGGGTGTGTGTTACATTACATTCACTAGTAGGAGTGAGAAAAACATCACGGGGTGGTGCGCATTGTATGGGTGTGTGTTACATTACATTCACTAGTAGGAGTGAGAAAAACATCACGGTGTGGTGTGCATTGTATGGGTGTGTGTTATATTACATTCACTAGTAGGAGTGAGAAAAACATCACGGGGTGGTGTGAATCGGAGTGTCTGAATTAGGATAGGCAGTGAGTGGCAATGTAGGATGGAGAAAAGCACCGCGGGGTGGTCAGCATGGGGAGGTCAGGGAACATGCAGTGGCAATGTAGGATAGGTTTCTGAAAAACAAAACAGGATTGTGCGCATTGTATGGGTGTGTGTTACATTACATTCACCAGTAGGAGTGAGAAAAACATCACGGTGTGGTGCGCATTGTATGGGTGTGTGTTACATTACATTCACTAGTAGGAGTGAGAAAAACATCACGGGGTGGTGTGAATCAGAGGGTCTGAATTAGGATAGGCAGTGAGTGGCAATGTAGGATGGAGAAAAGCACCGCGGGGTGGTCAGCCTGGGGAGGTCAGGGAACATGCAGTGGCAATGTAGGATAGGTTTCTGAAAAACATCACGGGGTGGTGCGCATTGTATGGGTGTGTGTTACATTACATTCACTAGTAGGAGTGAGAAAAACATCACGGGGTGGTGCGCATTGTATGGGTGTGTGTTACATTACATTCACTAGTAGGAGTGAGAAAAACATCACGGGGTGGTGCGCATTGTATGGGTGTGTGTTACATTACATTCACTAGTAGGAGTGAGAAAAACATCACGGGGTGGTGCGCATTGTATGGGTGTGTGTTACATTACATTCACTAGTAGGAGTGAGAAAAACATCACGGGGTGGTGTGCATTGTATGGGTGTGTGTTACATTACATTCACTAGTAGGAGTGAGAAAAACATCACGGGGTGGTGCGCATTGTATGAGTGTGTGTTACATTACATTCACTAGTAGGAGTGAGAAAAACATCACGGGGTGGTGGGAATCGGAAGGTCTGAATTAGGGTAGCCAGTGAGTGGCAATGTAGGATGGGGAAAAGCACCGCGGGGCGGTCAGCATGGGGAGGTCATGGAACATGCAGTGGCAATGTAGGATAGGTTTCTGAAAAACATCACGGAGTGGTGCGCATTGTATGGGTGTGTGTTACATTACATTCACTAGTAGGAGTGAGAAAAACATCACGGGGTGGTGCCCATTGTAAGGGTGTGTGTGACATTATATTCACTAGTAGGAGTGAGAAAAACATCTCGGGGTGGTGCGCATTGTATGGGTGTGTGTGACATTACATTCACTAGTAGGAGTGAGAAAAACATCTCGGGGTGGTGCGCATTGTATGGATGTGTGTTACATTACATTCACTAGTAGGAGTGAGAAAAACATCACGGGGTGGTGCGCATTGTATGGGTGTGTGTTACATTACATTCACTATTAGTAGTGAGAAAAACATCACGGGGTGGTGCGCATTGTATGGGTGTGTGTTACATTACATTCACTATTAGGAGTGAGAAAAACATCACGGGGTGGTGTGCATTGTATGGGTGTGTGTTACATTACATTCACTAGTAGGAGTGAGAAAAACATCACGGGGTGGTGCGCATTGTATGAGTGTGTGTTACATTACATTCACTAGTAGGAGTGAGAAAAACATCACGGGGTGGTGCGCATTGTATGGGTGTGTGTTACATTACATTCACTAGTAGGAGTGAGAAAAACATCACGGGGTGGTGCGCATTGTATGGGTGTGTGTTACATTACATTCACTAGTAGGAGTGAGAAAAACATCACGGGGTGGTGCGCATTGTATGGGTGTGTGTTACATTACATTCACTAGTAGGAGTGAGAAAAACATCACGGGGTGGTGCGCATTGTATGGGTGTGTGTTACATTACATTCACTAGTAGGAGTGAAAAAAACATCACGGGGTGGTGCGCATTGTATGAGTGTGTGTTACATTACATTCACTAGTAGGAGTGAGAAAAACATCACGGGGTGGTGCGCATTGTATGGGTGTGTGTTACATTACATTCACTAGTAGGAGTGAAAAAAACATCACGGGGTGGTGCGCATTGTATGGGTGTGTGTTACATTACATTCACTAGTAGGAGTGAGAAAAACATCACGGGGTGGTGTGCATTGTATGGGTGTGTGTTACATTACATTCACTAGTAGGAGTGAGAAAAACATCACGGGGTGGTGCGCATTGTATGAGTGTGTGTTACATTACATTCACTAGTAGGAGTGAGAAAAACATCACGGGGTGGTGGGAATCGGAAGGTCTGAATTAGGGTAGCCAGTGAGTGGCAATGTAGGATGGGGAAAAGCACCGCGGGGCGGTCAGCATGGGGAGGTCATGGAACATGCAGTGGCAATGTAGGATAGGTTTCTGAAAAACATCACGGAGTGGTGCGCATTGTATGGGTGTGTGTTACATTACATTCACTAGTAGGAGTGAGAAAAACATCACGGGGTGGTGCCCATTGTAAGGGTGTGTGTGACATTATATTCACTAGTAGGAGTGAGAAAAACATCTCGGGGTGGTGCGCATTGTATGGGTGTGTGTGACATTACATTCACTAGTAGGAGTGAGAAAAACATCTCGGGGTGGTGCGCATTGTATGGATGTGTGTTACATTACATTCACTAGTAGGAGTGAGAAAAACATCACGGGGTGGTGCGCATTGTATGGGTGTGTGTTACATTACATTCACTATTAGTAGTGAGAAAAACATCACGGGGTGGTGCGCATTGTATGGGTGTGTGTTACATTACATTCACTATTAGGAGTGAGAAAAACATCACGGGGTGGTGTGCATTGTATGGGTGTGTGTTACATTACATTCACTAGTAGGAGTGAGAAAAACATCACGGGGTGGTGCGCATTGTATGAGTGTGTGTTACATTACATTCACTAGTAGGAGTGAGAAAAACATCACGGGGTGGTGCGCATTGTATGGGTGTGTGTTACATTACATTCACTAGTAGGAGTGAGAAAAACATCACGGGGTGGTGCGCATTGTATGGGTGTGTGTTACATTACATTCACTAGTAGGAGTGAGAAAAACATCACGGGGTGGTGCGCATTGTATGGGTGTGTGTTACATTACATTCACTAGTAGGAGTGAGAAAAACATCACGGGGTGGTGCGCATTGTATGGGTGTGTGTTACATTACATTCACTAGTAGGAGTGAAAAAAACATCACGGGGTGGTGGGAATCGGAGGGTCTGAATTAGGATAGGCAGTGAGTGGCAATGAAGGATGGAGAAAAGCACCGCCGGGTGGTCAGCAATAGGAGGTCATGGAACATGCAGTGGTAATGTAGGATAGGTTTCTGAAAAACATCGCGGGGTGGTGCGCATTGTATGGGTGTGTGTTACATTACATACAATAGTAGGAGTGAGAAGAACATCACGGGGTGGTGCGCATTGTATGGGTGTGTGTTACATTACATTCAATAGTGGGAGTGAGAAAAACATCACGGGGTGTTGTGAATCGGAGGGTCTGAATTAGGATAGGCAGTGAGTGGCAATGTAGGATGGAGAAAAGCACCGCGGGGTGGTCAGCATGGTGAGGTCAGGGAAAAAGCTGTGGCAATGTAGGATAGTCTTCTGAAAAACATCGCGGGGTGGTGCGCATTGTATGGGTGTGTGTTACATTACATTCACTAGTAGGAGTGAGAAAAACATCACGGGGTGGTGCGCATTGTATGGGTGTGTGTTACATTACATTCACTAGTAGGAGTGAGAAAAACATCACGGGGTGGTACCCATTGTATGGGTGTGTGTGACATTACGTTCACTATTAGGAGTGAGAAAAACATCTCGGGGTGGTGCGCATTGTATGGGTGTGTGTGACATTACATTCACTAGTAGGAGTGAGAAAAACATCAATGGGTGGTGCGCATTGTATGGGTGTGTGTTACATTACATTCACTAGTAGGAGTGAGAAAAACATCACGGGGAGGTGCGCATTGTATGGATGTGTGTTACATTACATTCACTAGTAGGAGTGAGAAAAACATCACGGGGTGGTGCGCATTGTATGGGTGTGTGTTACATTACATTCACTAGTAGGAGTGAGAAAAACATCACGGGGTGGTGCGCATTGTATGGGTGTGTGTTACAATACATTCACTAGTAGGAGTGAGAAAAACATCACGGGGTTGTGCGCATTGTATGGCTGTGTGTTACATTACATTCACTAGTAGGAGTGAGAAAAACATCACGGGGTGTTGTGAATCGGAGGGTCTGAATTAGGATAGGCAGTGAGTGGCAATGTAGGATGGAGAAAAGCACCGCCGGGTGGTCAGCATGGTGAGGTCAGGGAAAAAGCTGTGGCAATGTAGGATAGTCTTCTGAAAAACATCGCGGGGTGGTGCGCATTGTATGGGTGTGTGTTACATTACATTCACTAGTAGGAGTGAGAAAAACATCATGGGGTGGTGCGCATTGTATGGGTGTGTGTTACATTACATTCACTAGTAGGAGTGAGAAAAACATCACGGGGTGGTGGGAATCGGAAGGTCTCAATTAGGATAGGCAGTGAGTTGCAATGTAGGATGGAGAAAAGCACCGCGGGGTGGTCAGCATGGGGAGGTCAGGGAACATGCAGTGGCAATGTAGGATAGGTTTCAGAAAAAATATCACGGGGTGGTGCGAATTGTATGGGTGTGTGTTACATTACATTCACTAGTAGGAGTGAGAAAAACATCACGGGGTGGTGCCCATTGTATGGGTGTGTGTGACATTACGTTCACTATTAGGAGTGAGAAAAACATCTCGGGGTGGTGCGCATTGTATGGGTGTGTGTGACATTACATTCACTAGTAGGAGTGAGAAAAACATCACTGGGTGGTGCGCATTGTATGGGTGTGTGTTACATTACATTCACTAGTAGGAGTGAGAAAAACATCACGGGGTGGTGCGCATTGTATGGGTGTGTGTTACATTATATTCACTAGTAGGAGTGAGAAAAACATCACGGGGTGGTGCGCATTGTATGGGTGTGTGTTACATTACATTCACTAGTAGGAGTGAGAAAAACATCACGGGGTGGTGCGCATTGTATGGGTGTGTGTTACATTACATTCACTAGTAGGAGTGAGAAAAACATCACGGGGTTGTGCGCATTGTATGGCTGTGTGTTACATTACATTCACTAGTAGGAGTGAGAAAAACATCACGGGGTGGTGGGAATCGGAGGGTCTGAATTAGGATAGGCAGTGAGTGGCAATGTAGGATGGAGAAAAGCACCGCCGGGTGGTCAGCTATAGGAGGTCATGGAACATGCAGTGGTAATGTAGGATAGGTTTCTGAAAAACATCGCGGGGTGGTGCGCATTGTATGGGTGTGTGTTACATTACAGACAATAGTAGGAGTGAGAAGAACATCACGGTGTGGTGCGCATTGTATGGGTGTGTGTTACATTACATTCACTAGTGGGAGTGAGAAAAACATCACGGGGTGGTGTGAATCGGAGGGTCTGAATTAGGATAGGCAGTGAGTGGCAATGTAGGATGGAGAAAAGCACCGCGGGGTGGTCAGCATGGTGAGGTCAGGGAAAAAGCTGTGGCAATATAGGATAGTCTTCTGAAAAACATCGCGGGGTGGTGCGCATTGTATGGGTGTGTGTTACATTAGATTCACTAGTAGGAGTGAGAAAAACATCACGGGGTGGTGCGCATTGTATGGGTGTGTGTTACATTACATTCACTAGTAGGAGTGAGATAAACATCACGGGGTGGTGCGCATTGTATGGGTGTGTGTTACATTACATTCACTATTAGAAGTGAGAAAAATATCACGGGGTGGTGCGCATTGTATGGGTGTGTGTTACATTACATTCACTAGTAGGTGTGAGAAAAACATCACGGGGTGGTGCGCATTGTATGGGTGTGTGTTACATTACATTCACTAGTAGGAGTGAGAAAAACATCACGGGGTGGTGTGAATCGGAGTGTCTGAATTAGGATAGGCAGTGAGTGGCAATGTAGGATGGAGAAAAGCACCGCGGGGTGGTCAGCATGGGGAGGTTAGGGAACATGCAGTGGCAATGTAAGATAGGTTTCTGAAAAACATCACGGCGTGGTGCGCATTGTATGGGTGTGTGTTACATTACATTCACTAGTAGGAGTGAGAAAAACATCACGGGGTGGTGCGCATTGTATGGCCGTGTGTTACATTACATTCACTAGTAGGAGTGAGAAAAACATCACGGGGTGGTGCGCATTGTATGGCTGTGTGTTACATTACATTCACTAGTAGGAGTGAGAAAAACATCACGGGGTGGTGGGAATCGGAGGGTATGAATTAGGATAGGCAGTGAGTGGCAATGTAGGATGGAGAAAAGCACCGCGGGTTGGTCAGCATGGGGAGGTCAGGGAACATGAAGTGGCAATGTAGGATAGGTTTCTGAAAAGCATCGCGGGGTGGTGCGCATTGTATGGCTGTGTGTTACATTACATTCACTAGTAGGAGTGAGAAAAACATCACGGGGTGGTGCGCATTGTATGGGTGTGTGTTACATTACATTCACTAGTAGGAGTGAGAAAAACATCACGGGGTGGTGCGCATTGTATGGCTGTGTGTTACATTACATTCACTAGTAGGAGTGAGAAAAACATCACGGGGTGGTGGGAATCGGAGGGTATGAATTAGGATAGGCAGTGAGTGGCAATGTAGGATGGAGAAAAGCACCGCGGGTTGGTCAGCATGGGGAGGTCAGGGAACATGAAGTGACAATGTAGGATAGGTTTCTGAAAAGCATCGCGGGGTGGTGCGCATTGTATGGCTGTGTGTTACATTACATTCACTAGTAGGAATGAGAAAAACATCACGCGGTGGTGCGCATTGTATGGGTGTATGTTACATTACATTCACTAGTAGGAGTGAGAAAAACATCACGGGGTGGTGGGAATCGGAGGGTCTGAATTAGGATAGGCAGTGAATTGCAATGTAGGATGGAGAAAAGCACCGCGGGTTGGTCAGCATGGGGAGGTCAGGGAACATGCAGTGGCAATGTAGGATAGGTTTCTGAAAAACATCGCTGGGTGGTGCGCATTGTATGGGTGTGTGTTACATTACATTCACTAGTAGGAGTGAGAAAAACATCACGGGGTGGTGCGCATTGTATGGGTGTGTGTTACATTACATTCACTAGTAGGAGTGAGAAAAACATCACGGGGTGGTGCGCATTGTATGGGTGTGTGTTCCATTACATTCACTAGTAGGAGTGAGAAAAACATTTCGGGGTGGTGCGCATTGTATGGGTGTGTGTTACATTACATTCACTAGTAGGAGTGAGAAAAACATCACGGGGTGGTGCGCATTGTATGGGTGTGTGTTACATTACATTCACTAGTAGGAGTGAGAAAAACATCACGGGGTGGTGCGCATTGTATGGGTGTGTGTTACATTACATTCACTAGTAGGAGTGAGAAAAACATCTCGGGGTGGTGCGCATTGTATGGGTGTGTGTTACATTACATTCACTAGTAGGAGTGAGAAAAACATCACGGGGTGGTGCGCATTGTATGGGTGTGTGTTACATTACATTCACTAGTAGGAGTGAGAAAAACATCACGGGGTGGTGCGCATTGTATGGGTGTGTGTTACATTACATTCACTACTAGGAGTGAGAAAAACATCACGGGGTGGTGCGCATTGTATGGGTGTGTTTTACATTACATTCACTAGTAGGAGTGAGAAAAACATCACGGGGTGGTGCGCATTGTATGGGTGTGTGTTACATTACATTCACTAGTAGGAGTGAGAAAAACATCCCGGGGTGGTGCGCATTGTATGGGTGTGTGTTACATTACATTCACTAGTAGGAGTGAGAAAAACATCACGGGGTGGTGCCCATTGTATGGGTGTGTGTGACATTACGTTCACTATTAGGAGTGAGAAAAACATCTCGGGGTGGTGCGCATTGTATGGGTGTGTGTGACATTACATTCACTAGTAGGAGTGAGAAAAACATCACGGGGTGGTGTGCATTGTATGGGTGTGTGTAACATTACATTCACTAGTAGGAGTGAGAAAAACATCACGGGGTGGTGTGAATCGGAGTGTCTGAATTAGGATAGGCAGTGAGTGGCAATGTAGGATGGAGAAAAGCACCGCGGGGTGGTCAGCATGGGGAGGTTAGGGAACATGCAGTGGCAATGTAAGATAGGTTTCTGAAAAACATCGCGGGGTGGTGCGCATTGTATGGCTGTGTGTTACATTACATTCACCAGTAGGAGTGAGAAAACCATCACGGGGTGGTGCGCATTGTATGGCTGTGTGTTACATTACATTCACTAGTAGGAGTGAGAAAAACATCACGGGGTGGTGCGCATTGTATGGCTGTGTGTTACATTACATTCACTAGTAGGAGTGAGAAAAACATCACGGGGTGGTGGGAATCGGAGTGTATGAATTAGGATAGGCAGTGAGTGGCAATGTAGGATGGAGAAAAGCACCGCGGGTTGGTCAGCATGGGGAGGTCAGGGAACATGAAGTGGCAATGTAGGATAGGTTTCTGAAAAGCATCGCGGGGTGGTGCGCATTGTATGGCTGTGTGTTACATTACATTCACTAGTAGGAGTGAGAAAAACATCACGCGGTGGTGCGCATTGTATGGGTGTATGTTACATTACATTCACTAGTAGGAGTGAGAAAAACATCACGGGGTGGTGGGAATCGGAGGGTCTGAATTAGGATAGGCAGTGAATTGCAATGTAGGATGGAGAAAAGCACCGCGGGTTGGTCAGCATGGGGAGGTCAGGGAACATGCAGTGGCAATGTAGGATAGGTTTCTGAAAAACATCGCTGGGTGGTGCGCATTGTATGGGTGTGTGTTACATTACATTCACTAGTAGGAGTGAGAAAAACATCACGGGGTGGTGCGCATTGTATGGGTGTGTGTTACATTACATTCACTAGTAGGAGTGAGAAAAACATCACGGGGTGGTGCGCATTGTATGGGTGTGTGTTCCATTACATTCACTAGTAGGAGTGAGAAAAACATTTCGTGGTGGTGCGCATTGTATGGGTGTGTGTTACATTACATTCACTAGTAGGAGTGAGAAAAACATCACGGGGTCGTGCGCATTGTATGGGTGTGTGTTACATTACATTCACTAGTAGGAGTGAGAAAAACATCACGGGGTGGTGCGCATTGTATGGGTGTGTGTTACATTACATTCACTAGTAGGAGTGAGAAAAACATCTCGGGGTGGTGCGCATTGTATGGGTGTGTGTTACATTACATTCACTAGTAGGAGTGAGAAAAACATCACGGGGTGGTGCGCATTGTATGGGTGTGTGTTACATTACATTCACTAGTAGGAGTGAGAAAAACATCACGGGGTGGTGCGCATTGTATGGGTGTGTGTTACATTACATTCACTACTAGGAGTGAGAAAAACATCACGGGGTGGTGCGCATTGTATGGGTGTGTTTTACATTACATTCACTAGTAGGAGTGAGAAAAACATCACGGGGTGGTGCGCATTGTATGGGTGTGTGTTACATTACATTCACTAGTAGGAGTGAGAAAAACATCCCGGGGTGGTGCGCATTGTATGGGTGTGTGTTACATTACATTCACTAGTAGGAGTGAGAAAAACATCACGGGGTGGTGCCCATTGTATGGGTGTGTGTGACATTACGTTCACTATTAGGAGTGAGAAAAACATCTCGGGGTGGTGCGCATTGTATGGGTGTGTGTAACATTACATTCACTAGTAGGAGTGAGAAAATCATCACTGGGTGGTGCGCATTGTATGGGTGTGTGTTACATTACATTCACTAGTAGGAGTGAGAAAAACATCACGGGGAGGTGCGCATTGTATGGGTGTGTGTTACATTACATTCACTAGTAGGAGTGAGAAAAACATCACGGGGTGGTGCGCATTGTATGGGTGTGTGTTACATTACATTCACTAGTAGGAGTGAGAAAAACATCACGGGGTGGTGCCCATTGTATGGGTGTGTGTTACAATACATTCACTAGTAGGAGTGAGAAAAACATCACGGGGTTGTGCGCATTGTATGGCTGTGTGTTACATTACATTCACTAGTAGGAGTGAGAAAAACATCACGGGGTGTTGTGAATCGGAGGGTCTGAATTAGGATAGGCAGTGAGTGGCAATGTAGGATGGAGAAAAGCACCGCCGGGTGGTCAGCATGGTGAGGTCAGGGAAAAAGCTGTGGCAATGTAGGATAGTCTTCTGAAAAACATCGCGGGGTGGTGCGCATTGTATGGGTGTGTGTTACATTACATTCACTAGTAGGAGTGAGAAAAACATCATGGGGTGCTGCGCATTGCATGGGTGTGTGTTACATTACATTCACTAGTAGGAGTGAGAAAAACATCACGGGGTGGTGGGAATCGGAAGGTCTCAATTAGGATAGGCAGTGAGTTGCAATGTAGGATGGAGAAAAGCACCGCGGGGTGGTCAGCATGGGGAGGTCAGGGAACATGCAGTGGCAATGTAGGATAGGTTTCTGAAAAAATATCACGGGGTGGTGCGCATTGTATGGGTGTGTGTTACATTACATTCACTAGTAGGAGTGAGAAAAACATCACGGGGTGGTGCGCATTGTAAGGGTGTGTGTTACATTACATTCACTAGTAGGAGTGAGAAAAACATCAGGGGGTGGTGCGCATTGTATGGGTGTGTGTTACATTACATTCACTAGTAGGAGTGAGAAAAACATCACGGGGTGGTGCGCATTGTATGGGTGTGTGTTACATTACATTCACTAGTAGGAGTGAGAAAAACATCACGGGGTTGTGCGCATTGTATGGCTGTGTGTTACATTACATTCACTAGTAGGAGTGAGAAAAACATCACGGGGTGGTGGGAATCGGAGGGTCTGAATTAGGATAGGCAGTGAGTGGCAATGTAGGATGGAGAAAAGCACCGCCGGGTTGTCAGCAATAGGAGGTCATGGAACATGCAGTGGTAATGTAGGATAGGTTTCTGAAAAACATCGCGGGGTGGTGCGCATTGTATGGGTGTGTGTTACATTACAGACAATAGTAGGAGTGAGAAGAACATCACGGGGTGGTGCGCATTGTATGGGTGTTTGTTACATTACATTCACTAGTGGGAGTGAGAAAAACATCACGGGGTGGTGTGAATCGGAGGGTCTGAATTAGGATAGGCAGTGAGTGGCAATGTAGGATGGAGAAAAGCACCGCGGGGTGGTCAGCATGGTGAGGTCAGGGAAAAAGCTGTGGCAATGTAGGATAGTCTTCTGAAAAACATCGCGGGGTGGTGCGCATTGTATGGGTGTGTGTTACATTACATTCACTAGTAGGAGTGAGAAAAACATCACGGGGTGGTGCGCATTGTATGGGTGTGTGTTACATTACATTCACTAGTAGGAGTGAGAAAAACATCACGGGGTGGTGCGCATTGTATGGGTGTGTGTTACATTACATTCACTATTAGAAGTGAGAAAAATATCACGGGGTGGTGCGCATTGTATGGGTGTGTGTTACATTACATTCACTAGTAGGTGTGAGAAAAACATCACGGGGTGGTGCGCATTGTATGGGTGTGTGTTACATTACATTCACTAGTAGGAGTGAGTAAAACATCACGGGGTGGTGTGCATTGTATGGGTGTGTGTAACATTACATTCACTAGTAGGAGTGAGAAAAACATCACGGGGTGGTGTGAATCGGAGTGTCTGAATTAGGATAGGCAGTGAGTGGCAATGTAGGATGGAGAAAAGCACCGCGGGGTGGTCAGCATGGGGAGGTTAGGGAACATGCAGTGGCAATGTAAGATAGGTTTCTGAAAAACATCACGGCGTGGTGCGCATTGTATGGGTGTGTGTTACATTACATTCACTAGTAGGAGTGAGAAAAACATCACGGGGTGGTGCGCATTGTATGGCCGTGTGTTACATTACATTCACTAGTAGGAGTGAGAAAAACATCACGGGGTGGTGCGCATTGTATGGGTGTGTGTTACATTACATTCACTAGTAGGAATGAGAAAAACATCACGGGGTGGTGCGCATTGTATGGGTGTGTGTTACATTACATTCACTAGTAGGAGTGAGAAAAACATCACGTGGTGGTGCGCATTGTATGGGTGTGTGTTACATTACATTCACTAGTAGGAGTGAGAAAAACATCACGGGGTGGTGCGCATTGTATGGCTGTGTGTTACATTACATTCACTAGTAGGAGTGAGAAAAACATCACGGGGTGGTGGGAATCGGAGGGTATGAATTAGGATAGGCAGTGAGTGGCAATGTAGGATGGAGAAAAGCACCGCGGGTTGGTCAGCATGGGGAGGTCAGGGAACATGAAGTGGCAATGTAGGATAGGTTTCTGAAAAGCATCGCGGGGTGGTGCGCATTGTATGGCTGTGTGTTACATTACGTTCACTAGTAGGAGTGAGAACAACATCACGGGGTGGTGCGCATTGTATGGGTGTGTGTTACATTACATTCACTAGTAGGAGTGAGAAAAACATCACGCGGTGGTGCGCATTGTATGGGTGTATGTTACATTACATTCACTAGTAGGAGTGAGAAAAACATCACGGGGTGGTGGGAATCGGAGGGTCTGAATTAGGATAGGCAGTGAATTGCAATGTAGGATGGAGAAAAGCACCGCGGGTTGGTCAGCATGGAGAGGTCAGGGAACATGCAGTGGCAATGTAGGATAGGTTTCTGAAAAACATCGCTGGGTGGTGCGCATTGTATGGGTGTGTGTTACATTACATTCACTAGTAGGAGTGAGAAAAACATCACGGGGTGGTGCGCATTGTATGGGTGTGTGTTACATTACATTCACTAGTAGGAGTGAGAAAAACATCACGGGGTGGTGCGCATTGTATGGGTGTGTGTTCCATTACATTCACTAGTAGGAGTGAGAAAAACATCACGGGGTGGTGCGCATTGTATGGGTGTGTGTTACATTACATTCACTAGTAGGAGTGAGAAAAACATCACGGGGTGGTGCGCATTGTATGGGTGTGTGTTACATTACATTCACTAGTAGGAGTGAGAAAAACATCCCGGGGTGGTGCGCATTGTATGGGTGTGTGTTACATTACATTCACTAGTAGGAGTGAGAAAAACATCACGGGGTGGTGCCCATTGTATAGGTGTGTGTGACATTACGTTCACTATTAGGAGTGAGAAAAACATCTCGGGGTGGTGCGCATTGTATGGGTGTGTGTGACATTACATTCACTAGTAGGAGTGAGAAAAACATCACTGGGTGGTGCGCATTGTATGGGTGTGTGTTACATTACATTCACTAGTAGGAGTGAGAAAAACATCACGGGGAGGTGCGCATTGTATGGGTGTGTGTTACATTACATTCACTAGTAGGAGTGAGAAAAACATCACGGGGTGGTGCGCATTGTATGGGTGTGTGTTACATTACATTCACTAGTAGGAGTGAGAAAAACATCACGGGGTGGTGCGCATTGTATGGGTGTGTGTTACAATACATTCACTAGTAGGAGTGAGAAAAACATCACGGGGTTGTGCGCATTGTATGGCTGTGTGTTACATTACATTCACTAGTAGGAGTGAGAAAAACATCACGGGGTTTTGTGAATAGGAGGGTCTGAATTAGGATAGGCAGTGAGTGGCAATGTAGGATGGAGAAAAGCACCGCCGGGTGGTCAGCATGGTGAGGTCAGGGAAAAAGCTGTGGCAATGTAGGATAGTCTTCTGAAAAAGATCGCGGGGTGGTGCGCATTGTATGGGTGTGTGTTACATTACATTCACTAGTAGGAGTGAGAAAAACATCACGGGGTGGTGGGAATCGGAAGGTCTCAATTAGGATAGGCAGTGAGTTGCAATGTAGGATGGAGAAAAGCACCACGGGGTGGTCAGCATGGGGAGGTCAGGGAACATGCAGTGGCAATGTAGGATAGGTTTCTGAAAAAATATCACGGGGTGGTGCGCATTGTATGGGTGTGTGTTACATTACATTCACTAGTAGGAGTGAGAAAAACATCACGGGGTTGTGCCCATTGTATGGGTGTGTGTGACATTACGTTCACTATTAGGAGTGAGAAAAACATCTCGGGGTGGTGCGCATTGTATGGGTGTGTGTGACATTACATTCACTAGTAGGAGTGAGAAAAACATCACTGGGTGGTGCGCATTGTATGGGTGTGTGTTACATTACATTCACTAGTAGGAGTGAGAAAAACATCACGGGGTGGTGCGCATTGTAAGGGTGTGTGTTACATTACATTCACTAGTAGGAGTGAGAAAAACATCACGGGGTGGTGCGCATTGTATGGGTGTGTGTTACATTACATTCACTAGTAGGAGTGAGAAAAACATCACGGGGTGGTGCGCATTGTATGGGTGTGTGTTACATTACATTCACTAGTAGGAGTGAGAAAAACATCACGGGGTTGTGCGCATTGTATGGCTGTGTGTTACATTACATTCACTAGTAGGAGTGAGAAAAACATCACGGGGTGGTGGGAATCGGAGGGTCTGTATTAGGATAGGCAGGGAGTGGCAATGTAGGATGGAGAAAAGCACCGCCGGGTGGTCAGCAATAGGAGGTCATGGAACATGCAGTGGTAATGTAGGATAGGTTTCTGAAAAACATCGCGGGGTGGTGCGCATTGTATGGGTGTGTGTTACATTACAGACAATAGTAGGAGTGAGAAGAACATCACGGGGTGGTGCGCATTGTATGGGTGTGTGTTACATTACATTCACTAGTGGGAGTGAGAAAAACATCACGGGGTGGTGTGAATCGGAGGGTCTGAATTAGGATAGGCAGTGAGTGGCAATGTAGGATGGAGAAAAGCACCGCGGGGTGGTCAGCATGGTGAGGTCAGGGAAAAAGCTGTGGCAATGTAGGATAGTCTTCTGAAAAACATCGCGGGGTGGTGCGCATTGTATGGGTGTGTGTTACATTACATTCACTAGTAGGAGTGAGAAAAACATCACGGGGTGGTGCGCATTGTATGGGTGTGTGTTACATTACATTCACTATTAGAAGTGAGAAAAATATCACGGGGTGGTGCGCATTGTATGGGTGTGTGTTACATTACATTCACTAGTAGGTGTGAGAAAAACATCACGGGGTGGTGTGCATTGTATGGGTGTGTGTTACATTACATTCACTAGTAGGAGTGAGAAAAACATCACGGGGTGGTGTGCATTGTATGGGTGTGTGTAACATTATATTCACTAGTAGGAGTGAGAAAAACATCACGGGGTGGTGTGAATCGGAGTGTCTGAATTAGGATAGGCAGTGAGTGGCAATGTAGGATGGAGAAAAGCACCACGGGGTGGTCAGCATGGGGAGGTTAGGGAACATGCAGTGGCAATGTAAGATAGGTTTCTGAAAAACATCACGGCGTGGTGCGCATTGTATGGGTGTGTGTTACATTACATTCACTAGTAGGAGTGAGAAAAACATCACGGGGTGGTGCGCATTGTATGGCCGTGTGTTACATTACATTCACTAGTAGGAGTGAGAAAAACATCACGGGGTGGTGCGCATTGTATGGGTGTGTGTTACATTACATTCACTAGTAGGAATGAGAAAAACATCACTGGGTGATGCGCATTGTATGGGTGTGTGTTACATTACATTCACTAGTAGGAGTGAGAAAAACATCACGTGGTGGTGCGCATTGTATGTGTGTGTGTTACATTACATTCACTAGTAGGAGTGAGAAAAACATCACGGGGTGGTGCGCATTGTATGGCTGTGTGTTACATTACATTCACTAGTAGGAGTGAGAAAAACATCATGGGGTGGTGGGAATCGGAGGGTATGAATTAGGATAGGCAGTGAGTGGCAATGTAGGATGGAGAAAAGCACCGCAGGTTGGTCAGCATGGGGAGGTCAGGGAACATGAAGTGGCAATGTAGGATAGGTTTCTGAAAAGCATCGCGGGGTGGTGCGCATTGTATGGCTGTGTGTTACATTACATTCACTAGTAGGAGTGAGAAAAACATCACGGGGTGGTGCGCATTGTATGGGTGTGTGTTACATTACATTCACTATTAGGAGTGAGAAAAACATCACGCGGTGGTGCGCATTGTATGGGTGTATGTTACATTACATTCACTAGTAGGAGTGAGAAAAACATCACGGGGTGGTGGGAATCGGAGGGTCTGAATTAGGATAGGCAGTGAATTGCAATCTAGGATGGAGAAAAGCACCGCGGGTTGGTCAGCATGGGGAGGTCAGGGAACATGCAGTGGCAATGTAGGATAGGTTTCTGAAAAACATCGCTGGGTGGTGCGCATTGTATGGGTGTGTGTTACATTACATTCACTAGTAGGAGTGAGAAAAACATCTCGGGGTGGTGCGCATTGTATGGGTGTGTGTTACATTACATTCACTAGTAGGAGTGAGAAAAACATCACGGGGTGGTGCGCATTGTATGGGTGTGTGTTACATTACATTCACTAGTAGGAGTGAGAAAAACATCACGGGGTGGTGCGCATTGTATGGGTGTGTGTTACATTACATTCACTAGTAGGAGTGAGAAAAACATCTCGGGGTGGTGCGCATTGTATGGGTGTGTGTTACATTACATTCACTAGTAGGAGTGAGAAAAACATCACGGGGTGGTGCGCATTGTATGGGTGTGTGTTACATTACATTCACTAGTAGGAGTGAGAAAAACATCACGGGGTGGTGCGCATTGTATGGGTGTGTGTTACATTACATTCACTAGTAGGAGTGAGAAAAACATCACGGGGTGGTGCGCATTGTATGGGTGTGTGTTACATTACATTCACTAGTAGGAGTGAGAAAAACATCACGGGGTGGTGCGCATTGTATGGGTGTGTGTCACATTACATTCACTAGTAGGAGTGAGAAAAACATCCCGGGGTGGTGCGCATTGTATGGGTGTGTGTTACATTACATTCACTAGTAGGAGTGAGAAAAACATCACGGGGTGGTGCGCATTGTATAGGTGTGTTACATTACATTCACTAGTAGGAGTGAGAAAAACATCACGGGGTGGTACGCATTGTATGGGTGTGTGTTACATTACATTCACTAGTAGGAGTGAGAAAAACATCACGGGGTGGTGGGAATCGGAGGGTCTGAATTAGGATAGGCAGTGAGTGGCAATGTAGGATGTAGAAAAGCACCGCGGGGTGGTCAGCATGGGGAAGTCAGGGAACATGCAGTGGCAATGTAGGATAGGTTTCTGAAAAACATCGCGGGGTGGAACGCATTGTATGGGTGTGTGTTACATTACATTCACTAGTAGGAGTGAGAAAAACATCACGGGGTGGTGCGCATTGTATGGGTGTGTGTTACATTACATTCACTAGTAGGAGTGAGAAAAACATCACGGGGTTGTGCGCATTGTATGGGTGTGTGTTACAATACATTCACTAGTAGCAGTGAGAAAAACATCACGGGGTGGTTCGCATTGTATGGGTGTGTGTTACATTACATTCACTAGTAGGAGTGAGAAAAACATCACGGGGTGGTGCGCATTGTATGGCTGTGTGTTACATTACATTCACTAGTAGGAGTGAGAAAAACATCACGGGGTGGTGCGCATTGTATGGCTGTGTGTTACATTACATTCACTAGTAGGAGTGAGAAAAACATCACGGGGTGGTGCGCATTGTATGGCTGTGTGTTACATTACATTCACTAGTAGGAGTGAGAAAAACATCACGGGGTGGTGGGAATCTGAGGGTCTGAATTAGTATAGGCAGTGAGTGGCAATGTAGGATGGAGAAAATCACCGCGGGGTGGTCAGCATGGGGAGGTCAGGGAACATGCAGTGGCAATGTAGGATAGGTTTCTGAAAAACGTCGCGGGGTGGTGCGCGTTGTATGCGTGTGTGTTCCATTACATTCACTACTAGGAGTGAGAAAAACATCACGGGGTGGTGCGCATTGTATGGGTGTGTGTTACATTACATTCACTAGTTGGAGTGAGAAAAACATCACGGGGTGGTGCGCATTGTATGGGTGTGTGTTACATTACATTCACTAGTAGGAGTGAGAAAAACATCACAGGGTGGTGCGCATTGTATGGGTGTGTGTTACATTACATTCACTAGTAGGAGTGAGAAAAACATCCCGGGGTTGTGCGCATTGTATGGGTGTGTGTTACATCACATTCACTAGTAGCAGTGAGAAAAACATCACGGGGAGGTTCCCATTGTATGGGTGTGTGTTACAATACATTCACTAGTAGGAGTGAGAAAAACATCACGGGGTGGTGCGCATTGTATGAGTGTGTGTTACATTACATTCACTAGTAGGAGTGAGAAAAACATCACGGGGTTGTGCGCATTGTATGGCTGTGTGTTACATTACATTCACTAGTAGGAGTGAGAAAAACATCACGGGGTGGTGGGAATCTGAGGGTCTGAATTAGTATAGGCAGTGAGTGGCAATGAAGGATGGAGAAAAGCACCTCGGGGTGGTCACCATGGGGAGGTCAGGGAACATGCAGTGGCAATGTAGGATAGGTTTCTGAAAAACATCGTGGGGTGGTGCGCATTGTATGGGTGTGTGTTACATTACATTCACTAGTAGGAGTGAGAAAAACATCACGGGGTGGTGCGAATTGTATGGGTGTGTGTTACATTACATTCACTAGTAGGAGTGAGAAAAACATCACGGGGTGGTGCGCATTGTATTGGTGTGTGTGACATTACATTCACTAGTAGGAGTGAGAAAAACATCACGGGGTGGTGCGCATTGTATGGGTGTGTGTTACATTGAAAAACATCACGGGGTGGTGCGCATTGTATGGGTGTGTGTTACATTACATTCACTAGTAGGAGTGAGAAAAACATCACGGGGTTGTGCGCATTGTATGGGTGTGTGTTACATTTCATTCACTAGTAGGAGTGAGAAAAACATCACGGGGTGGTGCACATTGTATGGGTGTGTGTTACATTACATTCACTAGTAGGAGTGAGAAAAACATCACGGGGTGGTGCGCATTGTATGGCTGTGTGTTACATTACATTCACTAGTAGGAGTGAGAAAAACATCACGGGGTGGTGGGCATTGTATGGCTGTGTGTTACATTACATTCACTAGTAGGAGTGAGAAAAACATCACGGGGTGGTGGGAATCTGAGGGTCTGAATTAGTATAGGCAGTTAGTGGCAATGTAGGATGGAGAAAATCACCGCGGGGTGGTCAGCATGGGGAGGTCAGGGAACATGCAGTGGCAATGTAGGATAGGTTTCTGAAAAACATCGCGGGGTGGTGCGCATTGTATGGGTGTGTGTTACATTACATTCACTAGTAGGAGTGAGAAAAACATCACGGGGTGGTGCGCATTGTATGGGTGTGTGTTACATTACATTCTCTAGTAGGAGTGAGAAAAACATCACGGGGTGGTGCGCATTGTATGGGTGTGTGTTACATTACATTCACTAGTAGGTTTGAGAAAAACATCACGGGGTGGTGCGCATTGTATGGGTGTGTGTTACATTACATTCACTAGTAGGAGTGAGAAAAACATCACGGGGTGGTGCGCATTGTATGGGTGTGTGTTACATTACATTCACTAGTAGGAGTGAGAAAAACATCACGGGGTGGTGCGCATTGTATGGGTGTGTGTTACATTACATTCACTAGTAGGAGTGAGAAAAACATCACGGGGTGGTGCGCATTGTATGGGTGTGTGTCACATTACATTCACTAGTAGGAGTGAGAAAAACATCCCGGGGTGGTGCGCATTGTATGGGTGTGTGTTACATTACATTCACTAGTAGGAGTGAGAAAAACATCACGGGGTGGTGCGCATTGTATAGGTGTGTTACATTACATTCACTAGTAGGAGTGAGAAAAACATCACGGGGTGGTACGCATTGTATGGGTGTGTGTTACATTACATTCACTAGTAGGAGTGAGAAAAACATCACGGGGTGGTGGGAATCGGAGGGTCTGAATTAGGATAGGCAGTGAGTGGCAATGTAGGATGTAGAAAAGCACCGCGGGGTGGTCAGCATGGGGAAGTCAGGGAACATGCAGTGGCAATGTAGGATAGGTTTCTGAAAAACATCGCGGGGTGGAACGCATTGTATGGGTGTGTGTTACATTACATTCACTAGTAGGAGTGAGAAAAACATCACGGGGTGGTGCGCATTGTATGGGTGTGTGTTACATTACATTCACTAGTAGGAGTGAGAAAAACATCACGGGGTTGTGCGCATTGTATGGGTGTGTGTTACAATACATTCACTAGTAGCAGTGAGAAAAACATCACGGGGTGGTTCGCATTGTATGGGTGTGTGTTACATTACATTCACTAGTAGGAGTGAGAAAAACATCACGGGGTGGTGCGCATTGTATGGCTGTGTGTTACATTACATTCACTAGTAGGAGTGAGAAAAACATCACGGGGTGGTGCGCATTGTATGGCTGTGTGTTACATTACATTCACTAGTAGGAGTGAGAAAAACATCACGGGGTGGTGCGCATTGTATGGCTGTGTGTTACATTACATTCACTAGTAGGAGTGAGAAAAACATCACGGGGTGGTGGGAATCTGAGGGTCTGAATTAGTATAGGCAGTGAGTGGCAATGTAGGATGGAGAAAATCACCGCGGGGTGGTCAGCATGGGGAGGTCAGGGAACATGCAGTGGCAATGTAGGATAGGTTTCTGAAAAACGTCGCGGGGTGGTGCGCATTGTATGGGTGTGTGTTCCATTACATTCACTACTAGGAGTGAGAAAAACATCACGGGGTGGTGCGCATTGTATGGGTGTGTGTTACATTACATTCACTAGTTGGAGTGAGAAAAACATCACGGGGTGGTGCGCATTGTATGGGTGTGTGTTACATTACATTCACTAGTAGGAGTGAGAAAAACATCACAGGGTGGTGCGCATTGTATGGGTGTGTGTTACATTACATTCACTAGTAGGAGTGAGAAAAACATCCCGGGGTTGTGCGCATTGTATGGGTGTGTGTTACATCACATTCACTAGTAGCAGTGAGAAAAACATCACGGGGAGGTTCCCATTGTATGGGTGTGTGTTACATTACATTCACTAGTAGGAGTGAGAAAAACATCACGGGGTGGTGCGCATTGTATGAGTGTGTGTTACATTACATTCACTAGTAGGAGTGAGAAAAACATCACGGGGTTGTGCGCATTGTATGGCTGTGTGTTACATTACATTCACTAGTAGGAGTGAGAAAAACATCACGGGGTGGTGGGAATCTGAGGGTCTGAATTAGTATAGGCAGTGAGTGGCAATGAAGGATGGAGAAAAGCACCGCGGGGTGGTCACCATGGGGAGGTCAGGGAACATGCAGTGGCAATGTAGGATAGGTTTCTGAAAAACATCGTGGGGTGGTGCGCATTGTATGGGTGTGTGTTACATTACATTCACTAGTAGGAGTGAGAAAAACATCACGGGGTGGTGCGAATTGTATGGGTGTGTGTTACATTACATTCACTAGTAGGAGTGAGAAAAACATCACGGGGTGGTGCGCATTGTATTGGTGTGTGTGACATTACATTCACTAGTAGGAGTGAGAAAAACATCACGGGGTGGTGCGCATTGTATGGGTGTGTGTTACATTGAAAAACATCACGGGGTGGTGCGCATTGTATGGGTGTGTGTTACATTACATTCACTAGTAGGAGTGAGAAAAACATCACGGGGTTGTGCGCATTGTATGGGTGTGTGTTACATTTCATTCACTAGTAGGAGTGAGAAAAACATCACGGGGTGGTGCACATTGTATGGGTGTGTGTTACATTACATTCACTAGTAGGAGTGAGAAAAACATCACGGGGTGGTGCGCATTGTATGGCTGTGTGTTACATTACATTCACTAGTAGGAGTGAGAAAAACATCACGGGGTGGTGGGCATTGTATGGCTGTGTGTTACATTACATTCACTAGTAGGAGTGAGAAAAACATCACGGGGTGGTGGGAATCTGAGGGTCTGAATTAGTATAGGCAGTTAGTGGCAATGTAGGATGGAGAAAATCACCGCGGGGTGGTCAGCATGGGGAGGTCAGGGAACATGCAGTGGCAATGTAGGATAGGTTTCTGAAAAACATCGCGGGGTGGTGCGCATTGTATGGGTGTGTGTTACATTACATTCACTAGTAGGAGTGAGAAAAACATCACGGGGTGGTGCGCATTGTATGGGTGTGTGTTACATTACATTCTCTAGTAGGAGTGAGAAAAACATCACGGGGTGGTGCGCATTGTATGGGTGTGTGTTACATTACATTCACTAGTAGGTTTGAGAAAAACATCACGGGGTGGTGCGCATTGTATGGGTGTGTGTTACATTACATTCACTAGTAGGAGTGAGAAAAACATCACGGGGTGGTGTGAATTGGAGGGTCTGAATTAGGATAGGCAGTGAGTGGCAATGTAGGATGTAGAAAAGCACCGAGGGGTGGTCAGCATGGGGTGGTCAGGGAACATGCAGTGGCAATGTAGGATAGGTTTCTGAAAAAATATCACGGGGTGGTGCGCATTGTATGGGTGTGTGTTACATTACATTCACTAGTAGGAGTGAGAAAAACATCACGGGGTGGTGCGCATTGTATGGGTGTGTGTTACAATACATTCACTAGTAGGAGTGAGAAAAACATCACGGGGTTGTGCGCATTGTATGGCTGTGTGTTACATTACATTCACTAGTAGGAGTGAGAAAAACATCACGGGGTGGTGGGAATCTGAGGGTCTGAATTAGTATAGGCAGTGAGTGGCAATGTAGGATGGAGAAAATCACCGCGGGGTGGTCAGCATGGGGAGGTCAGGGAACATGCAGTGGCAATGTAGGATAGGTTTCTGAAAAACGTCGCGGGGTGGTGCGCATTGTATGGGTGTGTGTTCCATTACATTCACTACTAGGAGTGAGAAAAACATCACGGGGTGGTGCGCATTGTATGGGTGTGTGTTACATTACATTCACTAGTTGGAGTGAGAAAAACATCACGGGGTGGTGCGCATTGTATGGGTGTGTGTTACATTACATTCACTAGTAGGAGTGAGAAAAACATCACAGGGTGGTGCGCATTGTATGGGTGTGTGTTACATTACATTCACTAGTAGGAGTGAGAAAAACATCCCGGGGTTGTGCGCATTGTATGGGTGTGTGTTACATCACATTCACTAGTAGCAGTGAGAAAAACATCACGGGGAGGTTCCCATTGTATGGGTGTGTGTTACATTACATTCACTAGTAGGAGTGAGAAAAACATCACGGGGTGGTGCGAATTGTATGGCTGTGTGTTACATTACATTCACTAGTAGGAGTGAGAAAAACATCACGGGGTGGTGTGAATTGGAGGGTCTGAATTAGGATAGGCAGTGAGTGGCAATGTAGGATGTAGAAAAGCACCGAGGGGTGGTCAGCATGGGGTGGTCAGGGAACATGCAGTGGCAATGTAGGATAGGTTTCTGAAAAAATATCACGGGGTGGTGCGCATTGTATGGGTGTGTGTTACATTACATTCACTAGTAGGAGTGAGAAAAACATCACGGGGTGGTGCGCATTGTATGGGTGTGTGTTACAATACATTCACTAGTAGGAGTGAGAAAAACATCACGGGGTTGTGCGCATTGTATGGCTGTGTGTTACATTACATTCACTAGTAGGAGTGAGAAAAACATCACGGGGTGTTGTGAATCGGAGGGTCTGAATTAGGATAGGCAGTGAGTGGCAATGTAGGATGGAGAAAAGCACCGCCGGGTGGTCAGCATGGTGAGGTCAGGGAAAAAGCTGTGGCAATGTAGGATAGTCTTCTGAAAAACATCGCGGGGTGGTGCGCATTGTATGGGTGTGTGTTACATTACATTCACTAGTAGGAGTGAGAAAAACATCATGGGGTGGTGCGCATTGTATGGGTGTGTGTTACATTACATTCACTAGTAGGAGTGAGAAAAACATCACGGGGTGGTGGGAATCGGAAGGTCTCAATTAGGATAGGCAGTGAGTTGCAATGTAGGATGGAGAAAAGCACCACGGGGTGGTCAGCATGGGGAGGTCAGGGAACATGCAGTGGCAATGTAGGATAGGTTTCTGAAAAAATATCACGGGGTGGTGCGCATTGTATGGGTGTGTGTTACATTACATTCACTAGTAGGAGTGAGAAAAACATCACGGGGTTGTGCCCATTGTATGGGTGTGTGTGACATTACGTTCACTATTAGGAGTGAGAAAAACATCTCGGGGTGGTGCGCATTGTATGGGTGTGTGTGACATTACATTCACTAGTAGGAGTGAGAAAAACATCACTGGGTGGTGCGCATTGTATGGGTGTGTGTTACATTACATTCACTAGTAGGAGTGAGAAAAACATCACGGGGTGGTGCGCATTGTAAGGGTGTGTGTTACATTACATTCACTAGTAGGAGTGAGAAAAACATCACGGGGTGGTGCGCATTGTATGGGTGTGTGTTACATTACATTCACTAGTAGGAGTGAGAAAAACATCACGGGGTGGTGCGCATTGTATGGGTGTGTGTTACATTACATTCACTAGTAGGAGTGAGAAAAACATCACGGGGTTGTGCGCATTGTATGGCTGTGTGTTACATTACATTCACTAGTAGGAGTGAGAAAAACATCACGGGGTGGTGGTAATCGGAGTGTCTGAATTAGGATAGGCAGTGAGTGGCAATGTAGGATGGAGAAAAGCACCGCCGGGTGGTCAGCAATAGGAGGTCATGGAACATGCAGTGGTAATGTAGGATAGGTTTCTGAAAAAATCGCGGGGTGGTGCGCATTGTATGGGTGTGTGTTACATTACAGACAATAGTAGGAGTGAGAAGAACATCACGGGGTGGTGCGCATTGTATGGGTGTGTGTTACATTACATTCACTAGTGGGAGTGAGAAAAACATCACGGGGTGGTGTGAATCGGAGGGTCTGAATTAGGATAGGCAGTGAGTGGCAATGTAGGATGGAGAAAAGCACCGCGGGGTGGTCAGCATGGTGAGGTCAGGGAAAAAGCTGTGGCAATGTAGGATAGTCTTCTGAAAAACATCGCGGGGTGGTGCGCATTGTATGAGTGTGTGTTACATTACATTCACTAGTAGGAGTGAGAAAAACATCACGGGGTGGTGCGCATTGTATGGGTGTGTGTTACATTACATTCACTATTAGAAGTGAGAAAAATATCACGGGGTGGTGCGCATTGTATGGGTGTGTGTTACATTACATTCACTAGTAGGTGTGAGAAAAACATCACGGGGTGGTGCGCATTGTATGGGTGTATGTTACATTACATTCACTAGTAGGAGTGAGAAAAACATCACGGGGTGGTGTGCATTGTATGGGTGTGTGTAACATTACATTCACTAGTAGGAGTGAGAAAAACATCACGGGGTGGTGTGAATCGGAGTGTCTGAATTAGGATAGGCAGTGAGTGGCAATGTAGGATGGAGAAAAGCACCGCGGGGTGGTCAGCATGGGGAGGTTAGGGAACATGCAGTGGCAATGTAAGATAGGTTTCTGAAAAACATCACGGCGTGGTGCGCATTGTATGGGTGTGTGTTACATTACATTCACTAGTAGGAGTGAGAAAAACATCACGGGGTGGTGCGCATTGTATGGCCGTGTGTTACATTACATTCACTAGTAGGAGTGAGAAAAACATCACGGGGTGGTGCGCATTGTATGGGTGTGTGTTACATTACATTCACTAGTAGGAATGAGAAAAACATCACTGGGTGGTGCGCATTGTATGGGTGTGTGTTACATTACATTCACTAGTAGGAGTGAGAAAAACATCACGTGGTGGTGCGCATTGTATGTGTGTGTGTTACATTACATTCACTAGTAGGAGTGAGAAAAACATCACGGGGTGGTGCGCATTGTATGGCTGTGTGTTACATTACATTCACTAGTAGGAGTGAGAAAAACATCACGGGGTGGTGCGCATCGTATGGGTGTGTGTTACATTACATTCACTATTAGGAGTGAGAAAAACATCACGCGGTGGTGCGCATTGTATGGGTGTATGTTACATTACATTCACTAGTAGGAGTGAGAAAAACATCACGGGGTGGTGGGAATCGGAGGGTCTGAATTAGGATAGGCAGTGAATTGCAATCTAGGATGGAGAAAAGCACCGCGGGTTGGTCAGCATGGCGAGGTCAGGGAACATGCAGTAGCAATGTAGGATAGGTTTCTGAAAAACATCGCTGGGTGGTGCGCATTGTATGGGTGTGTGTTACATTACATTCACTAGTAGGAGTGAGAAAAACATCACGGGGTGGTGCGCATTGTATGGGTGTGTGTTACATTACATTCACTAGTAGGAGTGAGAAAAACATCACGGGGTGGTGCGCATTGTATGGGTGTGTGTTACATTACATTCACTAGTAGGAGTGAGAAAAACATCTCGGGGTGGTGCGCATTGTATGGGTGTGTGTTACATTACATTCACTAGTAGGAGTGAGAAAAACATCACGGGGTGGTGCGCATTGTATGGGTGTGTGTTACATTACATTCACTAGTAGGAGTGAGAAAAACATCACGGGGTGGTGCGCATTGTATGGGTGTGTGTTACATTACATTCACTAGTAGGAGTGAGAAAAACATCTCGGGGTGGTGCGCATTGTATGGGTGTGTGTTACATTACATTCACTAGTAGGAGTGAGAAAAACATCACGGGGTGGTGCGCATTGTATGGGTGTGTGTTACATTACATTCACTAGTAGGAGTGAGAAAAACATCACGGGGTGGTGCGCATTGTATGGGTGTGTGTTACATTACATTCACTAGTAGGAGTGAGAAAAACATCACGGGGTGGTGCGCATTGTATGGGTGTGTGTTACATTACATTCACTAGTAGGAGTGAGAAAAACATCACGGGGTGGTGCGCATTGTATGGGTGTGTGTCACATTACATTCACTAGTAGGAGGGAGAAAAACATCCCGGGGTGGTGCGCATTGTATGGGTGTGTGTTACATTACATTCACTAGTAGGAGTGAGAAAAACATCACGGGGTGGTGCGCATTGTATGGGTGTGTTACATTACATTCACTAGTAGGAGTGAGAAAAACATCACGGGGTGGTACGCATTGTATGGGTGTGTGTTACATTACATTCACTAGTAGGAGTGAGAAAAACATCACGGGGTGGTGGGAATCGGAGGGTCTGAATTAGGATAGGCAGTGAGTGGCAATGTAGGATGGAGAAAAGCACCGCGGGGTGGTCAGCATGGGGAGGTTAGGGAACATGCAGTGGCAATGTAGGATAGGTTTCTGAAAAACATCACGGGGTGGTGCGCATTGTATGGGTGTGTGTTACATTACATTCACTAGTAGGAGTGAGAAAAACATCACGGGGTGGTGCGCATTGTATGGGTGTGTGTTACATTATATTCTCTAGTAGGAGTGAGAAAAACATCACGGGGTGGTGCGCATTGTATGGGTGTGTGTTACATTACATTCACTAGTAGGTTTGAGAAAAACATCACGGGGTGGTGCGCATTGTATGGTTGTGTGTTACATTACATTCACTAGTAGGAGTGAGAAAAACATCACGGGGTGGTGTGAATTGGAGGGTCTGAATTAGGATAGGCAGTGAGTGGCAATGTAGGATGTAGAAAAGCACCGCGGGGTGGTCAGCATGGGGAAGTCAGGGAACATGCAGTGGCAATGTAGGATAGGTTTCTGAAAAACATCGCGGGGTGGAGCGCATTGTATGGGTGTGTGTTACATTACATTGACTAGTAGGAGTGAGAAAAACATCACGGGGTGGTGCGCATTGTATGGGTGTGTGTTACATTACATTCACTAGTAGGAGTGAGAAAAACATCACGGGGTTGTGCGCATTGTATGGGTGTGTGTTACAATACATTCACTAGTAGCAGTGAGAAAAACATCACGGGGTGGTTCGCATTGTATGGGTGTGTGTTACATTACATTCACTAGTAGGAGTGAGAAAAACATCACGGGGTGGTGCGCATTGTATGGCTGTGTGTTACATTACATTCACTAGTAGGAGTGAGAAAAACATCACGGGGTGGTGCGCATTGTACGGCTGTGTGTTACATTACATTCACTAGTAGGAGTGAGAAAAACATCACGGGGTGGTGGGAATCTGAGGGTCTGAATTAGTATAGGCAGTGAGTGGCAATGTAGGATGGAGAAAATCACCGCGGGGTGGTCAGCATGGGGAGGTCAGGGAACATGCAGTGGCAATGTAGGATAGGTTTCTGAAAAACGTCGCGGGGTGGTGCGCATTGTATGGGTGTGTGTTCCATTACATTCACTACTAGGAGTGAGAAAAACATCACGGGGTGGTGCGCATTGTATGGGTGTGTGTTACATTACATTCACTAGTTGGAGTGAGAAAAACATCACGGGGTGGTGCGCATTGTATGGGTGTGTGTTACATTACATTCACTAGTAGGAGTGAGAAAAACATCACAGGGTGGTGCGCATTGTATGGGTGTGTGTTACATTACATTCACTAGTAGGAGTGAGAAAAACATCCCGGGGTTGTGCGCATTGTATGGGTGTGTGTTACATCACATTCACTAGTAGCAGTGAGAAAAACATCACGGGGAGGTTCCCATTGTATGGGTGTGTGTTACATTACATTCACTAGTAGGAGTGAGAAAAACATCACGGGGTGGTGCGCATTGTATGAGTGTGTGTTACATTACATTCACTAGTAGGAGTGAGAAAAACATCACGGGGTTGTGCGCATTGTATGGCTGTGTGTTACATTACATTCACTAGTAGGAGTGAGAAAAACATCACGGGGTGGTGGGAATCTGAGGGTCTGAATTAGTATAGGCAGTGAGTGGCAATGAAGGATGGAGAAAGCACCGCGGGGTGGTCACCATGCGGAGGTCAGGGAACATGCAGTGGCAATGTAGGATAGGTTTCTGAAAAACATCGCGGGGTGGTGCGCATTGTATGGGTGTGTGTTACATTACATTCACTAGTTGGAGTGAGAAAAACATCACGGGGTGGTGCGCATTGTATGGGTGTGTGTTACATTACATTCACTAGTAGGAGTGAGAAAAACATCACGGGGTGGTGCGCATTGTATGGGTGTGTGTTACATTACATTCACTAGTAGGAGTGAGAAAAACATCTCGGGGTGGTGCGCATTGTATGGGTGTGTGTTACATTACATTCACTAGTAGGAGTGAGAAAAACATCACGGGGTGGTGCGCATTGTATGGGTGTGTGTTACATTACATTCACTAGTAGGAGTGAGAAAAACATCACGGGGTGGTGCGCATTGTATGGGTGTGTGTTACATTACATTCACTAGTAGGAGTGAGAAAAACATCACGGGGTGGTGCGCATTGTATGGGTGTGTGTTACATTACATTCACTAGTAGGAGTGAGAAAAATATCACGGGGTGGTGCGCATTGTATGGGTGTGTGTCACATTACATTCACTAGTAGGAGGGAGAAAAACATCCCGGGGTGGTGCGCATTGTATGGGTGTGTGTTACATTACATTCACTAGTAGGAGTGAGAAAAACATCACGGGGTGGTGCGCATTGTATGGGTGTGTTACATTACATTCACTAGTAGGAGTGAGAAAAACATCACGGGGTGGTACGCATTGTATGGGTGTGTGTTACATTACATTCACTAGTAGGAGTGAGAAAAACATCACGGGGTGGTGGGAATCGGAGGGTCTGAATTAGGATAGGCAGTGAGTGGCAATGTAGGATGGAGAAAAGCACCGCGGGGTGGTCAGCATGGGGAGGTTAGGGAACATGCAGTGGCAATGTAGGATAGGTTTCTGAAAAACATCACGGGGTGGTGCGCATTGTATGGGTGTGTGTTACATTACATTCACTAGTAGGAGTGAGAAAAACATCACGGGGTGGTGCGCATTGTATGGGTGTGTGTTACATTATATTCTCTAGTAGGAGTGAGAAAAACATCACGGGGTGGTGCGCATTGTATGGGTGTGTGTTACATTACATTCACTAGTAGGTTTGAGAAAAACATCACGGGGTGGTGCGCATTGTATGGTTGTGTGTTACATTACATTCACTAGTAGGAGTGAGAAAAACATCACGGGGTGGTGTGAATTGGAGGGTCTGAATTAGGATAGGCAGTGAGTGGCAATGTAGGATGTAGAAAAGCACCGCGGGGTGGTCAGCATGGGGAAGTCAGGGAACATGCAGTGGCAATGTAGGATAGGTTTCTGAAAAACATCGCGGGGTGGAGCGCATTGTATGGGTGTGTGTTACATTACATTGACTAGTAGGAGTGAGAAAAACATCACGGGGTGGTGCGCATTGTATGGGTGTGTGTTACATTACATTCACTAGTAGGAGTGAGAAAAACATCACGGCGTTGTGCGCATTGTATGGGTGTGTGTTACAATACATTCACTAGTAGCAGTGAGAAAAACATCACGGGGTGGTTCGCATTGTATGGGTGTGTGTTACATTACATTCACTAGTAGGAGTGAGAAAAACATCACGGGGTGGTGCGCATTGTATGGCTGTGTGTTACATTACATTCACTAGTAGGAGTGAGAAAAACATCACGGGGTGGTGCGCATTGTACGGCTGTGTGTTACATTACATTCACTAGTAGGAGTGAGAAAAACATCACGGGGTGGTGGGAATCTGAGGGTCTGAATTAGTATAGGCAGTGAGTGGCAATGTAGGATGGAGAAAATCACCGCGGGGTGGTCAGCATGGGGAGGTCAGGGAACATGCAGTGGCAATGTAGGATAGGTTTCTGAAAAACGTCGCGGGGTGGTGCGCATTGTATGGGTGTGTGTTCCATTACATTCACTACTAGGAGTGAGAAAAACATCACGGGGTGGTGCGCATTGTATGGGTGTGTGTTACATTACATTCACTAGTTGGAGTGAGAAAAACATCACGGGGTGGTGCGCATTGTATGGGTGTGTGTTACATTACATTCACTAGTAGGAGTGAGAAAAACATCACAGGGTGGTGCGCATTGTATGGGTGTGTGTTACATTACATTCACTAGTAGGAGTGAGAAAAACATCCCGGGGTTGTGCGCATTGTATGGGTGTGTGTTACATCACATTCACTAGTAGCAGTGAGAAAAACATCACGGGGAGGTTCCCATTGTATGGGTGTGTGTTACATTACATTCACTAGTAGGAGTGAGAAAAACATCACGGGGTGGTGCGCATTGTATGAGTGTGTGTTACATTACATTCACTAGTAGGAGTGAGAAAAACATCACGGGGTTGTGCGCATTGTATGGCTGTGTGTTACATTACATTCACTAGTAGGAGTGAGAAAAACATCACGGGGTGGTGGGAATCTGAGGGTCTGAATTAGTATAGGCAGTGAGTGGCAATGAAGGATGGAGAAAGCACCGCGGGGTGGTCACCATGCGGAGGTCAGGGAACATGCAGTGGCAATGTAGGATAGGTTTCTGAAAAACATCGCGGGGTGGTGCGCATTGTATGGGTGTGTGTTACATTACATTCACTAGTAGGAGTGAGAAAAACATCACGGGGTGGTGCGAATTGTATGGGTGTGTGTTACATTACATTCACTAGTAGGAGTGAGAAAAACATCACGGGGTGGTGCGCATTGTATTGGTGTGTGTGACATTACATTCACTAGTAGGAGTGAGAAAAACATCACGGGTTGGTGCGCATTGTATGGGTGTGTGTTACATTGAAAAACATCACGGGGTGGTGCGCATTGTATGGGTGTGTGTTACATTACATTCACTAGTAGGAGTGAGAAAAACATCACGGGGTTGTGCGCATTGTATGGGTGTGTGTTACATTTCATTCACTAGTAGGAGTGAGAAAAACATCACGGGGTGGTGCACATTGTATGGGTGTGTGTTACATTACATTCACTAGTAGGAGTGAGAAAAACATCACGGGGTGGTGCGCATTGTATGGCTGTGTGTTACATTACATTCACTAGTAGGAGTGAGAAAAACATCACGGGGTGGTGGGAATCTGAGGGTCTGAATTAGTATAGGCAGTGAGTGGCAATGTAGGATGGAGAAAATCACCGCGGGGTGGTCAGCATGGGGAGGTCAGGGAACATGCAGTGGCAATGTAGGATAGGTTTCTGAAAAACATCGCGGGGTGGTGCGCATTGTATGGGTGTGTGTTACATTACATTCACTAGTAGGAGTGAGAAAAACATCACGGGGTGGTGCGCATTGTATGGGTGTGTGTTACATTACATTCACTAGTAGCAGTGAGAAATACATCACGGGGTGGTGCGCATTGTATGGGTGTGTGTTACATTACATTCACTAGTAGGAGTGAGAAAAACATCACGGGGTGGTGCGCATTGTATGGGTGTGTGTTACATTACATTCACTAGTAGGAGTGAGAAAAACATCACGGGGTGGTTCGCATTGTATGGGTGTGTGTTACATTACATTCACTAGTAGGAGTGAGAAAAACATCACGGGGTGGTGCGCATTGTATGGGTGTGTGTTACATTACATTCACTAGTAGGAGTGAGAAAAACATCCCGGGGTGGTGCGCATTGTATGGGTGTGTGTTACATTACATTCACTAGTAGGAGTGAAAAAAAACATCACGGGGTGGTGCGCATTGTATGGGTGTGTTACATTACATTCACTAGTAGGAGTGAGAAAAACATCACGGGGTGGTACGCATTGTATGGGTGTGTGTTACATTACATTCACTAGTAGGAGTGAGAAAAACATCACGGGGTGGTGGGAATCGGAGGGTCTGAATTAGGATAGGCAGTGAGTGGCAATGTAGGATGGAGAAAAGCACCGCGGGGTGGTCAGCATGGGGAGGTTAGGGAACATGCAGTGGCAATGTAGGATAGGTTTCTGAAAAACATCACGGGGTGGTGCGCATTGTATGGGTGTGTGTTACATTACATTCACTAGTAGGAGTGAGAAAAACATCACGGGGTGGTGCGCATTGTATGGGTGTGTGTTACATTACATTCTCTAGTAGGAGTGAGAAAAACATCACGGGGTGGTGCGCATTGTATGGGTGTGTGTTACATTACATTCACTAGTAGGTTTGAGAAAAACATCACGCGGTGGTGCGCATTGTATGGGTGTGTGTTACATTACATTCACTAGTAGGAGTGAGAAAAACATCACGGGGTGGTGTGAATTGGAGGGTCTGAATTAGGATAGGCAGTGAGTGGCAATGTAGGATGTAGAAAAGCACCGCGGGGTGGTCAGCATGGGGTGGTCAGGGAACATGCAGTGGCAATGTAGGATAGGTTTCTGAAAAATATCGCGTGGTGGAGCGCATTGTATGGGTGTGTGTTACATTACATTCACTAGTAGGAGTGAGAAAAACATCACGGGGTGGTGCGCATTGTATGGGTGTGTGTTACATTACATTCACTAGTAGGAGTGAGAAAAACATCACGGGGTTGTGCGCATTGTATGGGTGTGTGTTACAATACATTCACTAGTAGCAGTGAGAAAAACATCACGGGGTGGTTCGCATTGTATGGGTGTGTGTTACATTACATTCACTAGTAGGAGTGAGAAAAACATCACGGGGTGGTGCGCATTGTATGGCTGTGTGTTACATTACATTCACTAGTAGGAGTGAGAAAAACATCATGGGGTGGTGCGCATTGTATGGCTGTGTGTTACATTACATTCACTAGTAGGAGTGAGAAAAACATCACGGGGTGGTGGGAATCTGAGGGTCTGAATTAGTATAGGCAGTGAGTGGCAATGTAGGATGGAGAAAATCACCGCGGGGTGGTCAGCATGGGGAGGTCAGGGAACATGCAGTGGCAATGTAGGATAGGTTTCTGAAAAAAGTCGCGGGGTGGTGCGCATTGTATGGGTGTGTGTTCCATTACATTCACTACTAGGAGTGAGAAAAACATCACGGGGTGGTGCGCATTGTATGGGTGTGTGTTACATTACATTCACTAGTTGGAGTGAGAAAAACATCACGGGGTGGTGCGCATTGTATGGGTGTGTGTTACATTACATTCACTAGTAGGAGTGAGAAAAACATCACAGGGTGGTGCGCATTGTATGGGTGTGTGTTACATTACATTCACTAGTAGGAGTGAGAAAAACATCCCGGGGTTGTGCGCATTGTATGGGTGTGTGTTACGTCACATTCACTAGTAGCAGTGAGAAAAACATCACGGGGAGGTTCCCATTGTATGGGTGTGTGTTACATTACATTCACTAGTAGGAGTGAGAAAAACATCACGGGGTGGTGCGAATTGTATGGGTGTGTGTTACATTACATTCACTAGTAGGAGTGAGAAAAACATCACGGGGTGGTGCGCATTGTATTGGTGTGTGTGACATTACATTCACTAGTAGGAGTGAGAAAAACATCACGGGGTGGTGTGCATTGTATGGGTGTGTGTTACATTGAAAAACATCACGGGGTGGTGCGCATTGTATGGGTGTGTGTTACATTACATTCACTAGTAGGAGTGAGAAAAACATCACGGGGTTGTGCGCATTGTATGGGTGTGTGTTACATTTCATTCACTAGTAGGAGTGAGAAAAACATCACGGGGTGGTGTGCATTGTATGGCTGTGTGTTACATTACATTCACTAGTAGGAGTGAGAAAAACATCACGGGGTGGTGCGCATTGTATGGCTGTGTGTTACATTACATTCACTAGTAGGAGTGAGAAAAACATCACGGGGTGGTGGGAATCTGAGGGTCTGAATTAGTATAGGCAGTGAGTGGCAATGTAGGATGGAGAAAATCACCGCGGGGTGGTCAGCATGGGGAGGTCAGGGAACATGCAGTGGCAATGTAGGATAGGTTTCTGAAAAACATCGCGGGGTGGTGCGCATTGTATGGGTGTGTGTTACATTACATTCACTAGTAGGAGTGAGAAAAACATCACGGGGTGGTGCGCATTGTATGGGTGTGTGTTACATTACATTCACTAGTAGCAGTGAGAAATACATCACGGGGTGGTGCGCATTGTATGGGTGTGTGTTACATTACATTCACTAGTAGGAGTGAGAAAAACATCACGGGGTGGTGCGCATTGTATGGGTGTGTGTTACATTACATTCACTAGTAGGAGTGAGAAAAAAATCACGGGGTGGTGCGCATTGTATGGGTGTGTGTTACATTACATTCACTAGTAGGAGTGAGAAAAACATCACGGGGTGGTGTGAATCGGAGGGTCTGAATTAGGATAGGCAGTGAGTGGCAATGTAGGATGGAGAAAACCACCGCGGGGTGGTCAGCATGGGGAGGTCAGGGAACATGCAGTGGCAATGTAGGATAGGTTTCTGAAAAACATCACGGGGTGGTGCGCATTGTATGGGTGTGTGTTCCATTACATTCACTACTAGGAGTGAGAAAAACATCACAGGGTGGTGCGCATTGTATGGGTGTGTGTTACATTACATTCACTAGTTGGAGTGAGAAAAACATCACGGGGTGGTGCGCATTGTATGGGTGTGTGTTACATTACATTCACTAGTAGGAGTGAGAAAAACATCACGGGGTGGTGCGCATTGTATGGGTGTGTGTTACATTACATTCACTAGTAGGAGTGAGAAAAACATCACGGGGTGGTGCGCATTGTATGGGTGTGTGTTACATTACATTCACTAGTAGGAGTGAGAAAAACATCACGGGGTGGTGCGCATTGTGTGGGTGTGTGTTACATTACATTCACTAGTAGGAGTGAGAAAAACATCACGGGGTTGTGCGCATTGTATGGCTGTGTGTTACATTACATTCACTAGTAGGAGTGAGAAAAACATCACGGGGTGGTGGGAATCGGAGGGTCTGAATTAGGATAGGCAGTGAGTGGCAATGTAGGATGGAGAAAAGCACCGCCGGGTGGTCAGCAATAGGAGGTCATGGAACATGCAGTGGTAATGTAGGATAGGTTTCTGAAAAACATCGCGGGGTGGTGCGCATTGTATGGGTGTGTGTTACATTACAGACAATAGTAGGAGTGAGAAGAACATCACGGGGTGGTGCGCATTGTATGGGTGTGTGTTACATTACATTCACTAGTGGGAGTGAGAAAAACATAACGGGGTGGTGTGAATCGGAGGGTCAGAATTAGGATGGGCAGTGAGTGGCAATATAGGATGGAGAAAAGCACCGCGGGGTGGTCAGCATGGTGAGGTCAGGGAAAAAGCTGTGGCAATGTAGGATAGTCTTCTGAAAAACATCGCGGGGTGGTGCGCATTGTATGGGTGTGTGTTACATTACATTCACTAGTAGGAGTGAGAAAAACATCACGGGGTGGTACGCATTGTATGGGTGTGTGTTACATTACATTCACTAGTAGGAGTGAGAAAAACATCACGGGGTGGTGCGCATTGTATGGGTGTGTGTTACATTACATTCACTAGTAGGTGTGAGAAAAACATCACGGGGTGGTGCGCATTGTATGGGTGTGTGTTACATTACATTCACTAGTAGGAGTGAGAAAAACATCACGGGGTGGTGTGCATTGTATGGGTGTGTGTAACATTACATTCACTAGTAGGAGTGAGAAAAACATCACGGGGTGGTGTGAATCGGAGTGTCTGAATTAGGATAGGCAGTGAGTGGCAATGTAGGATGGAGAAAAGCACCGCGGGGTGGTCAGCATGGGGAGGTTAGGGAACATGCAGTGGCAATGTAAGATAGGTTTCTGAAAAACATCACGGCGTGGTGCGCATTGTATGGGTGTGTGTTACATTACATTCACTAGTAGGAGTGAGAAAAACATCACGGGGTGGTGCGCATTGTATGGCCGTGTGTTACATTACATTCACTAGTAGGAGTGAGAAAAACATCACGGGGTGGTGCGCATTGTATGGGTGTGTGTTACATTACATTCACTAGTAGGAATGAGAAAAACATCACGGGGTGGTGCGCATTGTATGGGTGTGTGTTACATTACATTCACTAGTAGGAGTGAGAAAAACATCACGTGGTGGTGCGCATTGTATGGGTGTGTGTTACATTACATTCACTAGTAGGAGTGAGAAAAACATCACGGGGTGGTGCGCATTGTATGGCTGTGTGTTACATTACATTCACTAGTAGGAGTGAGAAAAACATCATGGGGTGGTGGGAATCGGAGGGTATGAATTAGGATAGGCAGTGAGTTGCAATGTAGGATGGAGAAAAGCACCGCGGGTTGGTCAGCATGGGGAGGTCAGGGAACATGAAGTGGCAATGTAGGATAGGTTTCTGAAAAGCATCGCGGGGTGGTGCGCATTGTATGGCTGTGTGTTACATTACATTCACTAGTAGGAGTGAGAAAAACATCACGGGTTGGTGCGCATTGTATGGGTGTGTGTTACATTACATTCACTAGTAGGAGTGAGAAAAACATCACGCGGTGGTGCGCATTGTATGGGTGTATGTTACATTACATTCACTAGTAGGAGTGAGAAAAACATCACGGGGTGGTGGGAATCGGAGGGTCTGAATTAGGATAGGCAGTGAATTGCAATGTAGGATGGAGAAAAGCACCGCGGGTTGGTCAGCATGGGGAGGTCAGGGAACATGCAGTGGCAATGTAGGATAGGTTTCTGAAAAACATCGCTGGATGGTGCGCACTGTATGGGTGTGTGTTACATTACATTCACTAGTAGGAGTGAGAAAAACATCACGGGGTGGTGCGCATTGTATGGGTGTGTGTTACATTACATTCACTAGTAGGAGTGAGAAAAACATCACGGGGTGGTGCGCATTGTATGGGTGTGTGTTACATTACATTCACTAGTAGGAGTGAGAAAAACATCTCGGGGTGGTGCGCATTGTATGGGTGTGTGTTACATTACATTCACTAGTAGGAGTGAGAAAAACATCACGGGGTGGTGCGCATTGTATGGGTGTGTGTTACATTACATTCACTAGTAGGAGTGAGAAAAACATCACGGGGTGGTGCGCATTGTATGGGTGTGTGTTACATTACATTCACTAGTAGGAGTGAGAAAAACATCTCGGGGTGGTGCGCATTGTATGGGTGTGTGTTACATTACATTCACTAGTAGGAGTGAGAAAAACATCACGGGGTGGTGCGCATTGTATGGGTGTGTGTTACATTACATTCACTAGTAGGAGTGAGAAAAACATTCACGGGGTGGTGCGCATTGTATGGGTGTGTGTTACATTACATTCACTAGTAGGAGTGAGAAAAACATCACGGGGTGGTGCGCATTGTATGGGTGTGTGTTACATTACATTCACTAGTAGGAGTGAGAAAAACATCACGGGGTGGTGCGCATTGTATGGGTGTGTGTTACATTACATTCACTAGTAGGAGTGAGAAAAACATCCCGGGGTGGTGCGCATTGTATGGGTGTGTGTTACATTACATTCACTAGTAGGTTTGAGAAAAACATCACGGGGTGGTGCGCATTGTATGGGTGTGTGTTACATTACATTCACTAGTAGGAGTGAGAAAAACATCACGGGGTGGTGTGAATTGGAGGGTCTGAATTAGGATAGGCAGTGAGTGGCCATGTAGGATGTAGAAAAGCACCGCGGGGTGGTCAGCATGGGGAGGTCAGGGAACATGCAGTGGCAATGTAGGATAGGTTTCTGAAAAACATCGCGGGGTGGAGCGCATTGTATGGGTGTGTTACATTACATTTACTAGTAGGAGTGAGAAAAACATCACGGGGTGGTGCGCATTGTATGGGTGTGTGTTACATTACATTCACTAGTAGGAGTGAGAAAAACATCACGGGGTTGTGCGCATTGTATGGGTGTGTGTTACAATACATTCACTAGTAGCAGTGAGAAAAACATCACGGGGTGGTTCGCATTGTATGGGTGTGTGTTACATTACATTCACTAGTAGGAGTGAGAAAAACATCACGGGGTGGTGCGCATTGTATGGCTGTGTGTTACATTACATTCACTAGTAGGAGTGAGAAAAACATCACGGGGTGGTGCGCATTGTATGGCTGTGTGTTACATTACATTCACTAGTAGGAGTGAGAAAAACATCACAGGGTGGTGCGCATTGTATGGGTGTGTGTTACATTACATTCACTAGTAGGAGTGAGAAAAACATCCCGGGGTTGTGCGCATTGTATGGGTGTGTGTTACATCACATTCACTAGTAGCAGTGAGAAAAACATCACGGGGAGGTTCGCATTGTATGGGTGTGTGTTACATTACATTCACTAGTAGGAGTGAGAAAAACATCACGGGGTGGTGCGCATTGAATGAGTGTGTGTTACATTACATTCACTAGTAGGAGTAAGAAAAACATCACGGGGTTGTGCGCATTGTATGGCTGTGTGTTACATTACATTCACTAGTAGGAGTGAGAAAAACATCACGGGGTGGTGGGAATCTGAGGGTCTGAATTAGTATAGGCAGTGAGTGGTAATGAAGGATGGAGAAAAGCACCGCGGGGTGGTCACCATGGGGAGGTCAGGGAACATGCAGTGGCAATGTAGGATAGGTTTCTGAAAAACATCGCGGGGTGGTGCGCATTGTATGGGTGTGTGTTACATTACATTCACTAGTAGGAGTGAGAAAAACATCACGGGGTGGTGCGAATTGTATGGGTGTGTGTTACATTACATTCACTAGTAGGAGTGAGAAAAACATCACGGGGTGGTGCGCATTGTATTGGTGTGTGTGACATTACATTCACTAGTAGGAGTGAGAAAAACATCACGGGGTGGTGCGCATTGTATGGGTGTGTGTTACATTGAAAAACATCACGGGGTGGTGCGCATTGTATGGGTGTGTGTTACATTACATTCACTAGTAGGAGTGAGAAAAACATCACGAGGTTGTGCGCATTGTATGGGTGTGTGTTACATTTCATTCACTAGTAGGAGTGAGAAAAACATCACGGGGTGGTGCACATTGTATGGGTGTGTGTTACATTACATTCACTAGTAGGAGTGAGAAAAACATCACGGGGTGGTGCGCATTGTATGGCTGTGTGTTACATTACATTCACTAGTAGGAGTGAGAAAAACATCACGGGGTGGTGCGCATTGTATGGCTGTGTGTTACATTACATTCACTAGTAGGAGTGACAAAAACATCACGGGGTGGTGGGAATCTGAGGGTCTGAATTAGTATAGGCAGTGAGTGGCAATGTAGGATGGAGAAAATCACCGCGGGGTGGTCAGCATGGGGAGGTCAGGGAACATGCAGTGGCAATGTAGGATAGGTTTCTGAAAAACATCGCGGGGTGGTGCGCATTGTATGGGTGTGTGTTACATTACATTCACTAGTAGGAGTGAGAAAAACATCACGGGGTGGTGCGCATTGTATGGGTGTGTGTTACATTACATTCACTAGTAGCAGTGAGAAATACATCACGGGGTGGTGCGCATTGTATGGGTGTGTGTTACATTACATTCACTAGTAGGAGTGAGAAAAACATCACGGGGTGGTGCGCATTGTATGGGTGTGTGTTACATTACATTCACTAGTAGGAGTGAGAAAAACATCACGGGGTGGTGCGCATTGTATGGGTGTGTGTTACATTACATTCACTAGTAGGAGTGAGAAAAACATCACGGGGTGGTGTGAATCAGAGGGTCTGAATTAGGATAGGCAGTGAGTGGCAATGTAGGATGGAGAAAACCACCGCGGGGTGGTCAGCATGGGGAGGTCAGGGAACATGCAGTGGCAATGTAGGATAGGTTTCTGAAAAACATCACGGGGTGGTGCGCATTGTATGGGTGTGTGTTCCATTACATTCACTACTAGGAGTGAGAAAAACATCACGGGGTGGTGCGCATTGTATGGGTGTGTGTTACATTACATTCACTAGTTGGAGTGAGAAAAACATCATGGGGTGGTGCGCATTGTATGGGTGTGTGTTACATTACATTCACTAGTAGGAGTGAGAAAAACATCACGGGGTGGTGCGCATTGTATGGGTGTGTGTTACATTACATTCACTAGTAGGAGTGAGAAAAACATCACGGGGTGGTGTGAATCGGAGGGTCTGAATTAGGATAGGCAGTGAGTGGCAATGTAGGATGGAGAAAACCACCGCGGGGTGGTCAGCATGGGGTGGTCAGGGAACATGCAGTGGCAATGTAGGATAGGTTTCTGAAAAATATCACCGGGTGGTGCGCATTGTATGGGTGTGTGTTACATTACATTCACTAGTAGGAGTGAGAAAAACATCACGGGGTGGTGCGCATTGTATGGGTGTGTGTTACATTACATTCACTAGTTGGAGTGAGAAAAACATCACGGGGTGGTGCGCATTGTATGGGTGTGTGTTACATTACATTCACTAGTAGGAGTGAGAAAAACATCACGGGGTGGTGTGAATCGGAGTGTCTGAATTAGGATAGGCAGTGAGTGGCAATGTAGGATGGAGAAAAGCACCGCGGGGTGGTCAGCATGGGGAGGTTAGGGAACATGCAGTGGCAATGTAAGATAGGTTTCTGAAAAACATCACGGCGTGGTGCGCATTGTATGGGTGTGTGTTACATTACATTCACTAGTAGGAGTGAGAAAAACATCACGGGGTGGTGTGAATCGGAGGGTCTGAATTAGGATAGGCAGTGAGTGGCAATGTAGGATGGAGAAAACCACCGCGGGGTGGTCAGCATGGGGTGGTCAGGG